>NC_079316.1:53128663-53433963 GCF_029931775.1 Euleptes europaea
CACTTCAGGATAAGCTTCCTAGGTCCCTGGTCTATCCCCACCCCCAGGCCTTTTCTGGACTAGTGACAGTTTGACCTGCAGCAGAATGTTGTCTCAGACATAATTTTGTTTGTGCGGTTCTTTTATAGGATGCCAGGATTAACTTTTGAAAATTAGAGGAGTACCTTTTCATATTTTTGTTTTAGTTTGAGGAATAAGCAATCCACATGTTTCTCTGCTGTACTTTGTGCCTCCCCACTCCACCCTCTAATGCGCAATACTGATTCTATATTTGGCAAGTGTCCATCTTAGTTTTGCTCATTGCAGTATGATTGGGTTTCTTCTGGCTAGTTAAGTACATTTCCCTGAACAGGCAACAGGAACAACCAAGTCTGTTGATGATTTGAATGTTTTAATCCATTGCTGGGGGTGGGGGGAGGGGAGACAACAGTCATAACTCTGATCATTTCATTCTCCATGACATGGAGAATTAAATGGGGAGCCTGAGTGAGGCTGGCGCCTCTGACTGGAAGGGTGAATAGTATGACATTATTGCTGCTAATCCCAATATATCAATATTCTGTTAATAATAAATAGTAATAATGATGATGGTAAGCGCATACCAAATAATAATGCAACTAGATGCTGTACACAAAAGTTTAGAAGAAAATAAGGCCCAGCTCAAATTTGCAATCTAAACACAACGATTTCCTGTAGTCTCAGGCAGAGGCGGTCATGACTGGGAAAGGAGAGGCTGCCAGGTTTGTACCTTGACATGGAATCTGGTTGTGGAATCTTCTTCCACCCTCATTTCCAAAGGGAGAGAACATTTTGATAGGCATATTAGCAGCGCTGAATAGAGTGTCCTGCTTCAAGATGTGTTGCGTGGCCATTGGAGGGCCTTTATAGTAGTAATATTTTAAGGAGTGAGGGGAATGCTGTGCTGCATAAAGAGCAAATAATCGTTTTCAGAGCAATTCTAAGTATCCTGTTACAGACTTCTAAGAGTATCAAAGTCACTTGGCTTAGAACAGTGTAACCCGGCTTAGGATGGCACTGTTATGTGCTTGGGAAGAGGCATATTGCATGAAGCAGGGTGACAGATTTGGCAACCATTCTGTGGCATTGCTGTGATTCTCTGGAGGATGGGTGAGCTGTGAATAAAAGTACTGTAACCTATGCATTGAATGAAGCCTCAGAGAAATGAATGGGATTTAGGACTATGAGGGCATACATACATATGGTGTATGGGATGATGCTGAAATTGCAGCCAGTCAGACTATGGACAGTCTTGAATGGTAACATGTGAAGCTACTCTTTGCCTGCAAGTGTAAATTTTTATATGTGTGAAGTCATGGGGTGTCTGTTTTATGTATTATTTTTCTCCTTTGTATCCCACACTTCCTCCCATAGTTTGGCCCCCTTGTGTGTCTTTTCCCTCCCCCTTTTACCCTCACAAAAATCTTGAGAGTTTGGTAAGATCAAAGTTGGTGACTCGATTTTGCTTCGTGGCTGACAAGGGATCTGATCCCAGTTCTTACAGGTCTCAGATTCACGTCCTTAGGCGCCCAGAGGGATAAGGACAGTTTTGCCTTCTGCCCTTCCCTCCATATGATTTCTGCCTTCGTTTCCCGAGTGAATCAGCATGTATACTCTGAGTCATATGAGAATTGACAGAATATGTAAATATCTTTCACTCTGTGGAGTCAAGGCACACAGAGTTACGGCTTTAATCACATATTTTCCCTGGATCCTCCCTGAGTCTGCATGATCAAATGTTTACTGCAAATTCTTCAGTGGGCATTTAACCCTAGGCATGTGTAAACTCAGTTCAGATTGGGGCCATGGCATGCAGAGAGAGGGGACTTCACCCCCCCCCCGGCATTATTTTCCAAGTGTAAAACAGCCTCAGAGTTGCTATTTGCCACACTAGGGATGCACTTGCACTGATGGGGTGCACCTAGGTTTTCCCAGAGGGAAAACAGTGCCCCCTGGGGTTGTTTCAGGTCAGGAAAATGGCATGGTGGTATGACTGAAACCCCCTTTCCACACATACCACAGTCCCAATCTAAATCGGACCTGCATAGGCCTGAAATTTAGTTTCCAGCATGGAACCTGCCATGCACATTTGATTCTGCAGATCCAGGAAGGATCCAGGGAAGACATAATGTATAGTTAGGCCAAGGCTCCACAAATCCCAGGTGCCAGGTCACCATGACACCTAGCAATTTCATTGTCATGTTGAAAATTTTCAGCAATTATTGTATTGTCATATCTCTTGGCAAACCTCAGTAGAAGTACATAGCTCATTTACCACTTCATATCAGAGTGTTTTGTTGTATGATATGAAAATGTAAGTTCTTTATCATTGCTTGTGATACATTAACTTTATACCATTCAGTTCTGGTGGATGAATTCATTTCATAAGTAGTTGCTTTCTGTACTGGTTCCAATATTCGATTAAATGAAGCTTTTCAAAGCAATAATGAAATTATTGGGGAGAAGTTAGGTTAGGGTTAGAAATTAACTTTTTGTTGTGATGATGACAACCAGAGTCACCTCATATTTATTTAGTTACTACAACACTTTTGTCATAGCTTTAATAAAATTATGGGAAACTGTGAAGTGTTTAGGATTTCATTTTGTGGTAGCATAAACTAGAAATGTGATGGCCGAGAAAAAAATTGGAAAACCTGAAACAACAGTGTTCTTCTGCTTTCCCCAAGGATAAAGAAAAACTGGGAAATTTGGAGAAACACTAAAAAAGCCTCCTATCTTTTTTTTAATGTGGGAACTTTTTTGCAAGACTTGCTAAAAATATAGTATGAAAATATATAGTATTCTACAGCATTAGATAATGATAATTCCTAAGTTTACTGTAGACATATGCAACATATTTTAATGTTTATTGTTTAAATATGAATATTTTTTGCAATAACCATTATGCTATATGTTTAATTGTAATAAAGTTCAGTGTGTTCAATGTTATAAACTTTAACTTGACATCCTAGTATGCTGGTAATAGCCCTACTTATTGTAACAACAAGAGAGTGTTTCTGTCCAACTAATACACTTTTTCTTTTGTTTAGTACAGAATGTATAGAAAACCAAATCATTTATTCTTTTAAATTCCATCAACGTGACTAGTATAATTTTATGTTCTAAATGATAAGACTATGTATTTGCGTAAACAAGTAAAATATGTTTAAGGTTGATAGAAAAGCTTGTACTGCATATATTTCTGTTTTCCGGGGGGACGGGACAGAAAAAAAACATCCTCATGGTTTCAAAATTTCTGGAAAATTTCCATATGTTATAATAACTAGAAAATGGTTATTAAAATACAAAACACTGAAAGCTGAAAAAGATGCCCTGGTCCCTATTTTGGGGGGTCTGACTTCTAGAGCCAAAGAAAATCTATCATGGCCAGGGTTAGGCTATATTAGCTAATCTTCTTTAGCCCGGCATGCAAGAAGGCATAGGAATAATTTGATTTGTGATTAAACAGAAGCAAATGTGAGATACACAGAAGAAAGTAACCATTATATTTAGCTTGCACTCCATGTTTTTTACAAGACGATGGCCAATTCATACTTTATGCTGTAAAGCAGTGGTTCTCAACCTTTTTCGAGTCGCGACCCCCTTTTACAATTGCCAAGCAACCTGCGACCCTCATCACATTTGCATAAATTTGCATAAATGACATTTTCAATAGGATAAAGAAAACACATTTGTTTTTTTGGCAGTCCAGGGTATCCATATATATAATTACTTTAAATTTAAAAGTTTAAAACAAACAAGCAAACCACCTGTTGCGCAGCGGCTGTGACTGTGTGGCGCGGCAACCTTTCCTGGCACAGAGGAAAGAGTGCCTCTGAGCATGCACTGCGTTCCTTGTCCTCCCCTCTCTCCCCAAAAACTCTTCCAAGCAGGCCGGGGTTCTCGCGAGGAAACCCCCTCTCTTGTGACTGGGACACTGCTTGTGCACAGAACTGCAGTTATCCCTCAAAGCGGAGCTCCGTTTAATCACCTCACGAGAGCAAAGGGCCAGGAAAGAGCTGAGGGCCGCTTATCCCGCTCGGACTTTTCGTGCCTTTTTCTCCCCTCCGCCAGTCACCGCTCCTTCTGCGCCTCACCGAACCTGCGCGCTCGAGGGGGAAATCCCGAACTGCGCACGCACCTCGACTCTCTCCCGAGCGGAACTGATGACTCAGGGCAGAAAAGCGAAGCCACACTACAGACATGCGCACTTGGATTCCAGGCTGAAACTCCCGCGCCACCCGAGCGCGGCTAAAAGTAAAAACAACGTGGCTGTAGCGGCCTCAAGGGGGACCGCCCTCTTCTCCTCCGAGACCTGACCTGGCCGAGCCAGGGGAGCTTCCTCGGCCTCCCACACATCCTGCCGCATCATCCGCCTGGCGCAGGTGCGACCGTGCCCAGGGCTGGCCTGCCCGCCTCTCAGCTGGGCAGCGGGGCTACAGCTGGTGTGCAGCGGCATGCCGCCGCATCTCTGCAGCCTGGCTCCTTCTGGCTGTCGGTGGCCAGTTCCTCACCTCTCTGCTTGGGGTCTTCCCTGCCCTCGCGGATGGATCAGGGTTACAGGGCGTCTGGGTTAGTCCAGGACAGCCCCCAGAAAGCACTTTGTGACCCCCTTGGGGGTCCCGACCCTCAGGTTGAGAACCACTGCTGTAAAGGATATTTGTCATGAATCCAGGGTGGCACCAGAATTCTGGTATTGCAGTTAGGGCTGTACCAAATGTTCGTATGCAAACATGCTTGGCTTGTGCTTTCAGGGATCAAAGGATCCTCCTAAGGCCCCTTGTTCACCTCTCTTGCTACTGTCGCAGAATGTTCGCTGCGTGATTGGCTGATGCTTTGTCACTATTTTTTTTAAGCCTGGCCTAGAAAAAGACCCCCACTAGGAGTGCCCGCTTCCAGAGGGGCAAGCAGATCTCCCAGAATTCCAAGCAGTCTCTAGATTACAGAGTTCAGTTCCCCTGGAGTTGGCAACGCTATCCTGAATGAATGGGAAAATCACATAGTCCGTCAAATCTGATTGACTCTGTGGTAGGGTTGCCAACCTCCAGGTGGTGGCAGGAGATCTCACGCTATTATAACTGATCCCCAGGTGCCAGAGATCAGTTCACCTGGAGAAAATGGCTGCTTTGGTAGGTGGACTCTATGGCATTATATCCTACAGAAGTCCCTCCCCAAACCCTGCCCTCTTCAGGCACCACCCTATAATCTCCAGGTATTTCCCAACCTGGAGCTGGCAACCCTGCTCTGTGGCAATGTGACATCATCAAAGTATGTTGTGACTGACATTACAAAGGCAATTCAGTGTGCCTGCATTACATTTTCTTCACTGGGGCTTGGGTGCATGGCTGTCTGGTTAAGGAGGCATTTAGTCTGGTTAAGGAGGCATTTAATGGGGGAGGGCTCATTGCTGTGAAAATGTTCATTAAAAAAATCAGCAAAACAACAACAACAACCCCAGCAAAAGGGGAGGGGCACTTTTCACAGCAGACCAGTTCTTGCAAACACCCCTGCCCCATGTTACAGCTAGATTTCAATTGCATTACCTCTTGATAGGGTTGCCAACTCCAAGTTGGGAAATTCCTGGGCATTTGGGGGTGGAGCCTGAGGACAGAATTTGGGGAAGGGAGTAGGGTTGCCAACCTCCAGGTACTAGCTGGAGATCTCTGACTGTTAGAGTTGATCTCCAGCTGATAGAGATCAGTTCAGCTGGAGAAAATGGCCGCTTTGCCAATTGGACTCTATGGCATTGAAGTCCCTCCCCAAACCCCGCCCTCCTCAGGCTCTGCCCCAAAAACCTCCCGCTGGTGGGAAAAAGGGACCTGGCAACCCTAGAAGGGAGGGACCTCAATGGGGTGTAACACCATATATTCCATCCTCCAAAGCACCATTTTCCTAGGGAAACTGATCTCTGTAGTCTGGAAATCAGTTGTAATTCTGGGAGAACTCCAGGCTCTATGTGAGGGAAAGCCTCACACACTGGAGGTGCCTTTGCTTTGCGTAAAAAAAGGAATGAAAATTCCCTGGGATTGCTTTCTTTCTCTCTTTCCCTTTATCTGTATTTTGTGCTCTGCTTTGTAGGGACTGCTCCTTGAACATTCCTAACTGAGCCAAAGGCATGTGAATTTAGAGCATTTCTTTGTGGTTGGCTCTAGGCAGTTGGATTGCATGTAGAAAGATTGGCTTTCTGTAGGAAAAAATCTCGACACACTTGGCACCAATTGCAGTATTCAGAGGGAGGAATGAATAGTATCATGGAAGGCATACATATTGAGGTGGGAGACGTTTGGGCAGCTGCTTTTATTCCCCCATCTCTGCAGTTCTGCCTACTTGCCATAGGATGTGAGCAACATGTTTCCCTTGCTACTAGGATCACCACCCTCCAGGTGCTAACTGGAGATCTCGTGCTATTACAACTGATCTCCAGCCAATAGAGATCAGTTCCCCTGGAGAAAATGGCTGCTTTGGCAATTGGACTCTATGGCATTGGAAGTCCCTCCCCAAACCCTGCCCTCCTCAGGCTCCATCCCAAAAACCTCCCACTGGTGGCGAAGACGGACCTGGCAACCCTATTTGCTACCTTGCAGGGAATGTTGGCTGGCTAGCACTGCGTACCTATCATGGGGAAAAGCCATAATCCCTGTGCCTCCCCATATATCCTGCCTGTCTATCCTCCTCCTAGAGAGAGAGGCAAAGGCTTTCTCTGCTTACCTGGCATGCATTCAGCCCCAGATAACAGAACAGCTCAGGCAACTAGAATCCACTGAGATATGGCAGTGATCGGCAGAAAGTGGAAACACTGAACACAAACATGTCAGTCAGGAGAATCATGTTCCTGACATCTCTCCATCTCTCTCTCTCTCTCTCTCATACGCACACTTATGGCGGATGCCGAGCTTCTCTCTCTCCTTCCTGCTGCAGCCCCCTCCCACTCCCCAGGAAATCTGAACAGGACAGCAAGATGGCAGAACAACCTGAAGGCCACTCCTGAATGTTAGAATAATTTTTGTTTTGATTCAGAACATTTCCAAGATTTGCAAATGGGGTATATGGGTTTGGGTTGGATCTTCATAACGTTCTGAAGAAAAGTTCCTTTGGTTTTCTTCATTCTTGAACCACCTGTGGTGAAGTACCTTCCTTCAGGTGAGGAGCCAGAAGGAAGGAGTTTGTTGGGAGGAGATGACAGTGATGGGTTTGGAAACAAATATATGCACATTCATGGAGGGGGTTTTCAAGGTGTTTACATAAGCCATACAGTGTATGGTAAACCTGGTTTGTTTTAAAAGCCATGAATGAGGACTCAGTGGCTCTGGTCTTCTCCTTGGGGTTCCTGAACTTGGGCCTAAGAATGCAGGCTCTTTTTCCTCAGAGCTCTGAGGTGTAGGGGCAGATTGTGGTTATTTGTTCAGGAGTAACAAGTTCTCTGTGTGTGCCCCAAAGCACGCTCTAATATATAACTCATTCTGCATGATTCATGGATTATGTTACAAAGCTGAGTTATGACATGGAAAGCTGGTGGTAGAACTGAGCCCCAGTCCAAATGGAACACTGGCGCTCCTGCTCAGAGAGGACTCCACAACCCCAGCTTCCCTGGACTGCGTGATGTTGGGCAAAGAGAATGGATTCTTAGTCAATTAGCCAGACTTGAAGCAGTAAAACATCCATGGGCCCAAAATACCCTTTTGCCAATATTGGACTGTGCTTTATTAATAATCAGCTCCCACTCTGATTAGCAGCTCAGTAATAAGATTCAGCTGTGACCTAAATTTAGCTCTCCTAATGGAGAATTTAAAAACGATCATATCCATCATGACGTCAGCCAGGCCAGGTCGCCCAGGTGAGTAGGCTCCCAGCTGCAAAAGAGAGAGAAAGCACTGCTGTTGGCAATGCAGGATCCTCATTCCCCGAGCCCTGCCACAATTGGATGGGATGTGCCGTGAATACAGAGTGTTTCTCCTAGGGGGCCACATGCCCATGTCTGATGAGTCATGTTTTAGGGACTCCATTTCGGTTATATATCTGTTGAAAGGTCCACTTGACCCACATAGTTATAGGTAAAATGTGGGGAGGGTGTTGGTGAAATTAATCTGACCTCTTGCATGAGGACAAAACCACATTTTGTGATGTGGTTGCATGGCAGCACATAGAAAAATGCTTTAGTGAGGGCCATTTAATCAGGTTACTTCCTGGAAGGGAACTATAATGGGCTATGAAACAGGCTGCCCAGAGCTCTCAGCTGACCTTCTAATGTGCCTCCAGCCTCACTTGGGTTTTTAGAAGAGGGAAGCAATCAAGGGCCTCCTCAGGATCGTTTTATATCTAATGCAAATGGATGTTTGAAGCATTCTACTTGATGTGCCCATGCTGTTCAGTATAGTGTTTGAAGCAGGCTGTAGCCCAGGGCGCCAAGGCCTGCAGTCTTTGGGGTGTGCATTAGCAATGGCACGAGAGATTGTGTCTGAGGTTGAAGCCCCACCTATGTGCAGCTCCGGCTGTTATTTATACCCAGGCAGGTGGGTGACTGGTTAATTTTAGCCTGGTGCCAGTGCTGCCTCACCAGGGAACTGGCGGGCGGTGTGTGAGCGAGTGTGCCTTGGTGTGTGTGAACATTCCTACTTTTATTTTAAAGATGGAGTGAGAAAAGTGGGGCAGCAGCACCTTGTTCTTGTCATCTGACTGTGCAAAGGTGACAACAGAGAGACACAGTTACAGCAACATGTGTTTGAGGCAGGAGCTAATGGAGTTAGAGGTTTTCATTACCACTCAGCTACAGTGAAATAGAAGGGGGTATGTAGGTCAAAGGGTGGTATACCTGAGCACAGTACCTTGGGCAGTGCTCTCTATTTTACATATGAGTTACTGGCGTGGTCTGGGTGTAGGCTTTGGGTCTGAACTTTGGGCTCGTGCTTTCCTTTCCCTCTCTCTCCTCCGCTGGAATGCTAATCCTTTTAACCCTGATGTCCTGTTACAGAGCAAACAATAGCTTGCTGTTGCATGCAAGCCACGAAACTGTGCCTTGCAATTCATCCTCCAAGCCAGAATTAGACATTGTATAATCAAACAGGGCTGTGGCTCAGTGCCCCTCCAGTTACAGGTAACAAGTGTTAGGAAAGACCTTGATCTGCCTGAGATCTTAAAGAGAAACTTCCAGTTGGAGTTGACAATACCAAGCTAAATGGACCAGTAGCTTGACTTGGTATAAGGTAGCTTTGTACACTCATAATTTTGCTTTAGAGGGCAAGAGCAAACCGGATTTGGCTGGTTTGGAAATGACAGCATAATTATGGTTTGCCCTGAAAGGAAGGAATTCAATCACATGCAGGAGAAGGATGGAGTGTGTTTATCCAAGACGGTCTCCTTCCGTATGTCCCTGTGCACCAGCTATGGTCCTCAGAGAGCCATGTGATGGCTATCCCACCACTTAGGGTGGCCTGCCTGGCATCAACCAGTGCCTGGGCATTTTCCATCATGGCTCTGTGGAATGGGATCCCTGAAGAGGTGGGAGGGGGCTTCTTTGGAGATCTTCAGGAGGCTCTGCAAGGCCTGCCTGTTTGCCAGGGATTTTGAGGGGGTTTGAATGGCAGGCATCTTTTAAGGGGACAGAGGGAAAGAGATTTGGGGTTTGCTATTTTATTTTTTGTTTTAACAAAGTGTTTTAAACTATTATTGTAATCCACTTGAACCATGGAAAAGGCAGGTTATAAGTAAATAAATAAATACTGCGGTTGTGGCATTTATCTCCATGTATTTGTCATATATATGTATTTTATGTTCTGGTAGGCACTGGTTGCCTGGTATAAGCTCTCATTAACTTCAGCTGAATTGTCTCTGGTCACTGTTGAAAGAGATATATACAGCTCTATTAACAATAAATAAAGCAGTTTCCTCTTGGTGCAACAACCAAAGAACAAAACAGAGTGTGCACAACTTCTGTTCATATTGGATAAATGTAGTGGCTTTGTGAGTGAAGAAGTTACCCAAATCTTTAGGAGTTTATCTCTCCATTAGAATAGAGAAGGTGGCGATGGTGACCTGGTGGGTGGGGGCTGTTCAGCTCCAGGCTTGCTTGGATGACACTGATTATCTGGACCTATTTCAGTAGGTCCAGCTTCAGGCCAAGTTTTAATACAGAAACTTTCTTGGTCACCATGACTCATACAGAGACCGCCTGTTCTGCATGGGGCTGCACTCCTGCTGAAAGATCAGGTTTGCAGCCTGGAGGTGCGTTTAGATCTGGAGTTAGAGATGGGAGTGCCGAGTACCGGTTTAGAATACCAATGGAGAGTGCCAGCTTAGAATGCCGCACCAACAGCAACCTTTCTTCAGCAGACACAGTTCTGATATAGTTATCCGTGCTCTGATCACATCCAGGTCAAGGTGTTGCAGTGCTCTCTGTTTGGAGCTGCCCTTGAAAATGGTTTTGAAGCTGCACTTGGTACAAAATGCTGCAGCCAGATTACTTCCTAGGGCTGGCGATAGAAAACATATCATGACAATCCTGGAAAAAAGAAGAAGTAACGGACTGCCTACTTGTTCTGGGCCTAATTCAAGATGCTGGTTATTATCTTTAAAGTCCTGAATGGTCTGGGGCCATATAGGAGATTGCCGACTCCCATATGTGCCCACCCAAGAGCTGCCAAACAGGCTTTTCTCCTCTCCCCCCCCCCCCGGTGGAATAGGACAGGTGGTTAAAAGGGAGAGGGCCCTTTCCATGGTGGAACTCTTTTGCAGCAGAGATTTGCATAGTGTCTAGTAATTTTTAGGTATTAAGCTAAAAAAATTGGCTTTCACCCAGGCTTTTAACTTAATTTTTAGCTGGAGCATTTAATGTTTTTTTAAACTCTTTTTTAACTCTTTAAATTTATATTCTAGCCTTTTTTCAGTTTCTTTTCAGAGTTCTGTGAGCTGTCTCATGAACTCCGCAGGGCTGAAAGTCTGGGATATACATTTCAAATAAATTAATATGAATTGTGGTGCCGGGATTGTTGTTTGCTTTACTTTATAAAGCAAATATTACTGTTAGCTTTAGAAGTGAAGACCCTGCAAATTGCAAGGATTGTGAAAAGCTGCCCCCTGTGCCTCTTTCCAGCCAGCGTCCCCACCCCCTGAACTTCTATGTGTGAGAAAGAGTTGTGTGCTTATAAAGCTTGTCTGCAGCACTTTAATGAAGGAGATACTGCTTTTCATCTTTGGTGGCACTGGTACTGCTTTTAAGCCTTTTGACATTTAGGTTCTCTACTCCCTTGACTCCATCATTTGACCCTTTCATTGCTGCTGTAATTCAAGTACAAAGATTATGAGCATCTGGAAGGAGGATGAATCTTAATGGATACATTCTTATTGCCCTAAAATTTTCAGGCATAAATTATGAGCAGGTTTGCACTTGTAAAGTCTTAATGCATCTGTATTGGCACGCCATGACCAAGTGGCCCTTCTGCTCCCTGGAAGTGGCATAAGCAATCTCCACTTGTGCTTCCCTGGATTTCGGGATAATGAATCCAAACCCTCTAAGCCAGGAGTGTCAAACATATGGCCCACAGGCCAGATCTGACCCCTTCAGAGCTTTTATCCAGCCCGTGAGCTGGCCAAGGCAGCCACCTCTCCCACCCCAGAACTGGGCTGGCCAGCTAGCTGTGGGCCCCCCATCTGAGGCAGCCACCCCCCCCCCATCTTCCAATATGGGCTGATGAGGCATGGGACGGCCCAACCAAGTGACATTTATGTCATATCCGGCCCTCTCAACAAATGAGTTTGACACTCCTGTTCCAAGCAGTCGGCTGTGACAGGGAGAAGTAAGTGAGTATGAAGGTGGAATTAAATTGATCAGGTGAAAGAAACAGCAACTGCCAAGGGTCAGTTTAGATATTTTTGACTTTCACATCTGCCTTAAGGTGATCTCTAGGTAGTTATTGCCTCTTAGTGTATGGAAGAACAGCTAGAATTCATTTGCATTCATTTAACATGCAGTTTAATTAAAAGCAATTTAATATAATCCAGTTCACTAATTAAAGCTCAGCAAGAAAAAACAATGACCTGGCCATATAGAAGAATCGAGAGGGTAGCAGTCTTAGCTGTGGGACAGACTCCTTTGTTCGGAGTGTGAAAATTGTATCCAGTTCACCCAGAACTTGCAGCGGGGTTCAATCCTGTCCCAGTAGCTTACCTTCCATTTCTCTATGTTCCGTCTCTTGTGCTTACCCCACTAGGTTCCCCCTGGGCCAGCCAGTTATTTTTAGACAGGTGCCATGTGTTGGAGGAGAACAATTAATATAATTGGTTTGGGGAGCCTGGTTCATGCGCACGACCGAGAGCTCAAAATTTACCTAGAAGAGGCTTTCACCCCACGGAACAAGCGGAGAGGAGCCAGGGCAAAGGGGGCCCGTATATTGGGCATGGAGAGACATGGAGAGAGAAACCCCACACAGCGACAGCCTCCTGTACGCCTCCCTTATTATCTTCCTCCTCATCATGTCCTACTGGTTTACTACCAAGTGCTTCAAGATCCTCAGCGGCATTGAAGGTAGTTTGGGGCTTGGAGGGCTGGTGGAGAGGGAGTGCTAAAGGCCAGGCCAAAGCAGAGCTCTCGGAACGGGATGGAAGGTCATTTTCTCCTGCACAGTAAGAGGCAGGGGTGCATGGGGAATGTATGGAGAAATGGTCCCTCACTCCCTATCCACTCTCAATATATCTCCTCTATTTTTTATACCGTCCCAGCATGAGCCATCAGCATTTATCTGAGTGCTTTTCTGTGGCTCAATTTTTTTGTCTTTCCTGGGTCTCCCATAAGTGTCCCCTCCACATAGTCAGTGGGCTAAATTTTCCCCTTGCCACTGTCTGTTGATGTTCCTGACCTAGATTTATACTGACCCTTCAGATTTCCACCCTAGTACACAAACCCAGGATTGATGGACATATCCAGTGCTTGCATTCCTAAAATGAGCATTTCTGGGATTTGCACCCTCTGGTTCAAAAGCCCTTTCTTCTAATCCCAGTCACAAGTGGGCTAGTTGCAGCTTTTTGGTATTGGGCAAGTGCACTCTGCATATGCCCTTGGTTAGTATTAATTCACATCCCCCAGGACTGCTGAGATTCTTTTCTGCAATGGATCCTTGGTGCATTCAGCACAAATTAACCCGTAGCATTGCACAGACTGCAGGATGTTCCTTGCATGATTGTTTTCTGGCTCCAGTCAACAGTTTTCACATTGCACATTAAAAAAAAAAAAAACATAAGCTGCCAGGCTGATGAGTAGAGTTGCCAACCTCCAGGTGGTGGCTGGAGATCTGCTATTACACCTGATCTCCAGGTGACAGAGATCAGTTCATCTGGAGAAAATGGCCACGTTGGAAGGTAGACCCTATGGCATTATACTCCATTGAAGCCCCTCCCCAAACCCTGCCCATCTCAGGCTCCACCCCCAAAATCTCCAGGTATTTCCCAACCTAGATCTGGCAACCCCACTGATGAGCATGATAACTACTTCCTGCCAACAGAGGCCCTACTGAGTGGAACATGATCACTGCAGAGGAATCTGCAGCTGGGTGATTTCACGTTTCCCAGTGTCAGCTAGGTGAGAAGCTATACCTTTGGTGATGCAAGCTGACCACATGGATGGCAGGAGTTCAGTGTAGCTTTCTGGCTGCAAATTGGCCATCCCTGCTCAAGGGCACTGCTGTGCATAGATCCATACAGTTTGGGAACTTTGGGCATATTGCCAAAGGATACATCAACCTTGTGCTTATTTTAATTTTATCCCGCCTTATCTGCCTTATTAGAATGAAGGTGGCTAACAAAGCAACAGCAAGTTGCAGTCACATAAAAATATAACAGTTCATCACCAAAATTTAAAAAAACACTGGATATAAACAGCACACAAGATCCAGATCTGCCAAAACAATTTTCTTTCCACCTAATACACTTTGAAATAAAACCTGGAGCCACACTGAGTCATATGCACCAAGAGCAGCCCCTGTCTCTACACTGAGTTCAGAAATCAGCTCACAATCTCGGATCAAGCTACAGGTGATGCTGACATTCAATGTCTGGAACTCCTGATGTGTAATTTGGGCCTGGAAAGCAGCTGGGGAGGGCAATCTGAATTAGGGCCATGGCTCTGTGGGAAGGGTACTAACATGCCTTCTCTCTCTCTTTTTTTCTCTTTCTTTTTACTGGTGTTGTGCCAGAATGGCTGGTTTCTCAACAGCTATACCAGTTTCTAGTCTAGGCAATAATAAAACTGGAATATTTGTGCCAGTCCAGGCACTGTTTTCCTCGCTGCTCGATAGATCATTGCTGGGATGCTTCACTCATTAGCCAGCTCATCAAATCTCTTTCCATTTTCAACCACCGGATTTGAACTGTGTGGGCTTGACTTCCTGTATTTGGGGAAAACGTTAATGTGTATGCTTTGCTCATTTGTTTTGGAAACTGTCAGCTGGCTTGCATGTTACTAGACTTGGTTGCTGCTGGGCCAGATATTTCTGTATGTTTAGGCAAAAGAACAGATTGTAGTGCCTGGCTGCAGTGTGATCTGGAGTGTGGTGCAATATGGACTAAATGCAGCTGTGCCAAAATACCCCTAATCTGCTACCAGTGCTATGGACCTTTGGCAGTAGCTATCATATTGTTGAAGAGGACAGAGACTGACTCCCTGGACTCAGAGAGCCAGCGTGGGGTAGTGGTTAAGAGTGGTGGAGTCTGATCTGGAGAACTGGGTTTGATTCTCCACTCCTCCACATGAGTGGTGGACGCTAATCTGGTGAACTGGATTTGTTTCCCCACTCCTACAGGGTGTCTGTTGTGGAGAGGGGAAGAGAAGGTGATTGTAAGCCGGTTTGATTCTTCCTTAAGTGGTAGAAAAAGTCGGCTTATAAAAACCAGCTCTTTTCTTCTTCCCTTCCTCTCTACAACAGGCCAGCAGCAGCAATACTGAGGCAGCACTAGTTTGTTAGGATAATGGGGAGAGGGCTTAGTCATTGCCTTCCCAGTGCATCATCAACTCTCATCCTCAGAGCATTGATATGTTTGGATGGGTGGAGAAAGAGGAGTGGGGGGAGAAGAAAAGGCCTGGGAGGGATCGGATACTTTTAACAAGCTCTGTAGCACTATAGCAGCTGTGGAGACTGAATAAGCCATTCCAAAGAATTAGCCTTGGGAGTAGAGGGGCCAGGTGGCCCTAGACATGAGAGTCCTGGGCACTTTTGTAAACTTCTTTGCTGTCCCTCAACCACTCCACCCACGAGGACTGGACATAATAATTTGGCTTTAAGCAGCCATAGTCTTTAGCAAATCTGCACAGAGGTGTGGGATAATGAGGTAGATGTCAGATCCCAGAGGCAACTGACCTAAGTGTGACCTTGATGATAAAGTATTTTCTAGGTATCACAGCAATGGGCTCCTGGAATGGTTACATTAGTCTGGGGTATCCTTTTGTGTTGGTTCTTATGAGTGCCTCTAGACTCTGATCTATGCCTGTTGGCGGAGACGCTAGGTGTCATGTCCCTCTGGAGCAGCAGATGAGGTTTCAGCAATAAATGTGCTTCAGTTAGGTAACAGAGGTGTTGAATGAAATACAGAATTAACTCCTTCCAGTGGCTGCAGCACACATTATGAAACCATTGAATTCCCACTTGGGGAGGTTCAAGAGGAAGCTGGGAACAATGAGGCTAATGCATTAGGAGGACACAGCTGAGAAAGAGAGAGCACATTAAAGTCCAGAGCAAACAAAAGCAGAACTGGGAACATTTCTCTCCCCTCCCCTCTGGGGTTTTTTTTTTTTTTTTTTTTTTTTGCATTCTAAATTCAAAGAGCCATTTGTCAGGAATTTTTCTGTGAATTTGGTAGTAATGGGTTCAGAGTGATGCCACTAATTAGTTATAAATAATTTCTGTAGTGCTTAGTATGCCAAATGCTTTACCATGCTTTTTCACAGCTCACAGTATCCCTGTCAATTAGATTGTTTCCATTATGACAATGGGAAACAGAGATGGAGGTCTTTTCTGCATGATCTAAAAATGTGTCCCAGCTGTATTTTATTGTTTAGAATGATACGCTTGCAAGTCTAGCTCCAGAGCCAGCAATAGATACCCCATTCCTGTGTAACTGATCAATGGACAGTCTAGCCACTGTTCCTCCTTTCCCCTTTTTAAGGAAATATGGATAAATGTACACTCCAAGAAAGGAGGAATGCAAGGTATGCTCTTTCTGTCTTTGTAAGACAGGATATGCATACATGCTCTATGCTTATACTGTATATATTCATTTCCTTGAGTGCAGTCATCCCTTGTGTAGATACACAAAGCAATAATGAAAAACCAGATCTGTTGTGCCTTCTGTGTAAATCCCATAATTATTCATTGCCCTTGTGAAGGTAGTCCTGGTAACCTTGCACGTTTCCCATTGCACTATAATGATTTACGAAGTCTTTGTTTGAACTCGCACTACGACCAGAATGCTTTGATTGCTTTCTAGAAGCACCCGAGTTTACTTGCTATACCTGGAAACAGGAAGCAGGAAGTTTAATCCACAATAAACTTCAAAATTCCTTGGTCTCTGTTAAATATTACTCATTGAAGGGGTGGGCGGAAACATTGGCAAGACCTTTTCATTAGATAAGAAAGGAGTGCTTTGGCTTCATGTCAACTTGAATCTTTTGTGTGTATGTTAAACAGGTATCTTACCTTGGCCTAAATATGTGTCATCAGGGTGGTGGCAGCAATCCTTAGAGGGCTGGCAATGTGACAGCTGTTTAAATTATTTCTGCCCTGATTTTTCATCCGGTTTGATCTTCAGTGTGAGATATGAGCTTTCAAGGGCTTCCTCAAATATCCTCTATTTCAGTGATCTGTCATATTTTTTTCAAGCCAGTTTTGCAGCCCTGATGTACAGCTTCCTCGGTGCCCTTTTTAATTATTCTATCTTCTGTGGCTAAGATCACATAGCAGGCAGAGATCACTTAGTGATGTGGTGTCTTATAGCAAGTTGGATGCAGCTACATCATTGCCTCACTGCTGAGAAGAAGTCTCCTTCCCTTTGCCTTCATCTTGAACTGGGGGTCTGCGGATATCAGTTTTGCTCCAGTGACCACATGACAATCCATGTTTTGCCATACTGAGCTGGCCATTTCATTGTCCTTCAATGCTGTGGTTTGCCCCAAACCAATTCTGGTTATATATGATTAACTGGGGCAGGATGTGCCTCTGAAAGCACATCTCATTGAAAGCAACTCAGTTCAATGGATAACATGCTAGTTCAGATTGCATCTGGACACAGATGTCCATCTACATTGTAGTATTTTCTTGCTCACTGAGTTCAGGGCAGTGTGCATCGTTCTCCACTCCCCCTAAATGCACATTCACATTCTACGCATCTATGCATGACTAGATCAGAGGGAGGAGGCATCAGGTCGTCCGCTTGTGGATGGGGATGTGATCTCTCTTCTCTCTGCTCCTTTGAAAACAACTTTGCATCTTTTGCTAAGAGGTCTAAAAATCACTGAAAATATGTGTGCAGTGTGCACATCCATGTGTGCATTTCACAGAGAGCAAGAATATTAATTCAGTATACTCACTTTATTTAGGGTTGGAGTCCAGGGCAGCTGTTCCTGCCCTCCAGTGTCTTTTCAAGGTGAGCCACAAGAGGAAGGAGGTTTTGACTCATCCAGCCCCCTCTCTACTGGCCTGCCCCTCTTCTCTGCCAGTGAGGTAGAGGTCTGGTCCTTCCTCTTCAGCTGTCCTGACCTTGCCTTTTCAAGGAGCCCATACGGGCAGCCGTGGGATCATCCAATGCCCAGTGACATGGGGTGGGAATCTGTGGGGCATGGCCAATATGGGAGGCTGAGTCCCCAGTGCAGGCCTCCTCTGCCTATGCCCTGTCCTTCCTGACTGCCTCAAAATGCCTCCTGTTTGGCCTGTGCAAGCCCAAGAAGAGCGGGATTGCTGCTGGCCTCGACTGTGGGGTTACTGGCAGTTGCAGCTGGGCCATGGTGCTCTGCCTCCCACTATGTTGTGTGGTGGGTACGGCTGGCTCAGGGAACATCCCAGCCCCATTTCTGTGGGCTGTGGCTTGCCTGGTTCTTTCTTCCCTGCTTCCAGGCAAGGCCTGGGCTCTGAAGACTCCAGGACTGCATTGCCAGGGAGTCTCCTTTGGCCCCAGTGAGTTTGTGGGTGGCCCCCTCCCCAACTCTGGTAAACAGATTTTTAAATCCAGGTAAGTGGATTACCAAAGCATTAGTCCTAGTTCTTGTGATGGAATATGAGCAGCTTTCTGTTTCAGTACCTTGGACAGTAACTTTGCTTGCTATTCAAGGAAGACTGTTGCTTTAAGAAATCTTTTGCAACGAAAACATTGCGATATGGAGGTGAGAAAGAGCACACAGGTCCAAACGTTTAACTGTTTTCAGTCCCAGACAAACCAGGGTATTTCTTTGAAACTTCAGTTCTTTGCTTAGTTTTGTTACCAAACTGCCAAAGTTCTGAGAAATGGAAAGGATGATCCATTTTAGGGCTTAGCTGGGTTCAGAGACAGGAGATGGCTCAAGTATGCATCCTTTTTGCAATATCTCCTCTGGCTTCCTAGCTTTTGTTTGCTTTACTTGCATGGCAAGAAGATGGGCTAGATCAAACAGGAATTGTAATGACCATGAATCAGACTGGGAAATGATTACAATGTTACACAAATTTAATAACACTTTTTAAAAGGTATTTTGGGGAGTGTGATTTTAAAGGCAAGCATTCATTAAAAGAAACAAGTACTCTAACGTGCAGAATCTTAGATTTTAGACAACAGGCATGAATTGAGTTGTTTCAGGATCTTGGCCAACTCAGGTAAGCTTTACTGTTGGTTCTGCTGGAGGCAGCTTTCCCTTTTGAGCTATTCTTTCTAGCTCTTCCAGATAAGTTTACTGCATCATTTACTTCCCAGCCACAGTTTCCATATGACCTCTTTATAAGGAGGGACACATAACTGAAATCACTTGAAGAGGATTGCTTTTTTTGTCATGCTTGTTATTAGAGTGATTAAGAGTAGTAAAAGGGTAAACTTTCCCATCTCCTAATGTATGTTGGTGGGTGGAATTGGAACTTCAATCCACTTTACTAAGTGCTACAGAAACAGAGAGCAAGACATTTTTAAATTGTATTCTTCTGGAATAAAGGTCTGTCTGTGTGTGGGCAACAAACACTACTCTGCTTTGAATGTGGCAGTCAGGACTACAAGATTTCAATCTTGTATGCTAGGTAGTGATGATGACCAGAGAGATAATTTAGAGTCAGGAAGCTATAAATACAATCTAGTGCAGAATTGCTTCACATTTGGTGATGCCACAGAAATATATCTTTTTTTCTGACATGGCACGTACACTAGGGAGGGAGGGGTTTTATTTGGGATCTTCATTTGTCACCCGGTTGCACAAAAACAGGCCTGCCAGTGTTGGTTCTGGCTGCCACAAAGAAACCTGAGCAAGGTAGTTCCCCAAGGAGGAAGGAGAGGAGATCCAATTCATTTTCCTGTCATTGGACAAGGGCAGAGTCTGGGCTGTAGCTAGAGATGATCAGGACGTGGTATAAAGAGGCGCTGAATTTCACAATTCTTTTGGTGCGTTAGCTGTGGTCATCCTGATAGAATTTGGCCACCAGATGGTGTAACAGAGCTGCATTTTAGCACAGAGAATCTGCCTTACAGTCAACTGAAGTGGCTAGCAAGTCAGGTAGGCTCCAGGACAGGACGCCAGCATGTTGCCACCATGTCCCTTGTTGAGGCTTCATCTGTGATAAGTTTCACGTCCTCTGGCATACTTTTCAACTTTCCTGACAGTGAAAGGATTCCATCTTCACTTAACAGATTTTTTGGTTACATTTCTATTCTACCCCTTTCTCTGGAAAGCTCATTGAGCCTCATAACAACTGTGTGTAGAATGCTAGGGTAAAGGATAGTGGCTTGTCAGTGGCCATCCAGTGAGACTGGGTGATAAGCAGGGGCGTGAGAAACTCAGCGCTCTACAGAACCTGCTGATCCGCTATAGTGGAGAGACCTAGAGTCTATGGGAGCAATGTTAAGCAGGTCTATTTAGAAGTAATTCCAATTTTGCTCAATTGGCTTACTCTCAGGAAAGTGCTACCTCTTTTATTATGCCAACAGTTCCCAGCTCAGGTGCAGATATCTGAGCCATTTCTCCATTGCTAGCTATGGGGACTAACTGTTCCATTCATCTGTATCTGTAGCTGCTACCTCTGGATGTCTGCCACCTCAGGCTTCAGGCCATTAATTCCCCCTATGAAGGAATACAATTTCCTCCCAGCTCATGCTCCTGCAAACATTAGGAGGAGCAGAATAGATCTGTTGTATGATGACGGTGGACATCCTGCTGGTATCCATTTCTATGCTTTCTATTCTTTTTCAGTCATTATCTCTCAGCCTGATTTCTTCATGTGTAAAAAATGAACATTAATTACCTAGCACACATGGTGTAGGACAGGGGTCGGCAAACTCATTAGTCAAGAGAGCCAAATATCAACAGTACAATGACTGAGATTTCTTTTGAGAGCCAAATTTTTTAAACTTAAAATATATAGGTAGGTACACTGTTTATTAACTTAATAAACTTTAATTAAAGTTTTAAGTATTAATTAAACTATAGGTACACTGAATAAAACTTGACATCATACTTAATAATGATCTTATTTATTGATAAAAATTAAATTGTAAGTTACGTATCCATAACATTAAATCATGACAATGACTGACAAACACTTAATGTGAACAATGGCCTTGCATCTCCTTGGAAAGTTTGGGTAAGTCAGGTTTGTATGTTGTTGTTTTTAATTTTAGGCACGATTCCAGGTTCTCATCAATAAGACGACTTCTCAATTTACTCTTGATAAGGTTCATGCTGGAAAAAGCTTGCTCGCATGAATATGTAGAACCGAAAAGGGAAAGAACAGCAAACGCTAGTTTTTTCAACTGATCATATGAGTCAGGAATACTATTCCAGGTGTTAAAAATCATCATGTCTTCCTTCTCCAGGTCTTTCAAAGCAGACCACTTGTGCTGTGAACTGGCCGAGGGGCCAGGGAGGGTGCCTCGGGGCTTAGGCCCCTCCGTCATTGGCAAGCCCCCCTCTACACTGCAGGGAGCGCCGCGCTCTGGCGCTCCCCTTGCCAGCCCGAGAGGAAGGAGGGCCCGTGTGGCAGGGAGGGGGGAGGTGGCGGCCGCTGGGGCAGCTCGCTGTCTGCCTCCCCCTCCCCTCGGGGCGGCCTCAAGAGTGGAGAGAAAGGCGCCGCGCGGGGCTTCCTCGTCCGGCCGACGCGGGTCCTTTGGCGCAATGCGAATTAGAGGCTGGGATGCTCCGTCACAACCCCTCCCAATCCTAAAAGAAAACTTGGGCTTACCGTACAAATATCGACACGGCGGCCGCTCCCTCCGCTGCTTAAAAAAACCCCAATCCCCACAGCAGGCCCGCCAGCATCAGCTGCACGCGGTCGCTGTTTGAGTGTGTGGGCTTAGATGTACGGGAATACTCCTGATGAATAATTACACATAGTCTAAAACATTCCCTATAAGTGACCATCACCCTCCCATGTACTGATGCCCCTGTTTCTAACCCTTGTTTGGCCATGATTATGAAAATGTGGGTGTAAAAACTCTGTATCCATAACTTTGTTCAACAATTTGCCATATTCTTATTTTATCCGTTGTTTACTTTGTACTGATATTTCTATTCTGAGAACACATGTCTAAAACCCCTTCAAACAGGACGTTCTAATTATCTTATTTTATACCATTTTGCCAATAACATGACCCTCAGGATGGAGAGTTGTGACACACCTCACCTCTAGATCTGTTCTTGCAGTCCCCACTTCACTCCAAACAGGCATTGAAAGGATGGGCAATGTTTGCCACTTCTCCACCACAATTGTAAGTAACACAGGGTGCCTGGTAGATGGTAAAGACCAAGACTGGTGGCCACTCTGCCTTTGAGAATCCAACATCTAAGTATTCTGTCCCCCCCCCCCCCGCACTAATCACAGCATGTACGTCTCCTGTAAGGGAGAGAGCAGAAGAGCAATGTGATAGTCCTAATTTTAGCAATGCTGGAGATTAATTGTAATCAATGCATTTTGTAATGGGTCAGAGTAGAAGCCAAACTGGGCATGTTGAATGCATATTACATCACCTTGCATAAGTTCCCAGGGAAATCTGTGGAATTACCTTCATTTTACCCTAGTCCTTCAAGCCTGCAGTCTGTTTTACAAGATCCTCACAGAGATGCAGCATTTGCACACTGCTATGCAGCCACTCTCGGGTTCGTTTGAAAGTTACCAAACCTGCCTATCTATTCCTTTCATCTGGAAGTCCAGACTGGTATTAATAGCAGGAATAAACACTGGCTGTGGCATGGGGCACATGGAAGAAGCTCACTGGTGTTTAGATCTTGGCTCCCACATGGAACAATCAGTTTTTATCAATTGACATATCAAAGTAAAAAGGGTTGCCAGAGAGTATGAGAAGGACAGATCACTAAGGTATCTGCCAAAAAATGCAGGAGGGGGTATTTCCCCAATTAGGAGGAGCCCAAGACTGCAGCCAGAGTCCAAACCCCTTGTGTCTAAGCTGTGTTCCTTCTCCAGGCTCTCCTTTGCAGTTACTGTAGTTCTCTGCTCCTCTAGTGCTTCCAGGGTGTCTGATGTCACTCTACGGTGTATTGTCCCTAATTGTCCTTCAGTTAACCAGCTGAGAGAGAGATGTATGATGGAATTGATAAGATCCTTAAAGCAACTGAGTGATAGGCAACAGTATGGGTAGGAGTTGCTGGATATTGTCATGAACCAGCCCCCCTGGAAACCACTGGCCCTCCCTAATCTGGAATCTTGAGAGTAACTAAGTGGATGAAAATACCCAAACTTTCCTCAAACCCCACCCAAGAATTTGCCCAGCACCCTGTGAGTCCTGCCTCGTCTACCTGAAAAGATCTCTGAGGTATCCTACAGAAGATCAATAAGACACACAGGATTCAAGGGCTGCTTGGGTCATGTGCCCTCAGTGGGGCCTTCCCTGCTGCTATCCACAAATGGGGTTGCCAACATCCAGGTGGTGCCTGGAGATCTCCTGGAATTACAGCTGATCTCTAGACTACAGAGATCAGTTCCCCTGGAGAAAAGGGTGGACTCTATGGTGCTTTACCCTGCTGAGGTCTCCCCCCTCTCCGAACTCCACCTTCCCCAGGCTCTACCCCCAAATCTCCAGGAATTTCCCAAGCTGGAGTTGGCAGCCCTACCCACACACTTGCCCTCTGCCTCTGGGCCCAGTCCTGACTGCTGCCAAGAGGGAGAAAATGACTGTGCACAGCTTGCTCCTGTCACTGCTCATTTGCTCAAAGCTGGGAGGCAAACAGGCTTCTTTGCAAAGAGGACAAGCAGCCAGGCCAAAGGATTCTGGGGGTCTTGGCAGTGAGCCCCTTGCTGGGATGGGGGCCTTGGTAGGTGCCCTGTTAATGTTGATCCCTGATTCCAGCTGTAATGCAGTGAAAATGGGCCAAGCTGAGGGCTGCAGAACACAGAAAGAGGGATAGTGCCAAGGAACATTTTCGCAGCTTGCTACAATTTAAGGCATTAGCAGTTACTCACACCATTGCTGATGTAATAATGTTGTTGTGCTCTTGACTAGCTGAGACTCTACCATTTGGGTGGCCAACTCTACTGCCTGGTGCTAAGGTCCTGCCCCCCTCACCATTCCCATGCTTGTTATCAGTATTGCTGAGTTGGCTTTCAGCTACGTTAGCCTTATCATTTGTTGGCAAACCATTCTGATGTTGCAGCCCTGCCTACTGGAAGGGGCAGGCATCAACATGAGTGCAAACCAACACAAATACCGATAACAGATGAACCTGAGGGCTGTGCTCCCTGCTTGTAGTAAATTGTGCTCTGGATTGTATAGGTTGATCAGGGGATAGGCTTAGATTGCCTTTTGATACATTCCACCTCCATGCATTTGACTCTGTCACTCATATAGTGGCACTTCCACCTAGTTAAGTGGTGTGTAAGATGAGAGCTTCTCCTATTTCAGAGAGTGTGGCCTGTAGAGAAGTCTGCTGTCTAGCTAGACAAGGTGTTAAATGTTCCCTCCACAATACCAGTATCTGAAGAAGTGAGCTGTGACTCATGAAAGCTCATACCCTGCCAGAAATTTTGTTAGTCTTTAAGGTGCTACTGGAATCTTACTCTTTTCTACTGCTACAGACAGACTAGGGTTGCCAGGTCTCTCTTTGCCATCGGCGGGAGGTTTTTGGGGCAGAGCCTGAGGATGACGAGGGGAGGGGAGGGGACTTCAATGTCATAGAGTCCAATTGCCAAAGCGGCCATTTTCTCCAGGGGAACTGATCTCTATCACCTGGAGATCAGTTGTAATAGCAGGAGATCTCCAGCTACTACCTGGAGGTTGTAGGAAATAAGCACCTGAAGGGAAGCTGTGAGACGGATGTACCACGTAAAGCAGGGGTGGGGAACCTTTTTTCTGCCAAAGGCCATTTGGATATTTATAACATCATTTGCGGGCCTTATAAAATTATCAACTTAAAAATTAGCTTACTATATTTGGTCAAACATTTAGCCAAGAGGCACAGCCAGAGACGGCTCCGAGTGTCTGCCACACAGAGTGATTCACTTTTGAGCTCTGCTGTCCCTAGCTGGGCCCAAGAGATTCAGGCAGGGCAGCATCCTTCTGAGCTAGAGAGGTGCCAGGACCCATGAAGGGCCAGACCAAATGATTTTGCGGGCCTTATACGGCCCCTGGGCCTGACGTTCCCCACCCCTGACGTAAAGACTCTTGAGTGGACATTATTATTTTGGGAAGATATGGGATCAGAAACTGAGGAAGAGTTGAAGAATCAAAACGGCCGTCTGGCTTGTTGAATTTCATCTCCCTGGGAAAGGAATTGGATGCACATATATTTTATACAACACCAAAGCAACTTTAAGACTTACCTGAGTTATGGACTTGTATAGACATTGCTTTGAACTGCATAACTCAGATTACTGCATGCTCATTTTGTGACAAAGTGGTCACTGTATATTATTTGGATCATTTATAGTGACTAAGGTTACTTTTGGACAATTTGTTAATTATATTTTTGAAAGACTGTGGTTGGAAACGGTGTCTGATTTTTGCTACCACCTGGAGGTTGGCAATCCTAAAACAGACTAACATGGCTACCCATCGTGATCTACTACCAGTTTGCAGATCTCATGTCTAGACTCCCAACCCTCCCTAGCCTCTAGTTTACATGAATGGGCGGGGGGAGGCTCAGAAGACATGTCTGAGTCTCCAGGACCCTGCATGGTGGCTTAGGACCCTCCAAACAGAAGGCAGGCTGCAGGAAGCTAGGATTGCCTGAGCTGCCCGTCAGCCATTTTCTGCTGGCAGAACGCTTAGGAAGCACCAGAATCAAGCTGTGTCCTGAGGATGGTTTCTGAGGGAATACATTGTGTGTGTGTGGGTGTGTGCGCACATGCACGTGCACATGCACATACTGTCTGTAGGGTTGCCAGGTCCCTCTTCACCACCGGTGGGAGATTTTTGGGGTGGAGCCTAAGGAGGGTGGGGTTTGGGGAGGGGAGGGACTTCAATGCCATGGAGTCCAATTGCCAAAGTGGCCATTTTCTCCAGGAGAACTGATCTCTATCGTCTGGAGAACTGTTGTAACAGCGGGAGATCTCCAGCTAGTACCTGGAGGTTGGCAACCCTAACTGTCTGGTATGGAAGTATGTCCATACCAGCACATCCAGACCTTCTCCCAAAAACGATCATGTGGCTTGGATAGCACAGTAGATATTTAGATTGAGATGCCTCAAAAGAAGGACGCGGCATTAAGCCTGGAATCACTGGGCCTACTTTCAGAAGCCCTCCTTTCTGTTGGTGGTTCTGTATTTTGCTATTTCCATAACTGCTGTGGGCTTGTTGGCATTGCCTCATCTCAGTCACAGCCCCCAGTACCTGCTATTGACCTATCTAATAGCTCAGAACAAGAGGAAATATCCATTACATGCATTTGTTTTCCCTTGGGAAGGCCAGACCAAACTGAGTGTTGTGCCTCAGTCCCCAACCTTTCCTCTCCCTCAGCCGGGATTTCCTGCTCTGTAGCACAGTTCACCATAATTGCCTGTCACAATGGTCTGTAGCTAGGTGAAGCCACTTCTAATGTTACTTAACCCTACTCATGTTCTAGGGAAGAGGCTGGGAAGGATGCTCATCTTTGTAATGTGCAGGTGGTCAGAGGCAAATTATGCGTGCACATCTCTCTGAAGCTAGACTGTTGAACAAGTGCCTCAGAAATGTGCCTGACAATTCACACATTGCAAAGATGAGTATCTTTGATCATTTGCTGATTGCTTCCTTACAGACATCCTGGGAAGGGAAAACTAAATTGAAAAGCAACCTTCTGTGAGAGTCTGGCACAGAATTCTCTCTCTCCCTTGCACAACGTATATAGATATGTATTTGCACACACTAATATGGACAGCTTGCTTTTTTTCTCATGCAGTGACATTGTAGTCTAAGAGTTATTGAAGTCCAGATGCTGGAATACACAGTAGAGCTATGCTGTACCCCCGAAAGGTCCTATCTGCATTGAAGCCATACAGCTTTCCCTGTATTACATGCAGGTTGTCTTCCACCTTCCCCTGTCCAATTTTTTTTTAGGTTCAGTATTACTACCCAGGATCATATAACACTTTCCAGGTGAGCTCTCTCACTCCCCAATGCAGCATGAAAGAGATTCCACTAGATGTCCTTTGGACATCAGGATCCTGACCCCGGCCTGAAATGCAAGTAAGCTTCTCTGAGGCTCTTTCCAGCCCGGCTTTTACTACCAGGTGAATCACCCCAAACACAGTTCTCTCAGAATGAGTGAGAAGGATTACAATAGGAGTGGTACCTCCATAGTGACCCCCCATTGACTTACTCACCTCAGTGTCTCATTCTACTAACTATACAACATGCAGAGCCCAATCATTATGAATCAAATAAGGGTTTATCAGCAAAAGGCAATTGCAAAGAATTAACAGTAAAAACAAGTTGTATAGATAAAACAGAAGGAACAGTTATAGCTGCTCTTGCATGGCTCTACGCTATTCAAAACATTGCCTTGGTCCAGGGTTTAGCTTTCAGGACTTGTTTTGTACTCGGCATCAAAGGCAAATCAAGCTTTAGTTCGCTACCTGCCCAAGCTTTCTATTGGCCATTCCAAGCCACCCTGTTTTGCAGTGGTGCATGGGAACTCTCTATAAAACTAGCATATGCCCTCTTCCCCTTTTGCAAGAACTGGCACATGGGCAGTTTTGCACTTCCTTTCTTGTGCTGAGTACCTCTCTGTCAGAGGAATTTCTCAGAGGGAAGGAATCTGATAAGGAGGAAAAACTACCTTCATTTAGCCTTGCAGAGCTGCAGGATGAATGTGTGGGTTACTAGTGTGTTTTGGGAGAGAGGGGGGGAGCTAGGAAGACCTCAGAAACCTCACGGGATTTCCACCCCCTTTTTGTAAAGCAGCATGAAGTGACTACAGGAATGTGTAGCCTACATCTCTACTCATGTCCTGTTGTTCTAGAGTATTTAGGGTCTCTCCTCTTGGCTCGGGTGTAGCTGTGGGTCAGTGGTGTGGTCTCTGCCAAGGAGCAATGACCTACAGATAGTGGAAATTAATTGACTCTTGTGTTAGGGGGGGGGGCAGTGGTCCAGGGGCCCCTTGCCCTCACCCAGCAAGCCACAGTCTTGTCTTGAGTTTCCTCTAACTGAAGAACAGGCGCCAGTGCCAGAGGCCGGCAGCCTCCCCTGGGCTCTGCTTGTCTGAGTGACATGCCAAGCCTCCCTCCTCCCTCTAAATTCTGGCACTGAGCCCTGGTATTTTTCTCAGCAGCGGTGCAGGAAGAGCCAATAGGAATATATACTGGTTTGCTCCAAGTGCCAGCTCTGGGAATGCTGCTGTGGTCTGGGTTCTCGTGGGTACAGCATGGGGCAAAATATAGACCATATGAGTGAATGTGGCTAAGGGAAACAAGGAGAGTCCAGCAGGGGCAGTTGGGAGGAGTTCAAAGCATTGAAGGAGTCCAGAGCATTATCTGGGAGACTCACAAAGGTGGTATCACTTGTCCACAGGATTCCTACAACCCCCTTCTTCCCCTTTCTGTGACTGGATTGTGGGTAAGTACCCTGACAGATCCTTGTTACTGTTTTAAATGCCAACCTGGGCAGCAGCAAGAAAACCTTGGAGTTGCCCACAATCACCTGGATTCTTTTCCATGCAATGTAAGAGAAAGATTAAAAAAGAAACAATTGGTAGGTGAACAAGTAGGGGACTTGCTAGGTATTGTTGCAATGGTGTGGTTTCATGTCCATGGGGTTTTTTTGCTCTCGCAAGCCCCCTTTTCAATGCTAAACAAGCAGCAGGTCTCTGAATACTGGTGTGTGTGGTTTGTTTCAAATGTCTGGTTTGAGCTCTACGTCTTGATTGGACAGGTGGCAGTTGAAGCAACCTCAGCCAGGGAATATACCCGTCTGCTACCAACTGGCCTTTGCTTCCTCCTCTGCCAGTAGAAACCCCCCCCCCCCCTGCAGTCAGGTCTCCCGTTGGCATTTGCTGCAAGGAAGTCATAGGGAAGGAACCTTGGAGGCTAGACTACGGACTCAGATGGAGAGTTCCTTCTGAAGTCAGGTAGCTGGAGAGTTCCTTCCCTGTCTGTCGGGATGACTTACCATTACTCCTCTGGAGTATGAAGTACCGTACAATCTGTAACATTGTGATCCTTTCAGTATCCCATGCAGCAATACTACTGTATTCCCATCACACAAGTCCTCCAAGATGTAGGAAGAATGCTTTTGGCAATGGGGGAGTTGTCAAGGAGAAATGTGAGGGGTGAGGGTGGGGGGTGGAACTGGGGAGACCCCACAAAAGAACTTGGAGTTAAAACTGGACACTGGCCTTGTTTGACTATACTGTTGTTAGACAGACAGGTTTAATGACTGGATTAAAGGTTGCCAGAGCAATTGGCTTTTAATTACCTTTAAATATATTTATTTTATTTAAAATATTAATATTCCACCTTTCCTTTTAAACCTCCTTGGTGGCTTAGATTCAGTAATCAGAATGAGAAGACCCAATATATTTTTAAAAAACTGAATAATCACTTAAACAATAAACAACAAACATGTTAAAGACAGTGGCACAAATTACATTTGTTTTTAAAAAATCCTGCCTTTCCTCTACAGAGGAAGCAGGCAGGCATGTTTCTCCACCATCCTCACTTTATCTGCACAACTCTGTGGTTAGGTTTTTTTTGGGGGGGGGAATAGAGAGCAGCTGTCAAAAAGTCATCCAGCCTCATAGTTGAGTGGGGATTTGAACCTGGGTCTCCCTAGGTCTGATCTGACTCTTCATCCACTACCCCATCAAGGCTATGTGCATATTCCCACCCTCCACAAGCATGTATGCTCAAATGTTTCTGTGCCCTGATCAATGTGTACAGGCAGTACTTTGAGGTCCAGGTGTATGCTGTGTCCTTTCCCCACAGTAATGCTGGGACATTACACCCTGCGAGTTCCCATAAGAGTCTCTCCACGTTGCCCCCCTCCCATCCGCAGTGAAACTCTCTGAACTTGAGCCAAGATCCTCTTAACTCTCCATCTCCCATCTCCTTAGCAACTGCATTAAGCAGATCAATGGAGTTGGTGTCATTGGGATGGGATGGGAGGGCAGGGCTTTTTCTGCACACATCTCCCCCCCCACACACACCACGTCCCTCCCTTGGCTCTGCCACGTTCCTTGTCTCACTCTCACTCCCATCTCTGCAAGCCAGGAAAACACAGCTTGGACTCTGCTGTCAACAAACTCCCTCTCCTGCTCCGTGACCCTGCTCTCTCCCCTCCACAGGCACCACCAACGTGCCCCTTTGCTACTCTGGGGAGGGCCGCAGGTACCCCAGTACTGATGGAGGGCAGTCTTCAACAGCAGGTCTGAAGGCGGCGGCAGCAGCAGCACAGTTTCCAGTGACCCAGGCACCCACTGGCATGTGGGTGACTCTGGCTGGGGGACGGGGTGAGTGAGGAGCTGGAGTGAGGGGCCTTGGTGCCATGAGTCCCACTCATCATGAACCTGGAAGGCCTGGAGATGATCGCCGTGTTGGTGGTTTTGGTCCTGTTCGTCAAAGTGCTGGAGCAATTTGGGCTTTTTGAACCTGTCTCCTTGGAAGGTAATGCGCCAAGATAGCAGGGGGGAGGGAGCCTTTCTGATTTAATCTGTACCTCCAGGGCTGGTTCCAGGATTAGTCTTGATTAGCCAGATCTAATCTGGGCAGGATACTGGCTGGTAAAGTAGTGAAAGTACTTGCCGAGCCTCTGCCGCAACACATAACTGCAAGGCAAAGATATTTGTGTGTCTGTGTGTGTAGGGCGAACATCGGAGGTGGATGCAGTCAAAGAGATCTGCTGTTTTAGCAGCAAAGCCTGTCTTGAAAAAGATGTGGGAACTTAGAAAAAGAAGTTTTCACTCTTAGTAAAAAAAACGAGAGGAGCGCATGGAGCTCCTGCACCGCAGAGGTGAATCTTGGGGGAGCAGAGCACAGCCAAGCAGGCAAGCAGTTTGGGCCACAAACAAGTCCTGGGCAGCTGGGCACCTGCCAGAGGAATGGCTTCTTAAAGAGGCAGGAAACCAGGGGGCTTTGAATCTCTTCTAGATCTGTAGTTGTGTTAGTGTCTGTCCAAGTGGGTGTGAGCATGATGCCAAGCTAGTATCATTAGTGGAACACCCTGTATGTGAAAACGTGGCTGTGGTGTACGAGGGAGGAGAAGGGGCGTTGGTAAACTGAAATGGTGTGTATGAATGGGAGACTCTGTGTGTATTCAGAGTACACTCTGCTGTAGAGGCAGCATTTAGCATATTATTGACAACAAACGAAAGTGTAAGTAGTATTGAATGACTGGTGAGCATGCTCTGTCTGTTTACATCACTGAGAAGAGTGCATGTATTGATGAGCTCTGGGTTTGTTTTGGGTATTTTTGCCATTGCTGGGTGCACTCTTCTGGGCAAAAGCCAAACACCCTCCTGCTTTGTGAGTTCTTTCCCCTGCTTCCTTTACCAGAGGAAGCAGGTGACAGACTTATTTGTCCAGAGCTTATGGACCACTGGCCATGGTGTTAAAGTGATCTGCATCTTAGTTGTAGGATACTTCTAAGAAATTAAGAAATGAGTAAGAGGTAGAATCATATCAGTCATATCCTCCTGAGGGAGGTGAGAAAATACTTTGAGTAGATCCAGTTTCTTGAAATGGCTTTGTCAGTGGACTCTGACTATTATCCATTATTCTTCAGATCATGAGCAACATGAAACTGATGGATGAGAAAGCCAGTCCAACATAGATTCAATTTGGGCAAAATGCCCTGTGTACGATATGATTTAATCCTATGTGCTCTTTGCTTACTCCTGTCTTGTGTCAGGCTGCTTCCAGGAACCAGTTTCTGTATCATTGGTTTCAGAGGAGCTATTTCCTGAGATTTTGTTACAGATCTTTATCATACTTCATACAGGGGACACTGGATGTCCTCTTAGACTTGTTCTTCTTGATCCAGCATCTAGCTTGAATGAGGCCTTTCCTTCACAGTTCCTCCTATTAATTTGGAGCACAAGAGTCACTTTGGGGCAAGTCAGTTGTGATGAAAATGGATTACATGCTTTGCTGGAACTCTGATGCTTTCCTTGCTTTTTCTGTTCCCGCTGTGTTATCTCCTTGTGCAGGCATTCTGTCCAGAGATCTATAGCAATCCTACTTGTTGCTTCTTTAGATTGGGTCTGTCTAGGGAGTTGGACATTGGAGGAAGGGATCTAATCATTTTGCAGATGACTCAGTTGGCAACATGCTGTTATTCTGGAGTGGACTATGTTAGTGTTTGGCTTTGGAAGTGGAGGCCTGTGCTTGGAAGTGGAGGCCTGGGCTTTCTGTTCCTTTCCTGCCACTTGAGTGGTGTGCCCATCTGCATCTACAACCTGGAGGCTGTCAGTTGCAAAGGTGGCATGTTCAGGGGTAACGACACTTCCACTTTTCTGACTGACATACATTTCCCAACAGTATAGCAGGAGATGTAGGAAACCTCATTGATAGCTGGGAATGCAACAGGCCCTGCAGAGTCCCCCACCCCTTCATCTGCATATCTGTGCTACAACACTGAAGCTGTTCACATGTTACAGTCAACACACATACTTCTGTTTGTAAGAAATGGCCAATGTGCATTCGCTTTACAAATGAAATCAGGACCAATGCCTGGATGAATGAAGGGTTTAAATCACACATTCAGCTGTACATGCGTTGAATGTAACATGAGAATTACTCAACACACGTATAAAGAAAAATAAAGTGTACATGAATTGTATGTGTGTTCACTGTAACTAGTGAACATTGGGCGACTATCTTAGTCTGTTTCATGGGCAGCTGTGGCTGTACATAATTCGTCTGCAGAGCAAGGAAACTATAATACTTTACCACTAATGTAACCAGTAGCTCATTAATGATATAGAAATAATGCTAATACTTTGCAGACCAGTTACGTTAGAAGAAATAGGTGACATCAAAAAAGGAATTCAAGGTCATAGAGTTGTTTAGGAATAAAATTACTCTAAACCCGGGAGACCCTCTCATTCTCTAGGTGTTGACAATGTGTAAAATGATAATTAAAACCTTGCCATATAGTGGATTTAATTACATGGTGAGATGTTTATCTGGCCATATGATTTATTTCTTTATTTAGTACATTTTTACCACATCTTTCCTCCAAAGAGAGCAGGGTGGTGTCTATCACTCATTCTCCCCTCCTCCTTTTTAGTCCCACAACAACCCTGTGAGGTAGATTAGGCTGAGGGAGAGTGGCTGGCCCAAAGTCACTCAGCGAGCTTTGTGACAGAACAGGGACTGAACCTGGGCCAGATCCTAGTCCAAAATTGACTATTATACATCAATCACCACTTCCCTGGATTTCAAAGTTGTTGGAAGGAGCATGATAACAATTATCTTACCATGTGGTTCAAAGCTCCAGATATGGAGATTTTTTTAAATGGTCATCACATGTTGTAGCACATGGCGAACCTGTACATGCCTATTTGTATATCTACATATATTTTTGAAGATTCTTGCCGTATCCCTTTCTCTCATTTGTTGAACCGTGCATAAATCTTTCCCATGTCATTATTCCTATTTGGAGAATAGCTTCTGAGAGCAATCCCGGAGGACTAAATCCCATCCACAGAGAGAAGGAGAGTCTTATGGCACCTTAAAGAATAAAAAAGTAGCAAAGGTTTTCATGGGCTTGAATCCAGAAAATTTAATGCTACAATAAATGTTAGATTCGAGTCCAGTAACACTGTAGAGACCAACAAGATTTTCAGGGCATAAGCTTGTTGGTCTCTCTAAGGTGCTACTGGATTCGAATCTAGCTGTTCTACTGCAGACCAACATGGCTACCCTTTGAAGCTACAATAAATGTGTTAGTCTTTAATGTTCCACAAGACTCTTCTTTTACTCTTTCTGGAGCAGACTACGTCACTGTAATCTCTTCATAGAGAACAACTTTTTGCTGACAGTTTTCTATTCCTTTCTTGCATCTCTCTTTGACCCAGCTCCTTTGAAGGACAGGCTCTGTCGTGTCAATTAATTGACAAGCATGGGGGAATTAGTTTGCCTGTACAGTAGGTGTGTTATATAAATATGATGATCCAAGAATGGAACAGAGAGCCTTCTAAAATATGGTATTTACTCGGGATCCTTGGTTAATTCTCCTTGTTGAAAACTCTGTTCACTAAGAGGGAGAACATGCAACGCTTCCTTTAGTGACCCACAGTAAAATGTAACGAGGTTGCACCATAAAGAAATGCCTTATACATGGGACCAGTGTGGGGTAGTGGTGAGAATGCTGTAAAGCCACTGGGTGACCTGGGGCTGTTCACTCTCTTGGCCCTAGCCTAGAAAGTTGGGGAGAGCAGCAAGCCACCCTGAGCTCCTTGGATCCTGGCTGTGGTTGGAGGCTTCTTCGTGTGGAGTCTGAACTTCTTTTGACAAGAGATGGGCCTCCTAGAGTACACAAAGCAGAAGAGAACACCCTATGGCATAAGAATTGCTTTGTGGGATCAGGCCATGATCCATCTAGTCCTATATTTTGCTTCCAATGGAGGCTTGCCAGATGCCCCGGAAGCTCACAAGAAGGACTTAAAAGTAAGAGGTATCCCCTCAGTCTTGTCCTTTGCATCGGCCCATCAGAGGGATACTGCCTCTTAACCTGGAGGTTCCATTTAGGTATTGTATCGTAGTTTTAAAATCTGCTAGCCTTCCTACCTTTGTCTAATGCCAGCAAGGATAATATTATACATGATGATAGGAACATGTCATGTAGTACTAGGGTAAATTTATTTGGCAGGCTTTCTGTCCCTTACTAGTTTCTGAGGGCTACATGGCCACACCCCCTTCTTCTCACCCTTATTGACCCAGTCTGCTTGGAGCACATGATAGAATCATTTCTCCCACCCCATTCCCATGTCCAAGCTGATCTTCCTACCCTCCCCCCCCACACACACTGCCTGCACCCCTCTCCATGTGTTATTTCTGACCACAAAAGTGCTCCCAGGCAGTGCTGCACCATGCCAGCTGGTGAAATAAAATCCCCTAATGGCTTCGAGATGCTAATGGATGTGGCCCTGCCACCAGGTTGACCACAATCAATCCCATTCGTTGCTCTGTCCATGCCAAGCTCTAGGCTGGCTTTTCTGGCTCCTGCCCAGAACGAGAAAAGGGAAGTATAAGGTAGGGTGGGAGATGCTGAATCATGAGAAAGCAGCAATAATGGACCCGGTTTGGGGTCTGGGAAGCTTCCTGCTGAACTACCTCAGATGTAAGGTTGCTATCTAGCCAAGAAAAATAGTCCTGTCCCTTTAACAGAGACTTGCTATGCAGAAATCTGCAGTTGGGGTTTTTCAAAGCTTAACATAACTAATAACTATTGCAGATGAAAAGGGACCCGTTTAAAAGTTGGCAACCCTACTTGGACATCCTGGGGAAAATCAGGAATTTCTGAGGCATCTGTCCCCACCTGGATCTATGGTTGTTCACATGTCACGGGCATCCCATGGCTGTGTCAAAATTTTATTAGTGATGAGCAACAGGATTCTTACCTATGCCATATTATGAACATGTTTTATTTTAGTAATGAAAAATGTGTTTATTGTACAACTCCAATTTGGAAGCTGTAATCTAGTCCTTCTGTAAAATGACAGGCACTGCACGTGTGACCCCTGCTTTCCCATTTTATCAATCCTTTTGGTGAGGGCTTTAAAAATTATAAGCTGTTCTCCCTCTTGCATAGGTATAGGTTTCCTCCCATCCCAAAGAGAGATGCTCAGGGAGTGTCAGCGAGGCCAGTGTCCTCATACTCCAGAAATCAAGTTATGATTTATTTAAATGGAATGTTAACCTGGTTAGGCTCACCAGTTATTACATTGGTATTAAGTCCACGTGTATTTATTTGATGATGATGAAGAAGAAGAGTTGGTTTTTATATGCTAACTTTCTCTACCACTTAAGGAAGAATCAAACCGAATCACCTTCCCTTCCCCTCCCCACAACAGACACCCTGTGAGGTAGGTGAGGTTGAGAGAGCTCTAAGAGAGCTGTGACAACCCAAGGTCACCCAGCTGGCTTCATGTGTAGGACTGGGGAAACAAATCAAGTTCACCAGATTAGCCTCATATGCTGGTTTCTGACATAGTACATGAGCAATATGATGAAGCATGTTTTAAATTCAAATTAAAAAGTCTAAGAACAATTCTAAAATCCAGAGAGCCCTCTCTGTTAGGCTGTTGCAACAAAAATCAAAAGAAGTCTTGTTGCACCTTTTGTGTGTGTGTGTTAAGTACCAACAAGTCGCTTCTGACTCATGGCGATTCTATGAATCAATGTCCTCCAAAACATCCTATCATTAATGGCCTTGCTAGGGTCTTGCAAACTGAGGGCTGTGGCTTCCTTTATAGAGTCGATCCATCTCATGTTGGCTTCCTCTTTTCCTGCTGCCTTCGACTTTTCCAGTGTCTCTTGTCTTCTCATAGGCCATTTATGCTTGGTAAATGTGACAAAAGTAGATAGCCTCACCTTTTAGACTGACTGATTTATTGTGACAGAGGTTTTGGTGGACTAAAGCCCACTTCATCTGATACATGCATTATGTCCTCTGTTGGTGTGGTGTGTGCACACATATACGTGCATATTAGTATGGAGATTGATTTTTTTTTTTTTTGCCAGCCCTGGGGTGAAAATGCATTGAAATGCCTGACATAAAACAATAAGCTCTAAACTCTGAAAGAAAAATGCTTTCCAAGGGAGGATCTGCTTTCAGAAATCAAAGTGTTCAGCAGCAATACAACTAGTATCATGCTTGTTCAGAGAAGGGGTCAGGAATTGAGAAATCTACCTACCAGACATGGTGATCATCTTAGTACATGTAGCACAGTCTGACATGGAAAAGTCAGAGCAGTGCTTTTGATCCCAGGATCATGGCTGTACTGTGGCTAAGAAAAGGGTTTTTCTGAACATGCAGAAAAAGATTAAGTTTTCATTTGTGTAGCACTTTTGAGAGCCACCATGGTATAGTGGTTAAGAGCGGTGGACTCTAATCTGGAGAACCAGGTTTGATTTCCCCACTCCTCCACATGAGCGGTGGATTCTAATCTGGTGAACCAGGTTGGTGTCCCCATTCCTACACATGAAGCCAGCTGGGTGACCTTGGGCTAGTCACAGTTCGCTCTGAACTCTCTCAGCCTCACCTACCTCACAAGGTATCTGTTGTGGGGAGAGGAAGGGAAGGAGATTGTAAACCGGTTTGATTCCCCTAAAAGGTAGAGAAAATTGGCATATAAAAACCAACTCTTCTTCTTTTTGTGTTCGGAGTACTTTATATGTACAATCACAGAATTCTTTACAGCAGCCCTGTAAGGTAGGCCAGTAGACCATTTTGTAGATGGGGGCTATCTAAGGGAGAGTAGTTTGCCTAAGGCCACCTGGTGAGTTCATGCCTGAAATGAAATTTGAACTGGTGACCTCTCAAAGCACAGCTCATTCTCTTATGCACTATGCGACAGCACCATGATGTTAGCACAATACAGAATTTTCAGTCATGCATTCAAGCAAAAGACATTTCTGTTAAAACTCTGCAAAAATGCTATCTTCCCTGCAGCAAAGATTGTTGCCCTCAATCTATTACATTGAGAACAGAAAATAGCACTATTGACATAGCAGTGCAAAGGCTAAAGTACAGTTGGGGCACACATGGGCTTATTGTCTGAGGATAAAAAAGGAAGAAGATGAACTCAGTGTTTGGAAAAAATCTTGGCTTGTGAGAGCTGCTCAGCTGATATAGAAGCTCTCAGCAGGGTAGCTGTGAAAGGAAGCTAAGCACACAAAAACTTTGACTTTTGTTCAAATCCTAGTAAAAGCTTTGCTAATGGATAGAAGTCTTGGTGCTTCACAGATTGAAACATACAGGATCTCTTTCATCGTTAATTGTGGATGAGTTCAGACTATGGGGCCAGACTATGTTTGCCAGGACTACTGGAGCTCTGCTTGCCCCTAACTGGCTGCTGAACAAGAGGAGGAAACAGCTGGGTCTAGATCCATTGTCATTGTCCCCAGCCAGGTCAAAGAAGGAGGACAGAGGCAGCCGATGCACTTGCATTTGGAACATCCCCCTGTGAGGAAAAAGAAGGAGAAGGGGCTGCCTCCTTGTTGCCTGCTTTACTCAGCCACGATGTCCCAGCAGGATTACAAATGTGATGTACGGCATGATGGAGGATGGTCATGTGGTATGGGCCAAGGAAGTGAGGCAATCTCCAGGGCAGCCTTTCTTACCATTTCTTCTGTGTTTGAAAGTCAGGTGGTTATGTCATCACTGGAGCAAATGAACTGAGAGCTATGTTGCCTGATTCTGTGCCTGTATGGCACAGAATATTGTCTCCCCTTTTCTTTGTGTGTCCAGCCCTATTCACCAGTACCTCCTGGGGGCCAGAGGACATATTTCTCTTAGATTTAGGGGCCGCAAATAGCCACTAGCACTATCACGCTATCAACAGAAATGTGTGTAACCCACAATTGTAAGGTCAGACACAACCAGAAATTGCTGTTGGGAACACACATCTATCTGGAGGAGCCATATTTCTTTTTAAGAAAAAAGTTTCTAACCCTCATGGCTGCAAAGGAAATAATTGTTTATTGGATCAGAGCAAAGATCCAGGTAGTCTATTTGGCCTCCATTAGTGTAGAGCCACCCTGACCTGGATGGCCCAGGCTAGCCTGATCTCGTCAGATCTCGGAAGGTAAGCAGGGTCAGCGCTGGTTAGTATTTGGATGGGAGACCACCAAGGAATACCAGGGTTGCTTTGCAGAGGAAGGCACTGGCAAACCACTTCTGTTAGTTTCTTGCCATGAAAACCCCAAAAGGGGTCGCCAAAAGTCGGCTGCGACTTGAAGGCACTTTACACACACACACACACAGTGTAGAGCCAGAAGCTGCCAGGCACGATAGAGATGGTCATTCCCCTTTTCTTGTCCCTACTACCTGGTAATGAAACCTTCATTACCTTCATCCGGTGTTTTCAAAAAGCTCCAGAGCTGATGACCATGACTATCACATGTTGCTGCTGCTGCCATTCTGGTAGAATTTCTTCACAAAAATGTGTGCTCTTGCCAGAACCCCAAATTTAAGCTGTACCTATTTTATTTCATGTCCAGGATGTATGGCATCTCTGCCTGATACATAGTAAGTGACACACATATCTCATACAGTCTGGTACATATAGTAGAGGTTGAGCATCCCTTATCCAAAATGTTTGGGACCAGAAGTGTTCCGTATTTCGGTTCTTTCCATATTTTGGAATATTTGCATATACATAACGAGATACCTTGGGTATGGGACCCAAGTCTAAACACAAAATTCATTTGTTTTATATACAACTTATATACATAGCCTAAAGGTATTTTTATACAATATTTTAAATAATTTTATGTATGTGGGGCATCGTGGGAAACCTGCCGTTTGTGTGACCGGCCTGCAGACGTGCCATTTTATTACCCTTTGTGGGCACTCAAAAAGTTTTGGATTTTGGAGTATTTTGGATATTGGATTTCCAGATATGGAATACTCAACCTGTCTTAGTAAGGAAGTGTCCTCTCATTAATGATATACAAAAGAGGTACGGCATATGGTGGCTAAGAAGAGAGTGTTTATTTGAATTTCACCTGTGCCATGAATTCAATATCTGCACAGAAGATAATAATTCTTTCTGACCTACCTTATATGGATGCTTTAAGGATTATGAGAAGACGATGCATGCGAAGTGACCCGAACACTCTGCCATCCAATATAAATATCAAGTATTATGATTACAAAAGAATTTGCTAAGGAGCTGGCCTCTGCCATTTTCCTTTCCTGTTACTCTGAACTGTTCTCGTTGTTCTAACTGAATGACTTAAATTTTTCACTTGGCTGTTAACAATTAAAGGATGGGTAGATTTGTAGGCATGAAACTGGAAAGGCATCCTTCCCAGCAGTAACTTTTTAAATCATTTTGTTATATCGGGAATACAAACGACTGGTGTTTCACATTTCAGACGAGTGGCTCTCAGACTGTGTTCTGAGAAACCTGCGGTCTCCTCAGAAGCGTCTCATTAATGTCCATTAATAGTGGCTAAGCCCCACCAGGAAAGACAGCTTCTCCTTCGTTACTGATCCCTTGCAATGTGTGGGGTAGTTTTCATTGTCAATTAGGCCAAACAGTGGCCCAAATTGCACTTTATGTGCACACTAGAATATGAACCAGAACTTTTTGCAATATTCTGTGGAAAGAGGACAGAAAACGTTTTTTGTGCTTTTTTTTTTTTGGTGAAGAAAACATTTTGTGTGATGAAACATATAACAGCAAGAAATCCTTGGAAAAGATGCTGGGCCAAATTTAGAAAATAAATTTATTATTCTAGAGCATCTGTGTTTTTCTGCTTAAAAAAAAGAATATAAGAAGAGCCCCTGCTAGATCTGCACAGGGGTCCATCTAGTCCAGCATCCTGTTTCACACAGTAGCCAACCAATTGCCCTGGAAAGCCAACAAGCAGGGCACAGAGGCCAAGGCTTTCCCTGATGTTGCCTCCTAGTTCTGGTATTTAGAGGTTTGCAACCTCTGAAGGTTCCCTTCAATCACCCTGACTAGTAGCCATTGATGGATCTATTCTCCATTAATCTGTTTAATCGTCTTTTAAAGCCATCTGAACTTGTGGGCATCACTATGTCCCCGACACTGAATTCCACAAGTATTTCCTTTTGTCTGACTTGAATCTGTTGCCCACAATTTCACTTGATGACAAAAAGGAATGTTTTATGCAGGAAGAACGGCTGGAGGAATGGCATATCCATAAGGGGGCCATAATAGTGAGATGGCAGGCTGCCACTTGAATTTTTGTCTTAGTTGTTCCCTTGCTCCTGTTTATATCCCACATTACTCGACTGTCTGCACATGCCTGGAGTTATCCTCTTCTTTCCCTGGCACATTTTTTGTGAGTGCTATTTATACCCAGTATGCCAGCAACTCACTCTCTTTAATAACCTTGGCACATTTCTGGCCTGACAAGGTGGAATGTGGTATCCCCTTGTGATTTGGAAAGGTGGTGCCATCCGCTTTAAAGCAGTGCTGCATCACCACAGGTGCGCCATGCCAGGGACTAATGGTGTTGGACAGACATCCTTGAAACCCACATTTTTTAAGAGCACCATCATAGCTGCCGCGCACAAACCCACAAAGGTGCTGACTCATTGGTGGCCCAAAGACAGCTCCTCTTCTGAGCAGCCTTAACTGGGTGGGTATTATGGGGGAGGATGAAAAAGCTGGCTTTATCGATTATGGCTCCTGAAGTGCCAGCATCAATAATTCAGAGGAACAATTGGCAGGAAATGCAGGCCTCAGAGTGGAGGGGAGGGCTGTGGCAGCTTAAAGAGGGGGGGGGAGGAAGGACATAAAAGCCTGGCCAGGGGATGCTTGAGCATTATCAAGTCTGAGATGGATATTTGGTAGTGGTGCAAAGATTGAGATTGACAGGCTGATTTCCCTGCCTGGAATGGATGGGCTCAATCAGGGCTACTCGGTGCAGACAGTGAGATGAAAAAGCGGAGGAGTGTGGTGAGAGGATTGCCTCTGATCAAAGCCCCCAAGGACAGAAATCCATCCACTTGATGGAGTGAGCAGACAGCAAACCATAGATATCTTGGTTTCACCCTTGGATGCAATGCAGTTTGCATACTCGGGGTATCCCTCTTCACCGTATACACAGCCCTGTGCATATTATCAGAGGCTCCTACATCTGTTGATCCTGTGGGAATGCTAGACAGAGCTGAATGGCATGTAGAGGGCAGTGGATGCCTCTTACAGCAGCAGCACTGTGAAATCCTCGTCTGCGAGTCTCATCCAGGCTGTGTATGCAAGATTGTCAGAAATGAACCCCCTTCAGTGTGTGTGCTGTGCCTGCTGTTTTCCCCGCAGAATTCATGTTCCACCAAACGAGGCAAGAATCACATATCTGTTTGGTGATCTCTCTCTTGCTTACTCTAATGGGAGAAATTTAACCCTGTCATGGTGCCAGGCCCCATCAAAAGAGCTGGGCCCAGTGCTGAAGAACCACAGCATGGCTGAAGTGGAAGAGTGACAGCTGCATGCCACAAATTGGTACTTGTTCTCTGCTCTAAGACAGAATTCTGTCGTGGCCCTACATACTCACCATGGGAGAAACAGTTGCAAGACACCCATGGAGCAGAGCTTAATCGGGACCGTCTGCTTGGCTGCTGTGTAAATTTCCTGCCATTTTATTGTTAAAGTAACAGCAGTTCTTGTCAGAGCATTATCTGCTTTTATCAGGTGTGCCATACTCCTTTGGATCATGAAATTGTCCTTTTCAGCATCTAGCAGTGTGAAATACTGATAGGCCATTATGTATTCTTTCCAACCTGCACCACATGTACTAGGGAGGAGGATACTTCAGCATAACAAGGACAGGAAGAGAAAGAACCCAAATGGTGGAGAGGGGTACATTTGTGCTGAGCGGCAAGTGTGTTATCATTTAGTAACCTGTGTAAAATGGAGGTGTCAGAGAAATGGGCAGTCCCCACTTCTCCATTTAATGCTGGGTCCCCAAGGCATAGCTGGATTAGAAATGGAGTGAGTTACGACAGCTCTCCTATAGCTGCCACCACCATCTGTTAAATGATTTACAGTGCTATCCTAAGCGGTTGCCCTCTTCCAAGCTCATTGACTTCAGTGAACTTAGAAGATGGCAGCTCTGCTTAGAGCAGCACTGTTGCTCACATAAGAGCAACAGTTACTCCTCTTTAGGCACCAGCACCTTATGGTGCAATCCTAGAAGGCTGTAGCTCTGTTTAGGATTGTACAGTTTTTTAGTGACTGCTGCCTGTCCAGTCTGTTCTACTCCTGAAAAAGTACAGCACTTATTCTTCTAGCCAACTGAAGCAGGAGAGGCACAAATATGGCATCTTTCCAAATGGTCAGTTTTTATTATGGAGAGAGGTTAGTAATAGGATGCCCCAAGGATCAGGCTGTCAATCTTCATTTTTGAACGGATTAATCAGTGACTTTCAAAACTATGTGAACAGCCCAAAGCACGTGAGAATTATTCAGAATCACGCTAAACTTTCCATCAAAAGTAGACGGTGAAATCTTTAAGGAACATTGCATAATATGAAGACACACAGCAATGGAATGGCAGCAGAAATTAATGTGGATACTGGTCAAGGAATGCATACAGGTGGGGTGGGGCTCTGATTTCCATGCAGTATTTCATATGCGCTGAAAGCCATACGCATTTGCAGAATGAACAAGTCCCTGCACACACGGAGCTTTGTATGTTCACTTGAGCTTACCAGCATGGCGTCTGAAGTGTGACAGATGTGGATAGTTACATTCTGGATAGTTCTGTGAAAATGTCAGGACAGTGCTTTCGTCTGTGTCAAAGAGAAAATTAGCAAAAATGCAAAATTGTATTGTTGATTCCATTAAAGTGCCCTTCTTTCTTGCCCCCCCCCCTTTGGGATTTGAATGTTTATTATAACAATTCTATCAGTCTAAAGACCACTCACAATATTGAGAAGACAAAATTTACTGGAAAAGACAATTATGATAGGAAAGTTGAAGGCAGTAGGAAAAGAGGAAGACCCAATATTAGATGGATTGATTCAATAAACCACGACTTTTACTTTGCAAGACCTGAGCAAGGCTATTATTGATAGGAGATTTTGGAGGTCATGAATTCATAGGGTCACCATATGTCAGAAGCAACATAATACACAAAGAACACTATGTGATCTCCAAAACAGACTTGCTTGTTTGGAATTCTGTAAAGATCCATAGGCCATTCCTGACGAAGTGGCAATCTGCTCAGAAAAAAATATGCTTTCATTACCTTCTCCATCTTCTGGGATTAGCCATACTGTTTTAATGGGGAAGATTAGTGTCAAAAAACAGCCTTCTAATTCAGTTTCTTGTTTTCTCAAAGATTGGTTCAGGCTTCAGGCCTACAATGGAAAAGTTTAATTTGGAAAATACCTGTGCTGTTGCTTGAAACCCAGCAAGCTGTGACCTTTAGCAACCCAGATAAGAGAATCCAGGTGCAGGAAGTTAATGAGTCCCTCTGAGTATCTACCCTGACTCCCTTCTGGTCTCCAAGGCCAAGAACTGTGGAACCATATTCCGTCCATTTAGCAAAGATGAGATCATGAGAGCCAAAACCTGTGAGCAGTCAGCTGGACTTAGCTGCAGGTAGGTTTAGTCAAGCCATCACCCTTCTGACTCCCCCCCCATCACATGGCTAGTAACAGGGTTACGTGGTTAATTGACATCATGAACCATGTATCTGATTGGTCAATTGAGCTCAGGCCAACTCAGACCTGGCACCTGGTTGGCCACCATGTGAACAGACTGTTGAACTTGATGGGCCTTGGTCTGATCCAGCATGGCTTTTCTTACGTTCTTATGAGCCTTGCCCATAAAGTGTAGCATTTTCAGTCTAGTTTTGTTCTTGGTGCCTTACTCAAGGTTCCTTGATCCAACTTTGGACCTTTGATTTTGTGCCTGCTTTGTGGGTCAGACTTGCTGTCTGTTCATGCTTGTTCTTGGATAAGAGTGAACTTTGAATGCTGGAGGACTTCAGCTAGAAGGGTAACATCTGGTAAACTGAACCAATGCTATTACTGTGTAATTAGCCTGTTTGATTTAGTTTTATTATTTTAATCCTCACTGTTCTCTTAAAGAAATATTCTTGCACAATTTTAATAATTCAATTTAATTATAATATTGTGGTGTTTTGTCTTCAGGTGGCTTCAGCCTAATTCCAGTACCTAGTCCTGAGTGGCTAAAGCTACCAAGTTAATTGTTCTTGTGAAACTTAGTCTGCAAGTAGTCTACCTTGCAGGAAGGACTTTCTTTAATCCCAGGAAGGTTGGAAGCTTGCCCCTTGGCTTCTGGCTGTTTGGGTAGACAAAGCAGCTGGTGGCAGCTACTGACAGAGGTGTGAGGACTCACAACCCAGAGTTTTGTAATTTTCTATGTTGCTTGCCCATCCTGAGAATTCCTTGGACTAGGGGTTCCTGACAATTAGGAAGAGAGAATCTTTGAATTTGAAAAATTACAGAACAAGTTTCTCTGTCTTTACTTTGCCTTGATGTAGCCAGCTGTGAGGGTGCTAGTCTGTAGAGTTTAGGTTAATTATTCTTCCTGGCTTCATGTCTGTTGTTCTGTTTTTGGGAAAGACTGTTTAATTCAGCACTCTTAGCTGTGCAGTTTTTACACATCAAGCATGCGTAACTATGTTTTAGCTTGGATTTCTTTACTCATAAGACATTTGTATGTTTCTGCCTTATTACAGTTTGATTACTCTTTGAATTTCAGTTTTTCCTGTGTGGGGAGGGAGAAATTGGATAGTGTGGGTTAACTTGGCATTCTCTGATGATTAAAATGGTAAAATTAAATTAGCACTATAGTACCAAGGCCAGCTCCCCACTTTGTTTCATGCTCTGTCTTTTCCAAGGTCTGTAGATCTGCATCCTTCTTTCCCTCCCAGAACAAAGGCACACAGAAATCACTGAATGTGCTGTAGCACCCTCAGTTTTGTCTTTCAACAGAGGATGCTGAAGTTAATTGTCTTTCTTCTGTGGTTTATTTCAGCTGTTTGTGAAATGTTGCCAGCATAGCTTTTAGTTTTCTCTTTGAAGACTCTTTCAGGGTTGAGTTGCATTTTGGGGACTGACCTCGGTGGGATCTCAACGGTGTGTTTTGGTCTTTTTTTTTTTAAGCTAGCTTCTCTCCTGAGTGCCAGACTCATTTTTGAAAAACTCCTTTTCAGCGCAGCCAGTTAATTGATGGGCATATGATCCTGGACACAAGTACCTTGTCCCTCTTGGTTTTTTGTTAAATTCTGACGTTTGTACACCAGTTTCTTTAAGCATATTCGATGGCTGTGGTTGGTTTGTTGTGTGATCCTGGGGATAGCTTTCTTGAAATGATTATTCTGTGTTCACCCCAAGAGAGAAGGTATTGCTAACACCAAGAATCAAGGTCTATCATATCAGGCAAGGGTCTTAGAAGAAGGTTACAGTATGTACCAGATGGCAAATTATGGAGAATGAAAAGAAAGGTTATTCATCAAAAAAAGAATCAAAGGTTGGGTGCTGAGGGTTCAAAAAACCTGAACAGGAATAGAAGTCTTGCTGTAGTTGGCAGGGTAACAGAAAGAGCTGAAGCTGAGATGTTTCACTGACAGACACAGGTAAACAGTAAACCCGTTGCTTAGATGAGCGGAACAATGTGGAAGTATTCATACAGTCCAGGATCAGCAAAAGCCATTTAGCAGCATGTGGTGTTTTTGTGTGTGAGCAGTGGTGGTGGACTGGCCAGGGTGTCAGCTTGCCCAATGGCAAGTGGGGCCCCTTAAACTTTAGACAATATGTTTAAAATGTTAATGACCTTTTAGTAGCTTGAAAATATAATAGAAGTTCCAATATTATTACTGCATGCAGCTAAAATTTACGTTGTATTACTATTTTAATATATGTTATGTAGGCTCAGATCGTTACTATTGCAACTGCGCATTGAAGCTTAGCTGGGAATCCCAGCCTGGATTTATTTTATTTCTTATAAAAATTAAATGATAGCCTTATAGTTGTGGGTGAGGCCCCCTTGTCTCCTGGCAACCAATATTTTTAGACCCAGTCCGCCACTGTGTGTGAGGGAATGTAGCGGATGAGGAAGCCCAGAGAGAATAGAACATTGTGCAGGTCTTCAACATGGCCATCCTAAGCAGAGTTACACACTTCCATGCCTGTTGACCTCAATGGACTTAAAAGGGTGAGTCTCTGTTTAGGACTGTACTGCAAGATAACTTAAGATATGTTGCCCTGGCAAGAAAGATGGCTGCCAACCCCAAGACCGGTGAATCTACTTTTTTTTTGGGGGGGGGGAAACATGTTTGTAAAATCTGTGTGGTCAAAAGCTGAAACAAATGCTCCTCAGTCTCCTAGGTGTGTGTTTAGAAATAAAATCTGTAAGACACAGCAAGTCAAATGGTTTGATCATGTTTAATGGATCATGCAGAGGGGGAAGAACTATATGAGAGGGAGTGACTAACATCCAAAGCCAGGACAGCAAAAGAAAAAAAAAGCTCCCCCAGACCATTTATTGTTTTGAATTGCATGTTGCCACTGGTGTATCCTTTACTGAAATCTACTGCTTATGGATTGTTTCTCACCTCTTATGAAAGTGTTTTGGTGTCTTTCATTCCTTTAATTCCTTGCAATGCCCTTTCATCTTGCCTGGTCTGCTTCATGTGCCCCTAATAGTCTGGTTGTGTGAATCATGCTTATTATTTCATTTTATGTTTTATTCCTCCCTGTTTTCCTGTATTGCTTCTCTCTCGTTATTCCAGCTGGTATGCTTCTGTCATTGCTGGATCTTTTCAATAATGTTCTGCTTTACTTATGCATTAAAATTGAGGCATGAATGAGCACACATGTGCACGCGCACACTCACATGAACACACACACTGCAAGGACAAAATACATATGACCCGAAAGAGTCATGATCTTCCATGTTTTGTTTCAAAAGATTATTCACACCCCCAGGCTGCTTTGAAAATAGGGGGATACATTTCTGGATTTCAGTATTTAATACCTCTTCAAAACTGCAGTTAGCCATGTGTGAGGGAGACAGGTTCATTTATATGTAGTTTTGAAGCAGTGTTTTAATTTGAGGAAGAGGTATGGGGAGAAAGGGCTGAATGAGCTCAAATCACATCTGCTTTGGCTGTTTACATACCAGCAATGTCAGCAGCAGCACAACAAGCATGACAAGAAGAAGTAACCAAGAAGTGATCTTATAAATGCACAAAAATATAATTCTTGGGCAGAAAACATATGCAGGAACCCCCACCCCCTCCAAAAAAAACATGTGGGCCAGGGAGAACATATGTTCCATGGAAATGTTTCTCTTCAGCACCCCTTCCCTAGAGTATAGAGGGAAGAGGTTACAAATGTCTATTCTCCACACTTTCCAGAAATTGGCACTTTCTGACTTTAACAAGCAGTCTTTGCACAGTCCACCTCTCATCTAGTTTCTGGTTTCTGAATATCTTTGGTTGTATCATATGAATACATGAAGCTGCTATATACTGAATCAGACCATTGGGCCATCAAGATCAATACTGTCTACTCAGACTGGCAGTGACTCTCCAGGGTCTCAGGTAGAGATTTCTCACATCACCTACTACCTGATTCTCTTTAACTGGAAATGCCAGGGATTGAATGCTGGGGACCTTCTGCATCCAAGCAAATGCTCTACAACTGAGCCTCAGCCCCTCTGTATGTTTCTTAATGGAGGACATGATTTAAGTAGCTCTTCATTTAAAATGCAACTAGTTTGTATGGAATACATTTAATATAAAGTCATCCACTGCCAATAAGTGGCAAAGGACATTCCTGAGAAATCGAGCCAGGTGTGTCTTCTGCCACTCTTGGTTTGGCTACACTCTTCTGCTCCAAGTCCCATGCATTCCTTTTTAAAGTACCTCAATAACTAGCTGGGGGCCCATGAGGAATCAAGGGAGAGGGAAACAAGTTAGAAATCCCTTTGCCCCCTCCCCCATTTTTCTTCTCCAGGATAATATCATGTCAGAGGGCCCCTTCTTTTTCTTCTATGACTATTCCTTAGGCAGGTGTGGATAACTAAGTCTATAAGGACCCTGCAGGACTCCAAACACAAATGTATCAATTGAAATTGCTTGTACTTTAAATAACTCTAAAGCAGGAACTAAGATCAAAAGCATACCTTCCTTCTCAAATAACACTGGATCAATTTAAAGGAGATATGTGGTGGAGTCTTATGGATCAAAAAATATTTGGCACAAGACCTGTAGTTAACCTGCCTTTTTAGATGTCAAGACTGAGGGGTGTGAGCAAGCCTATGGAGTTGTTTGTTCTTCCTGTACTCCAATCCACCCATGGACCAGCCACATTTCACTTTTAGCTTCAAATCGCTTGTTTTTCACATGAGGAACAGCTGCTTTCATAGTAGGAAGAGGCAGTATTAGTAGGGTTGCCAACTGCCAGGTAGTAGCAGGAGATCTCTTGCTAATTCAACTGATCTCCAGCCGATAGAGATCAGATCACCTGGAGAAAAATGGCCGCTTTGGCAATTGAACTCTATGGCATTGAAGTCCCTCCCCTCCCCAAACCCCACCTTCCTCAGGCTCCGCCCCAAAAATATCCCGCCGGTGGCGAAGAGGGACCTGGCAACCCTAAGTATTAGCCTAGTACCCTGTCTAGTAAATTTGGAGGGAGACAGAGAGTTGGTTTAGTGGACTACACCATGAGCAGGGATTCAAACACTTACCCTGAATTCCAGCTTGGGGAGCATTCCCTAAGATTGTTTAGAGTGGCCCATCCTTTACACACACACTCAAGATTGATCAAAACAAAGTATATCCCATAGTTAGCTGCACAATTCTGGTTTTCTAACAGCACAGATTGACAGGCTGGGGACTGGTGGCTCTTGAAACAATTTAACATAAAACGAGGGGGGGCTCTGCATCTAAAGAACAATTAAAGGGTAGGGGTGTCTAAATACTATTGAAACCAATTGAACACAAATGCACCATTAAGGGCTTGGTGACCTGAACTTAAACATACGTATTCAGAAGTATATCCCACCGATATCTATGTTTAGGATTGCAGCCTTAGCCCTGTTTTTTGGTTCTATTGGTGACCGGGAAAGTAGACCTTTCCAGCTTTGCATTAAAAATGAACAGGGAGACCTGTGGAGCTAGTTGATGTGCCTGTATTGGCTGAGTCTCCCAGAAGAGGCTAAGAAGACTGTCTCAACACAGCTGGCCCGCCCCTTTCATTTCATGCCATTCCTCCTACCATGTTGACTGCACTTGCATGTAGCGATCTAATTTATGCAGCTCTGCTTAAGAATCCCTTTGTCTGAAATTTCATGGCATATGTGATGAAAGTAACCTTACTGGACCATTCTTGAATGAAATTCCTTCTCCGCCAAGCCATGGCTGCCCTCCTAGAACCTGGAAGAGAACCCCGTAAACCCCTTACTTGCAGCCCCTTGCGCACCAAGTTCCCTTTTCTTCCAAGAACTGCACCCACCCACCCCTGGTGTGACTTGAGTCATTTTCACACCATGTCACTGTACAGGCAGCCGATATTCCACTCTCAAAAGTTCTGTCTCATCCATCCAGTGGAGCAGGAAGTTTCTTGAGAACAATTATATACATCAGCATCTGGGTGCAACCCTGTGCCTCATCCTCTGCCATAATTTCTTTCCCATCCTCACTGTGGTTCTTGGCATTGGGGACTATGATTGTGCTCAGAGACCCGAGTGCTTGCTGGATGCGCTATGCCTGTGCTGGATCTGCTTTCCTGCTGCAGTGAAGTAATGCATGCATGATCCACACCATGTCTGTTGCAACTGGCAACTAGGGACTGGGGAGGGGTGGTGGGGAGGGATGCCATGATATATTAACTCTTCTCCCGGTTGGCAATTGTCCTTTTTTTGCAGGCAACCCACCTGGCCATACTAAAAAAGCCCTGAAGCAGCGGTTCCTCAAGCTGCTGCCCTGCTGCCGCCAGCCCAAATCCATCCCCTCACTCAGTGAAAGCAAGTGACACTTTGTGCCTCTCTTTGTGTTGTTTCTTGTGAAGTGAACTCATAGCTCCCAGGACTGGGGAAATGTGGGGGATTCCCTCCATGTAAACTTAAAATATGGACATTCCACTTTTTCTTGCAGCAGATGTCAAATCTAAAGTGGGTTATGAAAAAAAAAAGCATGACAAATGTATAAAAATAAGCAAGGGATGGAAGTGGCAGATATTTGCAATTGCCAGTATCAAAGCCAAATCATGCAAATCTGTTATCATAACACTACATCTGAAAGAGCGATAGACATTTTCTGAAGGTTCATAATTACCAGGTTTGTTGGTCCCATGATTAGGAACAGTGGCTGGGGGGCAATGACAAAGTGAGTTTCTGCTGATCCTAATTATCTGGCGACATAGTGTCTGAAATCCACCCCTGGCTGCAACATTAATTTAGCCTCATGTGAATGCCACAATAGTGCACTCTGGGAAGATCTTGCCATTCAGGAAAATCTCTGATGCATATTGCCTTTCCTGCTAAGGAGTGCAGTCTGGCCCATGCATGCCGCAAATCAGCAGGTAGAATCCTGAGATGAACCACCGGGTGCCATTTTTGAATGCTCTTCCCCATTGAAAAACAGATAAACAAATAAAAAACAAGCACATCATAAAGTTCTACTGTACTAACTTCTTACCTTTTGTGTTGGGAAGCATTTAAAAATTGGATCCCCACCTGAAGTCTGACGTAATAACCTCATCGCCATCTCAGATTACTGCATGTCTTAACCTGAGTCACACAATAAAAAAGGAAACAGCCCACAGCAGAAAAAGCGAAGGATAGGAACCCCAATACTTAGACAAGCAGAAAATAAAGTTTTTTGGGATCCCCTATGCTGCACAATGGTCAGTTGCTTGTCTATAATAACAAAAGGCTTTCTGAAAGGCCACAATGGTTTAGAAGGCATGCCTTTTTTTTAATTAAGGATTGAGTTATACTTGGCATCACTTCTCTTCTGCCAGGGCTACTCGTGCTGCAATTCTGCATAAACACAGAAAAGGCACAGAATGTACTGGATATACAATTCAGCTTCCTGATGAGCCCACTTTTTTGTGAAAGTTAATTTCTAATCTTTCTGAATTGCAAAGATATTTTAATTCCAGAAGGTAGCCATGTTAGTCTGTAGAAGCAAAGTGAATAGGGGTCCAGTGGTACCTTAAAGACTAACAACATTTACTCCAGTATAGCTGTTGTGAATGAGAGCTCACTTCATCTGATGTGGATCCTTTTGAAACATATACTTGAAAGTTGTATGGGCAGTGCCTAGTGAAAATAGCCAGAGAAGTTGCTAAATAAGATTTCCATTATCAGGGCAGATGCTCTAGTGCCCTGCATAGATTGTTGCACCTCCTCTTACTTGCAAAAAGCAAAGTTGAAGTATGTAAAGTAGTTAAAAGAACAGTCAATAATAAATACAAGAAACCATTCTGAATTTAGCTTTTCTTGGTACAGATTTTTTATTTTGAGCACAGAACAGAACCATAGAGTTGGAAGGGACCACCAGGGTCATCTAGTCCAACCCCCTGCGCAATGCAGGAAATTCACAACTACACCCCCAGTGACCCCTACTCCATGCCCAGAAGATGGCAAAACAAACAAGCAAACAAATAAACAAAAACACCCTCCAGGATCCCTGGCCAATCTGGCCTGGAGGAAAATTGCTTCCTGACCCTAAAGTGGCGACACACAAACCAGTCTGTTTGGTATCTCTACTGCTCATCAATATATCATAAGAGAAAAATCAGAGAGTTGGCTTCTCATCAAAGACCACATTTGAATATTTGCAAGGATTCTTGAGCTTGGCAGCCAGTTACAGGAAACTAACTTCCTATATAGAGTGACCCCTCTCATTTTTCTGATTTGATTTTTAAGGCACTCCATGAGGGACCCACCTTTTGCAGTAACATGGGACAGAGGCATAAGTAAAAGCATAGAGGGATGTGATGACAAGAGGTGGAGATTCATCTTATGCCCATTGTTTTTTGATTGGGGGTTGCTCATTGATGCAGCCCGTGTCTTCCATGATTTCTAGGCTGTAGGTATGAAGTACTGGGGCAACTTTGTCTCAGTGTTGGGTGCCACACAAAAGGCCAGCTGACAACATGCAGCTTAGCCCAGCCCGGAGGAGCTCTGGAACTGGGGGTGTGGCTTGGTTCAACTTCTGGAGTCTTCTCCTGTGCCACAGCTGAAAGGGGGGCTGGCCTCCAGCTCCCCCAGGTCTCCGATGTGGAAGAAGGGGGGGGGGTTGAGCTCTCCCTGATCTTTCTTGTTCTGTTGAGGTGCTCCCTTTGCTTTATCTCTCTGTCAACGCTGGGAAGACAGCAATGCCATCACCTCCTCCTGGACCTAGGGCTATGGCTGTGAGGGTTTAAATAGGCCATCACAGCCGTCGCATGCCCCACACCCTTCTTACTGGGCCATTCGGCCCCCAAGGTTCCTCCTGCACTCCTCTGGCTGGAGTGCCCAGCATTTCACCCTGGTGAGCTGTCCGTCAGACTGGTACTTCATCTTTTGGCTGCATCAGGCCACTGTTGTGCTCAGAGGGCTTGGTCCTCACCAGCCAGCTGAGTCACGGAGAGGGATTTGACCCAGCTGCAGGTGGTGGGCATGGTCCTGCTGGCAAGATGTGCCATGGGACCAGAGCTTTTGGTTGTGGCCAGCCCACTGGATTCCTCTAGGGACTTCAGGATGGTGAGTGGTGGTAGCATCGGGGACGGGAAGGGTGTGCATGGCTGCCTGATCTGGGTCACTTAGTCATCAAAGGGTTCCTAGGAGAGGGTTTACATTCCACAGAGATTTCAGATTTTTTTTTAATGTCTGTACTTCTTTCCCCATCACTAGTGGGGAAGAGTGTGTCTGTGGTTCCAACCAGAACTGCCTCTGCGTTGGTTGCTTATTCTCTGGTGATGGCATTTGGCTGTCTTGATTATTGTAAATGAGCCTATTATTAGAGGATTTTTTTTCCTATTTAGCAACTAATGGGTGACCAGGGGCTCAACAAAAGGGCTGAATGTTTCTTGATTACTAGAAACCTCTCTCCCTTGCCTTTGGAAGGTTGGTAGCAGTTTGAATTTGGGCACTAAGAGTCAACTTTCTGATAAACAAAATCTCCTAAAACTGAAGCAGTTAGGAAATTCAATTTACAGAGGGAATGGTGATTGTGCTGCCTGGGGGAAGTGGAGAGTGTATAATTCTGGGCATTTGCTCCCATTTGGATTAATTTCCAAAATATAAACTAGTCCTAGTCTTCTGTTTTTATTCTAATACAGCCAGAATTTAATTATTTTCTTGTCTCTTCCCCTTTACAATATGAGTTCAACAGACATTCCAAAAACAGAGGCCTTGACGGATTAAGCCATGGGTCTAGATCTGCTGTAGACCAAAATGAGACCACTAGGGCGTTAGATTTCTGGTTGCAATCATATTGTGACCCCATGGATTGATAAGAAATATCACTGTGTGCACATGTATGTATTGTGTACTTGCTCCAAGAAAAAAAGGAGCAACTTTCATCCAAGTTTTAGCTTGTGCCAGTGTGGGGACAAGAGCAAATCTGTCTTAGAGAGGAAAGGGATAAAGTTGGGGGACAGAAGTGTGGTAGGGGGTAGGGTTTGTATGTGCCATACTTCTGAGGCATTTCCTCTTCTTGCAGACAGTGTAGAGGATGAATTTGAGCTCTCCACCGTGTGTCACCGGCCCGAGGGCCTGGACCAGCTGCAGGAGCAAAGCAAGTTCACCCGCAAAGAACTGCAGGTCTTGTACAGGGGCTTCAAAAATGTGAGTTGGGAAAAAAAAATCCAGCGGGAATACATATAAGCCTGTGTAGCTTCATATGCTCTCTTTTAATGTCTCGGCTTTGGGGTGGCGGGGGAGAGGAGAAAGTTTGGTGGTTGTTTCCTGCAGCATTATAAGAGATCACTTATCAATCTACACCTTGCATTTTTGTACACTTCCCCCCTCTGGTAATTTGCTCATTAGCTATGTTGCTATTGTGCTGGCCTCTTGTAACCAGGGAATAGTGCCACTAACAAGGCAATGCCCAACCTTAGGCTAAGTCCTGGAAGCTCCTCCCCTTCCTTGGAATCAAAGTCCAAGTACTGTGCTACTCACCTGGGTAGCCTGACACTCTGCTATGACTCCAGAGACCACCGCCACACACCACCCAGGGGGTTTCCCACACACACACTTTGGGAAACACCATTTCCTATGGAATTGGAATTGTGTGTTTGGTATTTGCAGATACAGCTGCAATCATACTGTATGTCTTTAAACCACCCAAATTCTCCTACCTGAGAGGTGGCCATCTCATAGCACCAAGATAAGAATTTCCTAAACAAAAAAATCCTCAGGTAACATATATTGTACTACCAAAAAAAAAAAATAAGGAGAAATGTGGATGAAACAAATGTTAGTAAAATCCATAAAACTATTCTGTATGCTAAACATCATTTAATGGAATCTGGCAATAAAGCAGGAAAATTGCTAGCGTATAAATCAAATAAAAGAAAGGCTAAAAGTATTGTAAGTGCTATTAGGAGTAAAAAAATTGTTCCATGATCACTCATACCAAATCTACAGCTGAGGAGTTTTCAGGCTTCTATAGATCACTATATTCTTCTCAAATACCAAAGGAAGCGGAGATAAGGATGTTCTTAGCCAAAGTTAAAACCCCTAGCTCTAAGATAAAGAAAAAAAAAGATGGAATAGCCTATTACTTTGCATGAAGTGTTTGATGCAATTAAAATATAAAAAGAAATAAATCATAGAAATATAGAGTTGGAAGGAACCTCCAGGGTCATCCAGCCCAACCCCCTGCACAATACAGAAAATTTACAACTACCTCCTCCCACACCTCCAATGACCCCTGCTCCATACCCATAAGATGGCCAAAAAAAACCCCAAAACAACCCTCCATGATCCCTGGCCAATCTGGCATGGAGGAAAATTCCTTCCTGAGCCCAAAGTGGTGATCAGCATTACTCTGGACATGTAAGAAATGGCCATGAGAGCTAAGCACTGACACAATTTATTTATTTTATTCTGCATTTATAGCCCGCCCTCATTCCTGGTCAGACCGGGCTCAGGGCAGGACACAACCCTTCCTGCCCTCCCTCTCATAATCTGCCTAAGTTCACAGAATCAGCACTGCTGTCAGATGTCCATCTAGCCTCTTCTTTAAAACCTCCGAAGGAGAGCCCACCACCTCCTGAAGAAGCCTATTCCACTGAGGAACTGCTCTGACTGACTGTAAGGAAGTTTTCTACTGTTTAGTTGAAAACTCTTTTGATTTAATTTCAACCCATTGGTTCTGGTCTGACCTTCTGGGGCAACAGAAAACATCTCTGCACCATCCTCTGTAAGACAGCTTTCAAGTACTTGAAGACGATTATCATATCACCTCTCAGTCCTCTCCAGGCTAAGCATACCAAGCTCCTTCAACCTTTCCTCATAGGACTTGATCTCCAGACCCCTCAACATCTTCATTGCCCTCCTCTGGACATGTTCCAGCTTGTCTGCATCCTTCTTAAACTGCTGCCCAAAACTGAACACAATACTCTGTGTGAGGTCTAACCAGAGCAAAGTGATACCATCATTTCACATGGTCTGGACACTATACTTCTGTTGATTACAGCCAAAAATCACATTTGTCTTTTTAGCTACCGCATCACACTGTTGACTCATGGTATACTAAGACTCCTAAGTCCTTTTCACACATATTACTGCCAAAACAAGTCTCCTCCATCCTATAATTATGCATTTGATTTGTCCTGCCTAAATGCAGAACTTTACATTTATCTCTATTGAAATTAATTCTATTAGTTTCAGCCCAGTTTTCCAGCTTGTTATGATCACCCTGTATCCTAACTCTGTCTTCTACCATATTTTCTACCCCTCCCAATTTAATATAATCTGCAAATTTAATAACCCTCCTCTCTATTTCTTCATCCAAATAATTTATAAAGATGTTGAACAACACAGGGCCCAGGACAGATCCCTGAGACACTCCACTTGTCACTCCTCTCCAAGAGGATAAGGAACCATTAACAAGGGTTGTGTAGTGGTTAAGAGTAGTGGACTCTAATCTGAAGAACTGGGTTTGATTCCCCATTCCTCCACATAAAACCTGCTGGGTGACCTTGGGCTAGTCACAGTTCTCTCAGAACTCTCTCACCCCACCTACCTCACAAGGTGCCTGTTGTGGGGTGGGGGAAGGGAAGGCAATTGTAAGCCACTTTGAGACTCCTTTGAGAGTTTGGTATGGTAGAGAAAAGAGGGGCATAAAAACCAACTCTTCTTCTTTTTCTATGGGTGTGATCTGTCAACCAGTTACAGATCCACCTAACAGTAATAGAATCCAAATCACATTTTACCAACTTGCCAACCAGTATACCATGTGAAACCTTACCAAAATCCTGGCAACCCATGCTAAGGGGCAGAGCTGCAGGAGTGGGAGCCTTGTGAGGCTGTTTGGCAGGGGAGTTGTCAGGGAGTGCAAGAAAAACTGAACTGCTTCTGCAATGGATCGAAGCAACGTGGCTGGTGAGGGAGCTGGGATAAGGATAAGGTGGGTCCATAGCTCAAAATAAACGGAACAGAGTAGGTCTAGGAATACCAAGTATTAAATTTTATCATGACGCTGCAAAGTTAGCATGGGTTGCCAGGTGGGTCATAATGAACAGTATAGATTTTTCTGAACTGGCAACTGAGCAAACTCTTGTAAACCTGCCTTTAAAGACTTTCCTTGGTGTAAAAATCAGAGTGGGAAAAGAAGGTGCGTAATTATAATAGTTATGTAATAAATAACTTGATACGCATTCAGTAACTATCACCTGGAATATCCCCCCTTGCTTCTGCAGTGCGGGAACTCAATAGACTTCAAGAGTTTCAATTTGGACTCCTTATAAAGCTAAACAACATATTTATGAGGTTGATCCCTGATAACAATAGTGCAATTGCATATACCGTATATACTCGCGTATAAGCCGAGTTTTTCAACCCAAGAAAAGGGCTGAGAAAGCCCAACTCGGCTTATACGCGGGTTGGTAGGTGGAGGGAGGGGGGGAATTTACCACCGCTGCCGCTGCCGCCGTCGCCACCTGCCCGTGCTCCTTCTCTGCAGGCCAGGAGCGGCCCACAGGGCCTCCTGGGCGCAGGGAGGAGGCCGCCGCCTGCCCGCGTGCCTTCTCTGCAGGTGGGAGGTGCAGATCTGTTCCCCCCCCGCCCGGCTTCAGGGAAGCCCCGTGAAGTTGGGCGGGGGGTGTCTTTAAACAGATCTGCGCCTCCCACCTTTAAACAGATCTGCGCCTCCCCCCGTGCGCATTCATGGAAGCCCTGTGAAGGCGCGCGCGGGGGGGGGGGGGACAGATCTGCTCCTCCCAGGTGAAAGGCGCAGATCTGTTTAAAGACCCCCCCGCCCGGCTTCACAGGGCTTCCATGAATGCGCACGGGGGGCTCTTTAAACAGATCTGTTCCCCCCCCCCCCCCGCCCGGCTTCATGGAAGCCCCATGAAGCCGGGCGGGGGGTCTTTAAACAGATCTGCGCCTCCCACCTGGGAGGCGCAGATCTGACCCCTGCCCCCGCGCCTTCACAGGGCTTCCCTGAAGGCGCACGGTGGGGGGGCAGATCTGCGCCTCCCAGGTGGGAGGCGCAGATCTGTTTAAAGACACCCCCCCTCCCGCCCGGCTTCAGGAAAGCCCCGTGAAGCTGGGCGGCGGGGGGGGGGGGGGGGAAACAGATCTGCTCTTCCCAGTTGGGAGGCACAGATCTGTTTAAAGAGCCCCCTGCGCGCCTTCATGGGGCTTCCCTGAAGCCGGGTGGGGGGGTCTTTAAACAGATCTGTTCCCCCTCCCGCCCGGCTGGGAGGCGCAGATCTGTTCCCCCCCCCCCCCGGCTTCACGGGGGGAGGCGCAGATCTGTTTAAAGACCCCCCCGTGTGCCTTCATGGAAGCCCCATGAAGCCGGGGGGGGGGAACAGATCTGTGCCTCCTGTTTAAAGACCCCCGCGCGCCTTCACGGGGCTTCCCTGAAGGCGTGCGGGGGGCTATTAAACAGATCTGCGCCTCCCACCTGGGAGGCTGGGAGGCCCCGCGGGCCGCTCCTGGCCCGCAGGGAAGGCGTGCGGGCTGGCGGCGGCAGCCCAGTAAGGTAAGCCTGCGGGGGGGGGGCTACTTTCCCACCCTCGGCTTATACGCGGGTGCCTAATTTCCACCCTTGGCTTATACCCGAGTATATACGGTAACCATGTCTCCAAAATAGGTAATGATAACAGTATTTGAATTCTTGCAGTTAAAAAAGTTTCTTGTCCAAATGTATTTTCAGAGGCTTAGGAATTTGAACAATTGATAGCCTATGGACATACTATCTAAGGTATACAGTGTTTTACTTAGACTGAATATTAATGGTAGACCAAAATTTCAATTAAAGTGGAATCAGGATATGGGTAATGAAATCTTTGATGAAGCTTGGAAATACATTTTTTCATATTGATCTTCTTTTTTGGTGTGTCTCATATTTAAAGAAAACATAAGGTAATATATTAATGTTATTTTAGGCCACAGAAATTGGCTAAAATATGTAAATCGTATATAGGTATATGTTGGTACTGTAAATCTTTAAATACAGATTTCATTCATATGTGGTGGCTATGAGAATGAGCAAAATTATTCTGAAAAATAATAGCAGACAAATTAGAACAGGCATCAAAGTTCCACTAAGACCAGAAACATTACCGGTTAATGATATCTAAAAGATGTCAGGCCGTCTCATTCAGTTCAATAACCACAGCTAGACTACTCTTTGCTAGCTTGATATCTGATGTAGGGAGGGTTTGACTTTTAAAAGCTTATGCCCTAGAAATCTTCTTTGTCTTTAATATGCTACTGGACTTGAATCTTGCTCTTCTACTGCAAACCAACATGGCTTCCCAGCTGAAACTATCAGCATTCACATAACTACGAAAATGGATAAAGACAAATTTTAAAATATAGGTAAAACATGACAATTGCTGCAGCCAATTATTCAATAATAGAAATGCACATCAAAATGGCAAACCACACAATAAATGTAACATTCAGCTGGCAATCAGTGATGACAGATAGGTAGCTAGAATCCATTTAGAAAACGATCTTCTTCGGAAAACTCCCAAATTGTTTGTAGTTTTTCAGTTGCTTATCCAGAGACCTTGGATCACCACGGCAATTATTCAGAGACAAACATTCCATATTTCTGCATATGCAGAATCACACAGATAGAATTTGAATTCTTACAAAGATAAAGGAGCTATTTTCTGCTGCTCACATACAATGCACCAGGTATGAGTCAGCAAAAACAAAAACAGTGATTCAGCTACAGACATACCTATCTGGATATCAGTAATGGAGGCCCCTGGAGTACAAGGCACATCAGAATTCTCCTTGACTACATACCATATTGGTTGTACCAAGGGTAGGATTGCCAACCTCCAGGTACTAGCTGGAGATCTCCTGCTATTACAATTGATCTCCAGCCGATAGGGATCAGTTCCCCTGGAGAAAATGGCCGCTTTGTCAATTGGACTCTATGGCATTGAAGTTCCTTCCTTTCCCAAACCCCGCCCTCCTCAGGGCTCAACCCCAAAAACCTCCAGCCAGTGGAGAAGAGGGACCTGGAAACCCTAACTAAGGGGTACTTTTGAAACTGGCTATTCTAAGGTGAATTTGTCCATATTTTTCCTTTTAATAGGAGTGCCCTAGTGGCATTGTTACTGAAGACAGCTTCAAGCAGATCTATTCACAGTTCTTCCCACAAGGAGGTGAGTGCAAATCCCACCTATGTTTGGTTAGGTTGGGAGGCCAGGCAGAGGCAATGGTTTGAACACTAGAAACATTGTAGGATATAACTTGGAGGGAGTTGGCACAGTCTTCTTGCAGCATTCAATAGTCCCCCTGTTGTTGTGCTGAGTAGGGGTGTGCATTCATTTAAAGCCGAATTTTTTTTGAGGGGGGGGGTACCAGTAAAAAAATGGCAGCAATAAAGGGAGCTGAAAAAGCGGATCCCGAATAATGCCAAATTTTGGGGCCACTTTGGCCCCGCCGCCATTTCCCCCTCCCTCTCCTCCTCCCTCCCCTTTTACTTACCTGGGTCAGATCAATGCTCCACCTGGAGATCCAAGCCAGCAAGCAGTGTGGATCTGAACGCGGAGCCCAGCACTAAGATACGCATCCCCTGCCACCCCCAATCTCAGGACCCCACATATTTTTGGGATTCAATTTTAGATTGTTTGAAAAAGCAGAATCCTTTATATTATGCTTTTTTGGATTTTCGAAAACTTCTGGGTTTAATAAACCTGAACCCAAAAAGTACCAGGGGGAAAAGGGTGCACAGCCCTAATGCCGAGTCCACTTTGTTGCCCAAAATAACTGCAATGTAGAGTGATCAGGGCACTCCGATTCATGGCACCTAAAAGCAGTCACTCCAAAAGCTCAGCTATAAATTTATTCTGGTTATTCCCTTCCTGCTCTCTAGTCATCTGCTGAAATCTGGTAAAAGGTGACAGTCTGGTGCCTCATAATCATTTGATTTGATGCCCCTCTCTTCAGATTCCAGTACCTATGCAACTTTTCTTTTCAACGCATTTGACACTGACCATGACGGTTCTGTCAGCTTTGAGGTAAGATTTTAAAAAAATTAATTTAAATGTTTGCTGGGGTCTAGAGCTGCAAATTCATCAGGAGCATACATACTGATGAAGAAAACGTTCCTATGCAGACCCATATGCACCACACTTGACTGAGGTGCCAATTAAAGCACTGTCCATACAAATTTGTAGAAAAGTAATTTACAAAAAGTGGTTCTTAAATTCCATAATTTGAGCATCATACACACAGGCTGATGACAAAAGCAACCTCTGGCTTCACTGGAGTGAACGACACATGGATGCCATTGTCCAAGGTCAGCAAACCCCATGTCCTACTGCTCCACTAATCATAGAGCAGCTATACCTACTCTTTCAACATAGGCACTTGAGCCTTGCCATTCAGCTGATCAATGGGACTACCTGCTGGATCTGCATTTCTAGGCCATCTCTTCCAAGCCAAAATTGGCTCTTCACTGACAAAGATTAGGCCAACAGCCAAATAAATGCTCCAGTGGGGCAGGAGAGGCAGGTCTCTGTACTGATTAGTCAAAGAAACTGCAGTGACTATATTACACATTAAATATACCAAAAGGTACTGGGGACATTCCTTTGTGTTTATTTATTTCTTCAATGTCTTCCCTGGTAAGTCCACTTTTGAGGCTTATAGTCCATCCTGGAGACTCCTGGAGATGGGTTAGCAGAAATAAAGCAACAATTATCCTCAAACCAGTTCTCATGTGTCTTTCCAGCAGTTAATCCTGGCTATTAAATGCCTGCCCAAATGGGGAGGGGAATTCCATTGTGAGCAGGGAGGGATGTAGAAAGCTTGGGTGTGGTTTGGGTTTGTCCATGCCCTCACCTTTTCTTGTTGCAATAACTAGATGGATGGTACCTGATGTAGCTGTAGCACCTTTAAACTCACAGGCCAACTCAGTTTTCCATTAGAATCTTCCAAATGACAAACACCAGCCTGCTCTGCTTTCTCTTCATGGCCTTCTCCCTGACCACCCTTCCTGCCTTGTCGCTTGCCTCTTTGATTTGCTATCTCTGCTCCCAGGCTGAGATCCCGCTCCTGTGATAACCTTGCCCAAGTCACCCAGAGATTGGAGCTCCTCTCCCCTATCACGCCCAAGAATCCTTGCCAGCTTTATTCTAACTGGTATCCCAGCTGACAGTTAGGTTCCACCTGCTCTGGAGCCTGGGTTAACTCTTTAGGCTCTCTTTCTGATAACAGTTCCCCTCTCACTGGTGAGTTTCCATACGGAGTTGTAGTGGTTTCCCTTCTAACCCCTTTCCCCCACATTGGTCCATCAGGAGCCTCCCTGATACAGACTGCTCCCCTCTCCAGAAAGGACCTGGAGGGTTCCGCCAATTCTATCTTGTCTTCTGCCTGGCAGGAGAAAAAGTCAGCGTTGAGATGTGCCCACCCTGCATTATGTACTACCGTGAAGAAATACAGCTGCAGCACTAATTACCACCTGGTCAGTTGGGGGTTCATCTTTTCCAAACATCTCAAGCGTTGCAGTGGAGCATGATCAGAGATTAAAATAAAAGGGCCTCTTCAGCCCATTTGATTGCCAAGGTTTCCCTCTCCATCACTGTGTACCACCTTTCCCACTTACCAAGGCTCAGAAATAAGACAGAGTGTTCTTTGTCCCCTAGTTCTTGTTATAATACCACCCTTAATCCCAACCAAGGTATCGATTTAAGTATAAACAGTTGGGTGGGATCTAGGATTTGCAACACTGGGTCTTGTGAAAGAGCAGGCTGGAGGTTTTCAAAGGAGACTGCTGTTGCTGTGGGCCATGCTACCTTGTGGGGCTGACCCTTCTGAATCAGCTCAGGGGACAGCACAGAGAGGGATGAACTGACAGCATTATCCTGTTCCCCCAGTAACATCTGTACCCCCTTTTTTGTACTTGGCTGCTCCCAGACCATCAGGGCATGTATTTTGTGATTCTGGAGCTGTACCTTCCCTGCCCCCACAAGGAACCCCAAATATTTAATGCTGGCATGGGCTATACAACATTTTCTTGGATTGGCTGTGAGCCTCTCCCTCCTGTTGGTGCTTGAGCATGGCTTGTAAGTGTAGTGCAGTTCCACTGTGGACATCGCCTTGTGGTGGTCTGAATGTTGTTTCTCCTCCATAGCCCTCTTGTCCCCCCTCTGCCATCTTTTCCCCTGAGTGCTCAGGATCCTCACACTCAGTGGTGCTCAGACTTTGGCTGCAGTATGTCTCCATGAGCATGATTGCCTACTGCAGTGTCTTTGGGTCATGACACAGCAACCAGTTTTTGGCTGCATCTAAAAATAAAGACACATACTGCTTCAGCATTATCAGCGCCATGATCTGATCTGCTGACCATATGGCCAGTTTGAGCCAGAACATGCAATTAGCTTTGACTTTTTGTGCCAACACATGGGGGGTGCATTCCATCACCGTCTGGGAGTTCTTTTAGTTGCCTCTGATACATTTCTTCTGAGATGTTGAGAGTACTGAGAATCATGATGCATACCTATTATCTCCAGGAGCAGAGGAGCATGCCTATTATCTTAGGTGCTGTGGAACACAGGCAGGATGGTGCTGCTGCAGTTGTCTTGTTTTAGGGCTTCCTAGAGGCACCTGGTTGGCCACTGTATGAACAGACTGCTGGACTTGATGGACCTTGGTCTGATCCAGCAGGGCTTTTCTTATGTTCTTAATCACAGATTTTACTTTGGTCAGCCATGGTGGTGAGAGTATCCACCAACTCCTGAGATGGCTTGGTTAGGCAGAGTGTCAATAGCATAGCCTATTATGCTTTCTCTCAGCACTAGTTACTCAGTAAAAGGTGTTTTAGGTGGGCTTCATGATTGTTGTTGGGTCTCATCTTGCTGACACAAGAATATGGTATTTGGCAAGGGTTCTCAAGCTGGTGGCAGGGCTCCCCCTGGGAAGGCACCAGTATGTGTTGTCCCTGCTTCTGCTAGGGTTGCCTGCCAGAGCAGTCAAGCATGTGCCCACCACTCTTGGTGTGCTTCTTGCTGCACCGTTAACAGTTTCTCCAGGGTTTGCTGCAGCAGCAGCAAGTCAACCTGTTCTTGGATGTCCGGATGATACTGCATCTCCAAGGCTCCCAAAGCTGCGGCCCATGGCTCTCCAGCTGACCCCATAGCCCTCATGTCCATCAAGTTCCTTGACATCTCCATCACAGTAGGAGGAAGGACGTAGAAGGCTTTGAGATGGCTGTTTGTCCATGCTCTCACCTTTTTTGCTGCAATAACTGACAAAGCCACTAGGTGTAGCTGTAGCACTGTTTAGAACAACTGTTTAAGCAAGACTTTTCCAAACCTGCTCCCCAACCACCCCTTCTGCCTCACTGCATACCTTTTATTTGCTGCCTCTGGATTGAGACCTGTCACCCCTGAGCATTCTTGCCAGCCTCGTTCTGACTGGTTTCCTGGCTGCTGATTAGGTTCCACCTGCTTCAGAGGCTGGGATAACTCTTTAGGCTCTCTTGATAATAAAGGAGTCCCTTTCACTGGTAAATTTCCATCTGGGGTTACAGTGGTTTCCCTTCTTACTCATTTTCCCCACCTTGGCCTGTCAGGAGCCTGCCTGCCACATCCATTCTGTCCAAAATGTTTCAGACAAGGCCTCCAATTAACTTCCAAGAGAAGAAAGGCGTTCCACAGATGAGGAATGATTATGGAGAATACTTTGCCATGTGCTTGATGGTCTATAGCTATTGATGTTAAATAGGAACTTCTGATCTCATACGAGTCATGAAGGGACAAGTGAAAAAAGCATCAGACAAAACCCTGTAAGAATGTTAAACTGTTGAATGGTGAATAATTCTGTCTCCTGGAGGATCCTTCAATCTGGTAACTGTGAATGGGATCTGGCACTTTGTTGCCATTGGGCCTGCAGCTGTTTCACCCCCAGTTTTCTCCCTTATTATCTAGGATTTTGTGGCTGGCTTGTCCATCATTCTACGTGGCACTATAGACGATAGGCTTAATTGGGCCTTCAACCTCTATGACCTGAACAAAGATGGCTGCATTACCAAAGAGGTAAGTAAAACAGAGCTAGTGATACCCAGAAGGTCCTCGAATCTTGTGGTACTATCATGAATCTCCTTAACCCTGCAAGAAATTTAATGTTTTTTTTTTATTTTTCATTCTTTTTCTGTTCTCTGACATAGGAAATGTTGGACATAATGAAATCCATTTATGACATGATGGGCAAATATACATATCCGTCCATGAAAGAAGAGGCACCGCAGGAGCATGTGGAAAATTTCTTCCAGGTGAAGATAGAATCAGGATATTTATGTTAATTTTGTACATTGCTCTCAAAGAAACCTCTCCACCCGCCCCAGAGTTGATAGTGCAAGTTGTTTTTGGCTTCATATTTGAGTCTTCTCCCTAGAAGTCTCAACACAGGGCTTTACCAGAGCCCTAACCTTCTCCCAGGTTCTACTCTTGCACCTTACATTCTAAGCATCCTCTGCAGATCATAAGTTATATTCCCTGCCTTGATTGTGTTGCAACACTGGCCTGTTGCCCCTTAGCTGCTTGAAATTATTGGGGGTTTCCTTCCAGCATCACCTCTGAGAAGCACATGACAGTAACCGACTGGCTCTCCCCCAAGGCTAGATATGTGCTTGTTGACTGTGGGTGCTGTGGCAGGCTTCTCTGTGCCCAAGGTTATTCTCTCCTCCCTGGAACCACCTATGGGCCCTTCCTTCAATTTCTGCACCTTTGTGTTCACATTTCAGAAAATGGACCGGAACAAGGATGGTGTTGTGACCATTGAGGAATTCATTGAGTCCTGCCAGAAGGTAAAAAACATAATTGTCCTTGGATAACCACTTGTAGCCCTTTTTGGTTGGGCAACAAAAGGCATATTCAGCCCCAATGCCTAACTTAGAAATTATTCTTAAGTGAGGCCAAAGAGGCTTATAGGATGCAAAGTGAGCAAGGAAGGATGCATTTCCTTCTTTGCTGTTTTGGAGAAAACTTGGCTTATTGGACAAGATTAAAACAGAACCCTGCCGCTCTTCATTCTTTAAAGCAGGGGTCTGTAACGTGGCGTTCATGGGCACCATGGCACCTGCCAAGTATTTTTAGAAAGTAGGCAGGGCCAGGTGGGCCTTTTTCCCAGTAGAGCTTTGACTGGCCATTGGAGATCCGACTGGCTGTCAAGAGTCAAGACATCATTTGGCAAGACAGAATTTATTTTGCAAGGATATTGATGTATTCTGAGTTTTTAAAAAATCCATTAGCAATTAACACTCTCTGCTATGCCACTCATCCCTTTTAAAAATAAAAAGGGGTATCAACACCAGCAAGACAATACCCTCCCCCAACAATGTTTGATATTTTGTAAACAATTTTAAAAAATATTTTCTTTAGAGCCAGTGTGGTGTAGTGACTAAGTGTCGGACTGGGACCTGGGAGACCCATGTTTGAATTCCCATTCTGCCATGGAAGCTTGGGCCAGTCACATACTTTGAGCCTAACCTGCCTCACAGGGCTGTTGTGAGGGTAAAATAGAGGAGAAAAATGTAAGGTGCTTTGGGTCCCCCAATGAGGAGAAATGTCGAATATACATGAAGTAAATAAATAGTTAGATGCTGTGCTCTCCTTCCCCAGCATTAGAACCCACTTCTTACTTCTTTCAGAAAATAATACAGGAAAGCAGCTAACAGGATGCCTTGCTTTATAACATTCCCCCCTCCCCCATTCCAATCAGTACAGAAGGATTGGCTATCATCATACTGGTACTCGATTCAGGTAACTCCGATTTTAATGATAAGCATAAAATAGGGTGTGTGTGTGTGTGTGTATTTCGAAAGACTCTTACTATCTAAGATGCAACTTGTGAATGAAGAGGCTGTACTGCTTCTGCCCCAGCACCCAACAGGCCACCCCTCTAGCAAGCAATCGAGGTCCGGCCCTGCTCAGAAACTAGGGTGGAAGCTGATTTGGTTGAGGGAAACCCACTCTTCTCAGCAGGGATTCTCTGCTGTTCTCCAACCCCTGCTTAAGCAGAGTTTGAAGCCGTTCCTTTCAATGGGCCCCTGCCACCTCCTGACCTTTTCACCTCACTAGTTTGGTGCCAGGAGGAACATCAAATGCCACAGTGAGGCATGTAGGTAAGATCAAGGCAATTGTTAATCTGTTAAACAAATACAGGCCTTGTTCTACTAGCAAAATTCTAAAGGAAATACAGGCTGCAGGACTATGGTGTGGAATAGTAACAGAAACTAAACAGAGGAAGATTGTCCCTCCCTGTTGGGAGATTCAGATGGGTGTATGCATAAAGAAGATTCTGTCCTTTGCATGGTCACACTCCCCCCACCCCAGTCTCTCACACAGAGAGAAAGAAAGCTCCTTTTCAGTTCTCCCTCCCACTTGTGTAAAAAGATCTTAGCCAAACTGGGTCTTGGGTCCTGGCAGCAATAGCCTGCCAGAACCAACTCGGTCAAAAGAGAGGTGCTAGTATATCAGAGAGATCTCATGCTTTCGCTCCTGGCTTCAAAATCCATGCCTATCCGGGTAAACTGAGAGTTCCCAGCTCCATGTGCCCACAAACACTAGTCACTCTCCATGAATATCAACCCCTTCTGATCTCATCCATGACAGAGGCAACTCTGAAGCATCCTCTTCAATCACATCCAACCCTTTCCCCTCATTTCCCTATGCACAAGACTCTGACTTGTTATCTTTTCCCTTTCAGGATGAAAACATCATGAGTTCCATGAAGCTCTTTGACAACGTGATTTAGTTGGCCAGTCTTGTAGCCCAGACATTCACAACCCCCCAGGGCTTCTCTTTTTGGCATATTTCTGAGGCACTCTCCTTTTGCCTGCCTGGACAAAGCAGCCCCCAGCTCTTGTCCATGTTGGACTGGACAACTTCATGGAGACAATTCTCATGTATACAGGAAAAGACCTTGCAGTCCAGGTGGGAGGCTTCAGCGGGATTGTACTGGGCCTGAAACAAGAAGAGTGGCCTGGCATCTACAAGCATTTCCTCTGGGCACTGGGGAAACCCCCCCTAAGCACCACCCCCAGGAAACCGCATTCTCCTGTCACAGAGTCATGTGCTCGCCCTCAAGGGCCTACCAAATCGGCAATCCCCCCAGGCCCTTACTGGGATTCCATATGGTCAGTAAGAGATAGCAATGCAAACACTGATCACCAAGGACTCATGAACGCTTTGGTGTATCCACAATCCTATGGACTCCCTATAGGGACAGGACTCAATCTGATCTGCACCTTGCAAATGTGCTAATACCCTAAGGCTTCCTCCATGGGGAGACATTTCCTGGCTGTCAAGACACCTTGCAGTCCCTGCACTAAACTCAGTTTTAATACTTAGCAACTTTGAGGTAGAGCTGCAGTAGGGAAGAAGATGGTGGTAGGTGGGATTTTGCCTTGTAGTTTTCCCATCTGTATCCTCAGCAGAGCAGGGACGCCATGTCACCAAAGAGAGGCAGGTGTCACAGAACCTCTAGGTTTCATTCTGCCATCAGGAAGAATTTGTATTGAGCTTCCTGCTGGAGGAGCAGAATAGCCCAATAAATAGGTTGGTGATTTTTCCCTGCAAAACACTCCTCCCTTCCAGTATAACCTACAGTGATGATGGGGAGGTGGATGAAATCGCACTGGAAAAATTTAATCCAGAATACAGCCTAAAGCTGTTCATATGTGGCCTCACTTTATTCCCAACTGTACAGGATCTCCTTCTTGTCCCAAATAATATTATTTGTTAAGCATCTTCAGTAATTAGGCAAGGAAGGGAAAACAGGGGCCAGGAGAGTGACATTTGGGGATTGGTCAAGAATTGTGTGTGATACTGTGCTCAACTTCATGAGGAGATGCAGGCATCTGGGTCTGGGAAACAGCAGAGTTCTGCTATGATGTTTGACTGGAATTAGGTGCATTGACTGAAAGAAAATTCAATTTCACAAGGCTCTCAAAATTGCGATTATAGTGCATGGTAGGAATTAAAGGGAGCACCTATGAGAGGTTCTGGTAAAGAACGGCCATATGGGAATCTCTGCTACTCATGCCCTGCGCCATATCTCTTATTTTTGCTGAGAAGCCTAACGGTTTGTTTGGAAGCTCCTCATCTCTCGGTGTTGCTGTCCCTTTCCTATTGGCATCCTCAAGTTACAAAACCATTAAGTCCTTCGGGAGCATATTATAAGTAGCTAAGAATATAAGAGCTGCATTAGGGTCCTCCAGCAGAGCGCAAGGGACTGCACAGAATATAATAGCCACACTGTTTCAGAGGGCCACAGAAAGACCCTATCTCACACAGTCATTTGCATCAGTGTAATAGACAATCTCCAGATCTCAGAAGCTAAGCAGGGTCGGACCTGGTTAGTATTTGGATGGGAGACCACCAAGGAATACCAGGGTTGCTGTGCAGAGGAAGGCACTGGCAAACCACCTCTGTTAGTCTCTTGCCATGAAAACCCCCCCAAAAAGGGGTCGCCATAAGTCGGCTGCGACTTGATGGCACTTTACACACACACAATAGACAATCTGGATAAGAATGCTGAAAGGGAAAAAATAGCAGGATGACCACTCTGAGGCATGCAAAGCATTTGGAAGAGTCAAAGGTGACACTGAAATCCCATCACGTGATATTGTTGGTCTATAGTGAACATAGAGAAGTGAGGGATACTGAACTATCGGGGAGTTAAGGAATCACTACTGGTGGCAATATTTAGATGACAGAAACAAACGTTATCTGTCCTAGCCTGAGTAACTGCCTGTGCTGAACACAGCTTTATGCTACCAATACTCTTCTATCCTTTCCTAGTCCTGAGCTCCACTCAGCTCTACTGTTGCTACATCCTAAACACCAACCCTTATACCTTTGATTCCTCAGTTTCAACCCCACAGAGTCACAACTCTGAGACAGCGTTTAGAGCAGGAGAGGGGAACGTCAGGCCCGGGTGCCATTTAAGGCCTGCTAAATCATGTGGTCTGGCCCTTTGTGGGTCCTGGCAGATCTCTAGCTAGAAGGATCTAAGACTGGTGATCCGCCCCCTCCCGCGGACAGGAATAGCCTCTATTCAAGGCAGATGTGAGTTTTGCCGAGGAAAGGAACCTTTTCCTCCCTTGCAGAAGAGTCGTTAGCTATGGAACTGCTAGGACCACCCAACAGAGTTAACCCTTTCCCACCTGAGCCATGGAGAAACGTACTACAAGAGGGCTGTACTACAAGAGGGCTGTACCTCTGTACTACAAGAGGGCTGGGGGCGGAAGTGGCAACAATAGAGGGGTTAAAGGAGGCAGGGCCAGAATGCGTGTGTGAGGGGGGGGAATTCTTAGCCAGTGTGTCCTTATTTCATCCCTGCAGGCAGAGGTACCAGGAGCCGGATGTAGAATCCGGCCCCAACCATGCGGAGCAGGAGCAACTCCGGCATGCGGATGGATGGCTATGCCTGGCTGGTGCAACAGACCATGCTGTGCCACCAGGTGGGCAAGTGTGCCACTGGTTGGATGCCTGCCTGCTTGCCTGCATGGGGAGGCGTCATCTGGGGCAGCTGCCTGCTTGGGGCTTGGTCGGCTAATTTTTAAGTTGATGATTTTGTATGGCCCTCGAATGATGTTATAAATATCCAAATGGCCCTTGGCGGGAAAAAGGTTCCCCACCCCTGGTTTAGAGGCTGCTTCAAGGCCCCACTGGAGCAGGGTCCCTGTTTGGAGTGCTTTCAAACAAAGTGTGATTCAGGAGGGATTCCTGTGGCAGTGAATGTGAGATGGGCATGAGGCAGAAAGAGGCACTGGTTGACTCAGGAGTTACTAGCTATGCAAACAGACTTCCATGTGCACTGGAGCCCCTGTGCGGCTCTTCCCTTCCTGAGACTGCCACCACCTCTTGCCAATTCGCCTAATTAATACTTAAAAATCTCTCTTTATATAATCTAGATTTGTGCTTTAAGGATCACAGATGAACTAGACCTTGAGGCAAGGGTAGTGTAGTTCCGTTTCTACAAATAAGAAATTTAAATACAAAGGAAGCAACTACATTACCCAGTCCCATAGTCTCAGGGCTCTTCACAGCATTTTTAAAGCTCCTTTTTCCTTAACTTGGACTACCCCACCCAGGCTGCTGAATGATCATTGCCACTCACAACATTCTGCCCCTTTTTAATCCTCCTCAGAGGATTTAATCCTTTCCATGCATACACTTTGTGAACGGAAACAACTCCCAGTCTAACATCCTCCTATCCCTTGTCATCAACCTCATTTATTAATTGATATTATTTAAAATATTTATTAATTAAAATATTCTTACCTGGCTTTTGCTTTGGCCATACAGGCCAGTTTCCATAAGTTACATTCCCTTAGCTCCCACACCTTGGATCTTTGCCATTCACAGTCCTCCTTGGGGTCATCTTGTCCAGACAATTCTGCGTCTCAAGAGTGGTCACCAATGCTTCTCATGCCTTCAGACATATAACAGAAGCACACCAGGCTGTAGGTGGTATTACTCCTATCTCAAGACTCTCTCCAGTGGCCTACTCAGAATACTGCAGAGTTGCCCTACTAATCTGTAGCCACACATTGAGGCGGCTTCCTGCTCAATGAAGTGTGCATCTGATGATGATCAGAGCTAGTCCACATTTTATTGTTGCCTATTTAACTAATTTGAAACAGCTCACCCAGTGGCCATAAAGTGTGAAGTGGATCATTCTCATCTTAAAAGTTTCCATACTGCCATCAGCCACCATCAAAAATGACTTGTGCTGTGTTAATGTATGTTGCAGAGTGTTTCACATTTTATAGCCAATGATGAAGTAAACTCTCTGTGGAGGCAGTTTCAAGCTTCATGCATGCAGAGCCACAGTGTTTAAACTGTCCCTATCAACTGGGTCCAAGATGTAGGCCTGACAGCAACTGTAACTGAGTAGCTTCCTGTTGACAGCTACCCATTTGTGTGTGTGTGTGTGTGGAGGGGTGTTGGTATAAACTGGTCTCCTTTGGCAAGTATCTGGCTCCCATGAGGTTGTGAAGGTGATACGCCCCTTACAGTATCACCCTTTCAAGGTATAAAGCAGCCCTGAGCTTTTCTGAATGGATTTGTACACTAAGGAATTGACACACACACACACCGTGCTTCCATCCTCGCATCCTCCAAGGTGTTTTTCTGGAACAGGGAAGCAAATTCCGTGGCATTCCCACTTACGGGCTAAATAGGCAAAGCAACAGCAAGATTGGATGGGAAGTGCTGTAAACAGAACTAGGAAAGCACTAGGTAGCAGGCAGAATGGAAACTAGAATCTAGCCTCTCCTGCATTTTCTAGAAAAGCCTAGTCTCAAAGTTTCACTTAACAAGTTGAGAGGTGGTGCTAATGGGCCCAACACAAGGAGCTGTCTTTAAACTTAGTTAGGCAGTCCTGAGTTGAATGGATCCCTGGCTTATCATCCCCAAATTTACAGGCACAGTTTCTGCTGCCCCCCAGCCCTGCTACCTGAGATCCTTTAACTGAAGATAAACTGTGCATCTTCTACATGCATTCCTACAGCCAGCTCCCCTGAAATAGACTTTTCTACTTTTCCCAGTGCCTAGGGTCAGAGTCAGCCTTAGGCCCACCGGAAACAATGCTGGACAGATAGAAACAGAAGAGGAATACCCAATAAGTTTCCCCACCATGCATAATGAAGCCTCCCACCAGTCCAAACCATACACCCTTGGGTTGAGACAAGGGCTTCTATTACCTTTCTGAGAATATAATCCTAGGGGATTTTATAGTGAGAAGTCTGTCTTGAATTGCATACACAACATCACTTCTAATGCAGATTTGCCCCCTTGACACCCTTTAAGCAAAACTGTTGCATGTACAATCAGGCTGGCTAGACTTCCCCACCCCCAGTGGGATTTTCAATATACATTCATGGATGATTACAGAATTAGGTTATCCTAAAATAATTGAAATAAAGAAAGAGGGTGTAATCTTTCCATTTGGCATTAGGTGCTCCTTCCTATCATGGTGGTTCTATCTAGATCATGCCTCAACGCTGCAAAGCTCATGTCCCAACTCATCTCTTACCTTCTCACAGACTGTTTATGGTTTCAATCTGTTTCCATGCTGTTTGTTGCTTCTCTTAATCTGAAAGCAGTCCCCATGTGGACGGGATTGCCTTCAACAGGGAACTAGATCCCTGATGCTGTCTGCTGCTCCCTTCCTCACCCAAATGCCAGCTGCATCTCTTTCTACCTGTGTTCTCACTACAGTCACTTGGCTGGGGACCAAACTGCCCAGTCTGACCACACTAGTGGGGCACATCAGGCTCTGCTATCCGCTTTGCATTTTCAACTCTGTATATTTTGTATAATAACAAAGATCAAATATGACAATAAAATGCAACCACAGTGGCTATGCACTAATACCATGGCCTCTGCTGCTATTTGTTTTCCTGTGCTCCTCTCGTAGTGACAAGTTGGTGCTGAATTTAGATAAGCAGCAATACCCTCCCATTTCCTCAGAGTTGAAACTAGTGGAGACCACATCTTCATATGTGCAGCCTCCACATCACATGGGAATTTCTGATTTGTTAATTCCTAGATGTCAGTAGAAGATCTTCAGACTCTCCAATGCAAATAGGATCTGAAGTCTATCTTGACAAGTGCAGCTTTTTTGCTTCTGTTCATCTCTATGGATTCTACATAAATTGAATCTCCCTTGAAAGCTGCTGGAGGTCTTGTGTCCACAAACAAAGGAGAGGAAGCAACTGTTACTATATCATTGGCTAGGGTAGTGAGTAAACCTTGCAATGATGTTCAGAGTTTGTCTTGTGTGGTATCAGGCTCTGCTAATCAGGTACCACATTATAATTGTCCAAGCCAACTCTGGCTATCTTAGCCATTGAGCAATATCACTTATGCTTAAGTTATGGATACATTTTGTGTCGGGCGGGGGGAGGGGGAAGTTGTTCTTTAACCAAACATTATGAATGATGGAACTACCAATCACTCTTTCATTACAGCTCTTACAACCTGCCTCTGAAAATTACAATAGTACTAAAACATCAAAGCAATATCTCAGTTTACCTCTTCTCAGTTACACAGGTTCAGTTTATATTTCCTACTACTAAAATATACGCTAGTGCAACATGCTTCTTTCTGAAGATGACACAGTTAGCATTTGACTAATTTGTGGTTCAGGCACACACACTCAACCTAACCTACCTCACAGGGTTGTTGCGAGGATAGAATGGAGGAGAGAATTATATAAATCTTTTCAATCCCTGCAAGGGAGAAAATGAAGTAAATAAATAATTATGAATCATCCACAAACAAGCTGATAAAGGGATTGCGAGGCTTCAGAATCCTAAAATGGGAGACCATAATAATAGCTCAACTCAGTATCTAGTCCCATAGCTTTCCTTTGATAGACTAGCAGGAAATGGGGTAGTCCTTATGGCTAAGAGGTTATGTAATAAAATGTTCGAAAGCTGGCCTACTAGTCAAAGAAAAAGGATGTCAATTGCAGTGATCTGTATAAGGATACTCTTGTGTATAAAGGCAAAGAAACCAAACTAATTAAAGCATCTTGAAATTGAAAGAAATATTGGGGGAATTATTTCAAGATGAGCAAAGCAGTTGTGACATTTGAAATACTGCAGCAGCTACCCAGCCACCACTAAGAATTACAAATATTAACAATCCATAGCAAAAAGACCCAAGCTATGCAACCAGTCTTTCCCCCTTCATCTATACCAGTGGTTCCCAAACTTTTCGGGCCACCGCCCCCTTGGTTCCACAAATTCAACCCCAGCGTTCCCTACCCTATCGTATAGAAAGCATGATTAAAAATAGGGGTTTGCATGATGCACTAAAGAAGATAAGAACAATAAAATTTCAAAACAATAACAATTAATTGCACATCTATTCAAAATCAGATTAAAACATTTTGTGTGTGTGTGTGTAAAGTGCCGTCAAGTCGCAGCCGACTTATGGCGACCCCTTTTGGGGGTTTTCATGGCAAGAGGCTAACAGAGGTGGTTTGCCAGTGCCGCCTTCTGAACAGCAACCCTGGTATTCCTTGGTGGTCTCCCATCCAAATACTAACCAGGGCTGACCCTGCTTAGCTTCTGAGATCTGACTAGCTGAAATTTATTCAACAAAACTGATGAATTTGATTCAGTGGTACCAGCTCTTCAAAGTCTGGGGGAGGGAATTCTGATAGTTCCCATCAAATTTGCCAGCATGGTGCCATAGCTCGATCTACTGTAAATTAGTGAACAACAAATTAGTGAACAAGAATTAGTGAAGGCCCCCGCCTCTAGCGCTCCCCTGCTGCCCCCTTGCCTCTTAGTGCCCCCCTAGGTAATCTCACCGCCCCCCAGGGGGTGGTACTGCCCACTTTGGGAACCACTGATCTGTACCATCATTCTTAAACCATGTGAACGTTCCTGCCCACCAACAGTGTCATCTAAAAGCAGAGTTATATCTTTCTAAGTGCATTGAGTCCAACAAGAGTTTCAGGGTATAAGCTTTCGAGAGTCAAAGCTCCCTTTGTCAGACAGGAGTAGAAATGGAGATCTGAGGTTTTTTATTCCAGTCAGAAGGTGGGAGGGATGTTGCAAAGGATGCAAAGATACAACCATGCAGCCAGAATTTTAATTTATAAACCCAGTGCCCTCTGGTGACCAAAAATGGAAAAGCCACACCATGAAGATTCCGCCTCTTAAATAATAGGAAACCTACTTCAGTAAGCTATACATAGCAGTATAGACCACTCTCTAATCATTTATCTAAGTATGTTTGTGAACTATTTTGTACAGTGTAACCCTATTACCTTTGCAGAAAAGCCCTCTTGAATAATTCAGCTTTGCATAGTTTGTGGAAAGCCAGGAGAGTGGGAGATTTCCTGTCATCCTTGGGCAGACCATTCCATAAAATGGGAGCCACAACAGAGAAAGCGCATGTATGGGCAGTTGTTGATTTTGACCATTTGCAGGTTGGCACCTGTAGAAGCCCCTGCTGACATGCATACTGGGGACTAAGCAGAAAGCTGAAATGTCAGTGGTCAGGAGCTTCAATTTCTGTACTGCAGATTGTCATGATTTAAGACAGACACCAGACAATAAAGATGCCAAACTTTGAAGAGCCCTGATTTTACCAAGAATGGGAGCCATCTGTCATGAACAGTGGCTGGTGCTAATATAGAGATGTTGCTAAAAATAAAGTTGCCTCTTATTTTTACTGGCCTTGCTGCAGTGCCTTTGACAGCACAGAAATTCAGCAGAGTGTTTTCCAGACATGGAGATAAGGTGAATTATAAGTTTCACTTGCTTAATTTCTACTTTTCAGATTGCTTACAGAGGCACTAAAATATTGCTAAGCCTAGACCTAAATTGTTATTTTGACCTGGTAATATGATCCTAGCATATTTGGTATTCAAAAGAAGCTAGACTTCCCACTGACTGCCACCGAATAGTACCAAAGAGTTATTCTATATGCAAATGAGCAATAACCAGTTAATTGTGAAGTGGCATCCTTTCCCAGAAAGGGTTGCCAACTAACCAGCATTTTCTTACCAGTTATTAGTGCAACCATTCTTTGTACTGGGATGTGAAGAATCTTGTAAAGTTGTAGATCACCTAGGTTTGGTCCATTAACGTACCTAATTCTCCTCTGGCTCCTCTCCCACTCGCTAGATTGAGGCTTGGCTATCCATAGTGCCTAAACATTTTCTAAAATCAAGACTTGGTAACCCTAAACACCTAAAACAAGAATATGTTCAGGCATTACACCTCGCATAGATTACGAGAACTGTTAACTATGCATCTTCCCGTGAAGAGACAGGCCTTTACTAACGTACAGTAGGCAAAGTCGTGGCACACATCACCGGTGCAAGATTACCCGCTCATTGCACTCGCCCAGTGGCCGTACAGTTAACGGTGTGGCGAATACAAAAGGCAACCGCCTCATCTCTCAGCTTAGACATTCCTTATGAAAGGGCCTATCAGCGCTCACCCTCCAGCTTGGCGAGGACCAACAGGTCCTGACCACGCAAAAGCCTCTAATGTTGCTAAGCAACGGACTCAGAGGCGTGGCAAGGAACTTGGGGAAATGGGTCAGACCTCAGACAGCTCCTCCTCCTTTCTCTTCCGTACGATTGCAATGTGCCCAAAAGTCGACGGGAGGCGGGGGAGGAAGCCGCTTCCTTTTCTTACACATGCGCAGTGCTACAGGGACCTATTTTACCGTTTATTTCAGCGCTTGCGCAGTTACACCCACCGCCTTGTTTATTTCCCCCATCGCTTGCGCAGTAGCCGTCTCAGAAGCCTGCGCGAAACTGCGCACGCGCATAAACATGGCGGGACGAGGCCAATAACTTTTCGCATGCGCAGTAGGGTCAGACGCCAATTCTGCGCATGCTTATATGTAGGTTCCACCCCGCCGACCCCCGCAGGACATGCGCAGTTTATCACCTTTACGCTTCTGGCGCTTGCGCAGTGGGCACGTTTTTAAACTTCCCTTCCCCCTCCCTTTTCTTCGCCCAGTCAATTCGTTCCCTGAAGCAGCCGGGTTGTTCAACGGCTCGCTCCTTCGCCTTCCCGAGGTTTTTGGCTGGCGCGTGGCGAAGGAGGCGGAGCCGCGCGTGATCAGTAACAGCGGCCCTGGTTGGCGGCCGAGCGGTTGGTTCCGGCTCGGACCGGCTGGGGCTGGTTTTCCCCGCGCAAGCGCAGCCTGTTACGGTTAGAGTAGCAGAGGGGGCAATGGCGGCGGGAGGGAGTCCTGCTGCGGCCCTGACTGCGATGGTGCAGGTCGAGGAGCCGCGCGGGGAGGTCCAGGGCGCGCCCGGGCCGAGCCCCGGGCCTGCCGCCGCCGCCGCCGCCCCCAGCGAGGTACCCCCCACCAGGCCAGACCCAGCAAGCCCAGACACGGATCTCGAGAGCGGCGCCGTAGCGGCGGGCAGCAGAGGGGCGCGGCGGTTCCTTTGTGGCGTCGTGGAAGGTAAAGGAAACGGAGGAAACCGGGGTGGGGGAGGGAGAGAGAGTATAGAGCGAGGCGGCGGAGAGCTGGAACAACAAAGCGATGCCTGCCTATTTCCTTCCTCCCGATCACCCCTCCCCCCGTCCCCCCCTTTGTGTACGGTCAGACTCCTCCCTGGCAGTGAAACCTGGAGGTTGGCGCCGTCGTGTCGAATAGGCGGAGGTGTCCGTTTAACGAATCCCTTGAGATGCTCTGAAAACTTGCTGAATTTAAGCTGGGGCTGGTTTTAAGCTCTCTGCACACCCAGTTCTTTCTCTCGCAAGGATGTTGGGGGCTAAAGCGTTAATAGCGTGTCGGGTGCCAAGAAGTACGTCTGTGGAGTGTCGAAGACATTTTACCTACTTTAGCATAACTCTACCGTTCTTTGGTGGTGCAGTTAACTGTTCTTTGTAAATGAACAAGATGCTTGATAAAGGCAACAGGTTCGTTTTCACCTTTTGTTGCCTTCGGCAGGATTAGTGGGGATTCTTTCAACAGAAGTGATCTATACTGGTTGCCTTTCTTGTATTATGTTCTCATGTGACGTTTGGAGGTTTAGTTGTTCAGGAGAATAGATTAAACATCATAGTGATCATCTGTGATCTCCCCACCCCCCACCCCCCGTGCAGCAACTAACATTATTTACATTGTTTTGCTGGGATAATTATGCAAGTTTGGTTACTTTTGTATCCTGCCTTTTATGGAACTTGGGAAGCATATACTTGCAAGAAACCTTGTATCATTCGAGTGACCAAACTCATACGTGATTAGCTTCAGCGAGTTTGCTGTGCCATCATATCATTCCCAGGGCCTATTAAGTATGTGTCCGCTGTGCAAAAAGTCTTGGTAAGGTCTGAATGTGGGACAGGAGGTTTCTTGCCTGCTAGATTGTGTGAAGTGTTTTGCATTTGTGACTCTGATAGTAATGGTACCAACTTTGTGTGGAACATTTGGTTTAAGAAGCTAAACTAGCAGATGCAGTCAGGAGTGAAATCAGGTTTCTTTATCAATCACTTTATGTGTGATTTGCAGAATACTTTTTTTGGGGTCTAAAAACTGCTAAAGGCTAGGAGTGCAGGACACTTTATGGTAATTGTATTGGCCCTTGTACTAAAGCCCAGCTAGACTGGAATGTTCGCACAAACAAATCCATTGTTACTGAAGAGATTAGCTTGTGAGGAAAACTGATAGCTTGATAGTATTGTTAGCTTGAGCAACCAAAGGTGAACATAGCAGCTTCCTACGCTGCTAATTGTTGGGATTTCTGTGTAGCAGTGGAAAAGACGAATCTTCGATATTGTCAATTTTCTTAAAAGTAGATGCTTATATATTCTTTGGTATTTCATAAGAGTGTGTCAGCGCTGCTTGTTTAATTTGCTTCTTTGAAATTTATGTCTGTATGTTGTTTTAAAGGCGTTTTATCTCTAAACATACACAAAGCAGCAAAAGCTGGCAAGATACAGGATAAAGAATTCAGTTGAATGATCAGAATGGCAACCAATACACACCACTTGCATAATTAAAGAATTTGGTGTGGCAGGAATAAAATCACAGTGGAGTATCGGATAGGAGTTTAATCTGAGTAAATGCAATTATATATTCTGATTAGAGATGAAGGTTTAAGTAACGACATTGCAGAAGGTATGGGGTTTAAAAAGGTGTTTGAAAGAAAATATTTTGACTAAGTGTTGAAATATGTAGTATCTGCCTGTGAGGGTGCTAATAAACAAAAAGGGAGTGAGATGAGGGGTGTATTTGGGCAGACTGGGAGCAAGCCATGCCTCAGCAGTACTACCAGTGCCTCAGGATATGGATCCAGCTGGTGACTGTATCAGGAGTTGGTGATGGGCATAAGCTGTGCTCCTTGCCTTCTACCACTTCAGGACTTTGCCTCAGTTGCTCCAGTGGGGAACTGGCCCTGTATGATGAGCAGAATGGTCTGGCATGCCACTATTCAGCACATGTGCTGTAAATTGTCTACCACAGATATAGATGGCAGGAGTGGGAACCAGATTCCCTTAAGCCAGGAAGGTCAGAATGGAAAGGCGAAGCAGGAACTCATGCTGAACTGGTTTTCAGTAATCAAAGTGGCCAAATACATATTTTAAACAAGAGAGGACCACTGATATAAATGTACACATGGCTAGGTTTGATACTATCGTTCCTTTGATTTCAGAATCCCAGATGCAAAATGGTTGCCTGTTCTTTTGGCTTTAAATTGTATTGTGCTCTACTCTGTATTGATAATGGTTTAAATCTCTCAAGGAGAGGATTTCAAGGTTTCTGGCCATTGTAGTAGTTCTGCAGTCTGAATATAGAAATGCTAGTATCTAGCTCCGTCTTTTCACATGCTTTTCTGTAACATGATATCCTAGCAGTACAAAGGAGGTGTAAGCATCTTATAAATGGTGGATGATGTGAGGGCCATCATGGTGTAGTGGTTAAGAGCAGTGGTTTGGAGCGGTGGAGTCTGATCTGGAGAACCGGGTTTAATTCCCCTCTCCTCCACATGAGCGGCTGGGCTAATCTGGTGAACTGGATTTGTTTCCCCACTCTTACACACGAAGCCAACTGGGTGACCTTGGGCAAGTCATGCTCTCTCAGCCCCATCTACCTCACAGGGTGTCTGTTGTGGGGAAGGGAAGGTGATTGTTAGCCGGTTTGGTTCTGCTTTAAGTGGCAGAGAAAGTCGGCATATAAAAACCAACTCTTCTTCAGTGCTTAGATAAGACCATGTATTCAAGTTGTACCTTGGAACCAGTGTTTCATTGAAAACTGCTGTGATGGTTTGCTTGGATTAGTGGCTGCAAACGTTTTAGATAGCAATTCTTTTGAAGATATAATATACACTCCAGACACTGGAACTGTCATACCACCACACTGACTGTAACCAATCCCTCCTACTCACATATGTTTGCCTTGGAGATCTGTGATCCCATGCAGCTCAAATTCAATAATTCATCAAGCACACAAGACCTTAATCTTATACCTCACCTAGCATCCGTATACACACAACCCCAAATCCTGTTATCCTAGCTTTTTGTGGGTATAAATTTCCTATTCCTTTTGATCCTGTGTCTGCAATTTCCAAAATGACTGTTTCAACATCTTCTTTCTCCCACTGGCTAGTATCTGGGGGTGGGGGGAGCTGTAACAACTCCATAGAAAAAAATTCTGTGCCTTAGGGCTGCTTACAGGAATACAAACAACTAGTCAGGAAAAGCAGTTAATCTCTTAAATTATCTCTATACTTAAAAGTTGTGTGTGAAGATTCAGACACCTTGTAAAAGAAAAGAAAAACTTATATATTCAGGCCTGCCTTTGTGTTGCAGGCCAGGTAAATGCAGCTTTAGGCAGATACTTTGTCCTACTTGTAGTTTAACTTGTTCTGTTTTCATTGTCTCTTAAAGTTGCCTAAGAAATTCATAGAATGAAAATTGCTTTGCTGTAGCTCAACCTTGGATTGAATCACTGTTAGTACATCACTCAAATGCTACTTGGTTTGTTTAAAATGTATTCTTTTCATAGCTGTGAACAGATTTTATTATATGTTTCTATAAATGAAAATGTGTTTAAAGTTTGTATTCTAGAATTTAGCAGGCTTTTTCCTTACACTGAAAATAATAAAACATTTTATTGTGCCTAAGAACTTTGACACATGAAAGCTTAATATTTGGAACTTATTTTCCACAGGATTTTATGGAAGGCCTTGGGTTATGGAACAGAGGAAGGAGCTTTTTAGACGGTATGTACCATAATGTGTGTTCTGCAGCGATCTACAGCACAATTAGTTGTATACGGTATCCATTAAATACAGTGTTGATGCATTACTAAGTTGAGCAGTTCTTATCCTCCGTTACCAACATAGTTGCTTCAATTTGTGACATGCAATAGTAAAAGGAACAGAAATTTCTGCAGACTATCCCATCAACTGTTCATAGCTGGACCCTACATTTAAGGTTCCTAAATCATGCTCCAAATTTTTTTTCTAAACTTTCGTCCTACTAAATATTGGTTTGGATCCAAAGAACCCTGGTGAATGGGGTGGAATTCACAGAAGGGGTTACATTGGAGTCTCTCTCCTATCTTCAAGGTAGCTTGTACACTATATTTTCCAAACACTAAGATAGCAAGCCACACATGCAAAAACAACCAGCAGATACAATTTCTAGGAATTCATAAAACAGTCTAAGCTAAATAGGTAGAGAAAGTTGACATATAAAAACCAGCTCTTCTTCATTGATTTCTTTAATACTTATCTCTATATTGTAACATTTTTATATGTTTGCTATGCTTGGTTTTTCTAGATTGAGGGTCCCCAGTCTTGGTGGGCTTGTGAGCACATTTGGAAATTTGAGAAAGGGTAGTGGTTGTCTCAGCAGAGTTACTTCCTTGGGCCAGTAATAAAATGTTGGGAGGCTCCACATTAGGCTTTATAAGACTAGAGCAGATGTTATGGTAAAGTAGTTTCAAGCAAACAGATATCCCTCATGAAGATATAAGAAGCCTAGCTGTGAGCTCAGGCACTTGTAACTCTTTTAAGCTGCACTTCTGCCTAGACTTTGTAGAAGGCAGCTCTTCTGCCACCACTCTAACCTCCCACTACCTAGAGCGGACATCAAAGCCAAATGGAGACATGGCATGAAGTGGGGTGAAGGGCAGATGGAGAGCAGAGAAAGGGGAAGAAAGGAATGTGAAAATGATGATAAAGTGTAGAAAATGAGGGATTATAACCAGGTCAAAGAGAGGAAATCTTGCAAGGGGATAAGGAAGGGATAAGGAAGGTGTATGGAAGCGATTGGGAAGTAGGGTGCCAGAAAACATGTTAGTGGATTGTTTTAGATTATCAGTCTGTTCCAGTGTTCCATAGGTGGATGTATTGCTGTGCAGTTGTGCAAATGTTGACGTACAGAATATTCACCTAGTGGCATGTTTTGTGTTTGCTCTGCAGACTGCAGAAATGGGGATTAAATACATACCTCTATGCTCCAAAAGACGATTACAAGCACAGGATGTTTTGGCGAGAAATGTACTCTGTGGAGGAAGCTGGTAACTAGCTTTATTGTATTTGCAAAAAAGTTGTTCAATAAATGCTAATTTAGATGATAAACTAAAGTTTTATCACTAAAGTGATAAACTGAATTGTTGCTTTCGGTTAAGGATGCAGTACTTGATACCTCTAGAGGTGAAAATCTAAAATGACCTGGTAACAAAAGTCCCCAAGGCTGAGAATAAATGAATGTCACATTTTATGCCAATCTCCTTTGTGTCATGGAGAAAGAAAGCACACATGGCCCATAGGGCTCTTGTTTTTTCCAAGGTGGGGGTGAGAGCACAGTGCTGTAGCATCTGTATTCTTGGATACCTGCTGCCAACCTTAGAACCATGGTTAGGTCAATGGAAGAGTCCAGTGGATTGTATCCTATTTACTCTTTTCAGCTTGTGTGCAAATTCCTCCTTTTTAATTTTTGTGCTAGTTGGGGCATCTTTTCATCTTCAGCTGGGATTAGCTCTAACTACAGTTGACAAAACACACTTCTCACCATAGTTCCAAAGTAGTTTAGAACTAACCATGATTGGCAAAAATTCCAATGAAGTTGATAATGTTGGATGCAGCCTTGCAAATGTCTGTAAAGTTCTAGCACACAAAATATTTGTTTGCTTGCACATGCGGATAAGAGTTAATTTTTAAGCCTCTCATGTTCTATTCTTAATGGTGTGTAAACAGCTGTTCTTATATGAGGTGGCTCACTAAAAATGAGAAATTATTTAATGTTTATATCTGGAATTAATTTCAAACAAGCAGTCCTTTTCTTTCTACAGGTCGAAGGTGCACACATTGCACTTTTGTTTGAACTGGCATTCATTCCTTTGCATGTTCAGTTGGAAAATGTCCTATGGTTTTTAGTAGTGCTCACTCCCAGGTAAGTGTGGATAGGAATGCAGCCATACTGCATTTCTTTGTACACTTACCTGGATGGGTAGTTCACAGTGGGTAGCCGTGTTAGTCTGTCTGCAGTAGTAGAAAAGAGCAAGAGTCCAGTAGCACCTTAAAGACTAACAAAAATATTTTCTGGCAGGGTATGAGCTTTCGTGAGCCACAGCTCACTTCTTCAGATACCTGAGATGGGTAGGATGATGTTAGGTTGCAGTGATGCCGCTAAGTCCCATTGAATTCAGTGAGACCGACTTTTAGGGATACATGTATAGAAACAGAAGCATGTTTTAACTCATGAAATGGCTTAGCGTCCGTAAACTATATCCAAAGAGCATTTTTCATTTTGTCACTTAAGTCAGCAAATCAAAGTATGAATTACATTTGATTCCAAAATTAATTTGATTCCAAATGACTCAGACTTTGGGTATGCAGGCCATGGTATAAATAAATTAGTGTAGACAGTCAAACTGATTCAGTTGGATGCAGAATCTCAGGTACAAGACTGTGCATAATATAACAGGTGCTGTGATTGTCTTCATAAAACAAATTAGAGAGCTTTAGTTGCAAAAATTAACCTGCTCAGACATTCATGGAGGAGTACTGAAAGTTACCTTGGCGGTGGGCTAAGCATAAGTAATTTTTTTTAATGTTTAGGGGCCCAACTTGCACAGAAGGTAAGCTGAATCAGTCCAGCTCACTCAAAAATAAATTTATTCTCTTCCCCAGGCAAGTTGTAATATGAAAGCCAAATTAGCCTGTATCTTCAATCATTTTATAATCATTTGCATTTCAGGAATGCCCATTTAAATATTTCAAATGGAGTGTCTTACAGTGCTCTGTCAGACACCCTTTCTGAATAAATTATTAAAATTATCCTAGACCCATTCTATTTTCTAGTGCTATTTTAGTTGCGCTTTCTTTGGAAGTGAAAGTAAATGCCACTCTATTGAAATTTTCCATAAGGATTCTTCTATATATGTGCACAATGCACAGGATTGTTCTTATTGTTTACTTGTTTTGATAAGATATGTGAAGTAAATCACAGGCCTTCTTTACTTAAAATGTGTCGACTGTAAATAAAGGGAAAAACATGAATATATTAACTAATGAAACAGCTTAACTTGTCCACTGTTGACTGGCTAAAATTGTTGGCTTTGATTTTTAGAGCAGCTCATGACTCTGATAGCAGCTGCTCAAGAGTATGGGATAGAGTTTATCTATGCTATATCTCCTGGACTTGATATCACCTTCTCAAACCCCAAAGAAGTATCCACACTGAAACGCAAGCTGGATCAGGTATTCATTTATTTGCAACACTTTCTTACATTCTGATAGCAGCTAGTCATAAACTTGGTCTTATTTACCTTATTTGATATGAGTAAGAGATCTAAATAGCCTTATCCTGCATCCTGCACTGCTACTAAAAAGACTACTGCTGTTAACGTTACTTAACAATATAGTAATGTTTTCTGTTAGACTAACAAATGCAGTAACAGACACCCCTACAGAGTCCATGGCAACCACACAGATTTCCATCACTTCTAGAAGCATTCACACACTACTTCCCTTTTGGCACACAGCAAAATCTGTAGCCATGACAGGTTTTCATAAAGGGGTGCTGAGTAGAAAAAAACCTAGAAGGGGCTTCCTCCCCCAAGGTACTTCCTGCTTTAATCTACCACTTTTCCTTTGTCTCATGACTCCCCTGCCCCCACTTTACTCTCATTTTGGATGAGGCAGCCCTGTGGGAGGGTGTGCTAAAGTAGAAACTGGAGGATGTGTTTTCACGTTCCATGTCACTTTCCAGCTGTTTTTTATATGCCGACTTCCTCTACCACTTAAGGGAAAATCAAACCGGATTACAATCACTTTCCCTTCCCCTCCCACAACAGATGCCCTGTGAGATAGGTGGGGCTGAGAGAGCTCTTAATAGAACTGTGACTAGCCCAAGGTCACCCAGCTAGCTTTGTGTGTAGGAGTGGGGAAACCAACCCGGTTCACCAGATTAGCCTCTGTCGCTCATGTGGAGAAGTGGGGAATCAAACCTGGTTCTTCAGATCAGATTCCACTGCTCCAAACCACCACTTTTAACCACTATACCATGCTGGCTCTCAAGCAGGTACATAAGGTAGATAATAGTTTTGCAATGAAAAGGTTAAGGGGCATTTTTGCCTTGATTTTTTGTAATGACTTGCTACTAGTGTGCGTATAGAGAGAGCAAGGATGCTATGCCTCTTGCATGAGCTTGCATATATTGAGAGGGCCAGCAGGATGGTAAAGAGAGCCAGCGCGGTGTAGTGGTTAAAAGCGGTGGATTCTAAACTGGAGAAATGGGTTTGATTCCCCATTCCTCCACATGAGTGGCGGACTCTAATCTGGTGAATGGGTTGGTTTCCCTACTCCTACACTTGAAACCTCCTGGGTGACCTTGGGCTAGTCACAGTTCACGCTGGACTTTCAGCCCCACCTACCTCACAAGGTGTCTGTTGTGGGGAGAGGAAGGGGAGGTGATTGTAAGCCAGTTTGAGACTCCTTAAAGGTAGAGATAATCAGGGTATAAAAACACACGCTTCTTTTTAAGGGGCAAATTCAGAGAGCCCTTCACCACAAAAACTGTCTTTTATTTTTCCCAGCTTGGCCTGCCCTACTAATTCAGTGCTCCAGCATGCATATAGTGTGCACCACCCCTTTAAGCTATTGCCCTTTACATTTGCTAAAAAGTGATGCCTGAGGGTTGGAGGATCCTTCAGCAGGATATGTGAATATTCCCCCCCCCCCCCAAGGTCTTTGCAGGAGGGACTTCTGTGATCCAAGCTGTTATCTGGCAAGAGGCTTTTTACTCTTCTTTCATTTAGTCTTCTCAAAAGGAAGAAACATTTTATATTAGCATTCTACACTGGGCATAGAATGTTTAATGATTAATTGTTTTAGTGGTAGTAGTCTAAAGGCTTGAATTTTGCCAGCTTTCCTGCTGATCCGTTTCCTCTCTTCCATGTTTTTTTCCCCATATGGGTCATATAATTCCTGCTATAGTCTGTTTTGAGGTGCAAGAGACCACCCATCTGTCTTGGGTAGGCAGAAAATGGGTAGGATCCAGTCCTTTGTGGGGTACTCTGATGTGTTCTTTAGTTTCCACATTGAATAGTGAACAGTGTGTGATCACAGCCATACATAAATAGTCTCAAAGAGTACTTGGTAATTTTGTACTAATTCAGCTTTTGGGGTGTGTTGCTCTTCTCCCTGGTAAACTTGTACTATTTTTCCTTTCTCTGGTAGGTTTCTCAGTTCGGTTGCAGGTCTTTTGCACTGTTGTTTGATGATATTGATCACAATATGTGTGCAGCAGACAAAGAAGTATTCAGCTCTTTTGCCCATGCCCAAATTTCAATCACTAATGAAATCTATCAGTATCTAGGAGAGCCACAAACATTCCTTTTCTGTCCCACAGGTAAGAAAATAAAGATACCTAATTCAACTGTTAGTTAAATATCTATTTTGGTTTTCCATATTGCTCAAAGTGGTTTACAGTAAAACAAGCAAATTATATATTCTCCCCCCCTTTCCCAATACTAGTCACCCCATGTTGCAAAGTGAATGTTTTTGCCTCTCCTCCAGGATGAGAGATCTTCAGTGTCCTGACAGCAAAGCAGGAAGGAGCCACGTCTGCTCTGCCTCTAGTGGTAGAATGGCAGTTGCGTGGATAGTGGGTTCACTAGCCCCTCCTCTAGAACAAGAGGCCTTTAATGTCCTGGAAAGGAAGAAGATCCTAAAGGTTCTTTTTTTAAGCCTTCTGACCCCCCCTTCAGGTCTCTGGATACAGGAATAGATAAACCTTATTAAGCAGTGAGTTGCCCAGGAAATGTTCTGAGCTTGTGGGTTACAACCAGTCGCTGTATTTCATTTTTTCCTCTCACATTTGAAAACACTTGTAGAACATGCTCTCTTTCAAAAACTGATAACTATTGATAAATAGGCAGGGTTTTTTTTCCGGTGGAAGGAAGCTTTGGCCCATTGAATAGATTGATTATGCTGCAACAAAATGTTATGAAATTGGTATTCTTGGTTTTTTACATTTATTTTGGTATTTTGTATCTTTTTTCATTCAGCTTTTTCATGAGTAGAGGATATTGTATGTGCTAGCCTTTTGGTCAGCATTCAGCATATGTTTCATGGTAGCTGGCTATCACTGTAATTTGATGTGCGTATGCCACATATTTAATTTTATTTATTTACGTTATTTATAGTTCACCTTTCTCACTGAAACCCAAGGCTGATTACAGAGTGTAAGTCAATACGGTCAAGAAGATAAGCAGTGTAATAGGATTTGGATTGTTGATATCTGAAACAAAGCAGAAATCTGAAACAAACGCTGAAATAAAGCATAAATATTAACATAATATGTTAAACAATGCAGAAATTACACAGTAAGATCATACATATTGTAGGGCCCCTCTTGGACGCCCTTTCGTTGCAGCAGGTCCATGGTGTGCTTATGAGGGGGAGGCTGAACCCCTCTGACGACGAGTCCGTTGTGTCCTTAGGGTTCCCCCTGTCCCCCTGGGCTTGAGCCTTTTGCCCTCAGAATCAGAGCAAGCTGGAATCCGTGATGGGTTTTCCCCTCCTTGCCCAGCTGCAGAGCCTGTCTTACTTGAGGCAGCTCTGACAGCCCTCTACACCCTGGCCTTGACTACAGCCCTAATTTATAGCACAAGTCCTACCCCCTTGTCCCAGGCTCCACTCTGTTTCTTCCTCCCCACCTCCTGAGGCTATATAAGTCCCAGCTGGTCACCCCATCCTTATTAGCCCTCTTGCTAATTTTCTATCAATTTTCTACAAAAAGATGCTCTAATGAAGACTGTTCAGAGAGCTATGGGCACTGGCAACTCTGAATTTTAAAGAAGTTTTGGAACGAGAGGCGAGAATATTTTGCAAATGTAATTCTTTCCTTACTATTTGTCTCTGATCTTATCTGAACATCCTCAGCACAACAATTTGTACATATTGGCTTGGATGCAGAGAACAGCTGTAACAGAACATGCAGAACCACTTCTTTGCTGCAGCCCATTTGGGGTGACTTCTGTGGATTTCTTTCCCATTGCAGCCCCCTGAGCCACATCCTGTGTTATTCTAAGGATTCCCTAATATACAGGAATTGGTTTGGAGGGGAAGGGTATGTGTACGAAAGGTTGCAGCAAATAAGGTGAAAGCAGCAAAGATCTAGTTCCTTGAGCTGTGCTTGGGTTTCTCTGGATCCCAGCCATTCTCTTTTGCCAAGATCTAGCAAGTTAGTATTTGTGATGCCCTTTGGAGTAAATTTAGTGGCTGTTGTTCATCTAAAGTGTTGAGCTAGTCAAATGTCCAATAACTGTGTCCTACGTTCAGTCTTGCCAGGTTGTGTGATCATGGTGTTGAGTTACTTAGGGAGTTGCACCAACTTAACTCAGGACTTCAATGCATTGAGTATGCCTAGTTGAAACAAACCTGAGTTCAGAGAGGAGGGAGAGGGGAAATCTTCACTGAATGGAACATGAGAGAGGGAAGAGAACCTGAAGGTTAGAGACTATACTTTTTTCTAGATAGACGTCAAACATATTCAAGGATTGATATGTGCTGGATATCGAAGACTTTAGTCCTTAACCTAGAGAGCATGAAGATAATTCCAAAGACATTTGCGGATTATAATCCACTAGAAGTAATATGAAAACAAGCAACAGCCAGAAGAAGAAGGTGGAGATTGAATGATAATTTTATTACAGGATGGTATAGCAAAAATGCAAAAAGGATCTTGAAGAATTTTTTAGATTAAACAATATGGCAGGCATTCCCACAGCAACTTTTTAGGAAACCAGTAAGGCATATATGAGAGGGAATTTAATAGCTGTAGCTTCTAAAAAAAAGAAGAGTTGGAACAAGTTGAGAAAATAACAGACAGAATCAAGATAAGGCAACTTTAAAGGAGATGAAAAACTAATACTTCAACTGGATCTGTATGAAACTGAAGAAATACAGGAAAAATTAAAATCTGTAAAGTATTTCGAACAAGCGAATAAACCTGGAAGATATCTAGCACGTTGTCGAAGGAAAAGGATTGAAAAAAGAGTGATAACGAGAGTGAAGAAAGATGGCCCAATTACTCATCTAGAAGAAGAGATTCAGGAGCAATTTGCCCTCTTTTTTTTGGAAAGCAACTCAAAGTATGAAGAAGGAATGGAGGACTATATAAAAAGAATACAAATGGAGAAGTTCACATCAGAACACAGGGATATACTAAACCAAATGATTACTATCCAAGAGATATCAAGCAATACAGAAAATGAAAAGACCAAGTTCCAGGTCCAGATGGATTAACAGAAATGTATTATAAATGCCAGGAAGAAAATCTAATATTACCTTTGCAGAAAGTTATGAACAAAATAAATAAAGAGAAATTATTGCCATCACCATAGCAAAAAAAACATAACAGTGATATATAAAGAGTAATGACCCAACACTACCACAATCCTATAGACCTATTTCATTACTGAATGTGGACTACAAAATGTTCAGTTCAGTAATGGCATACAGGTTAAGAAGATGCATACCTAAACTAATACACACTGATTAGACTGGTTTCTTTACCAAAGAGATTTATGAAAGATAATGTTCATTTTGAAATTAATGCAATAGAATTTGTGAAAAGAGAAGAAAGCAGTGTTGATGTTTTTCGATGTTGAAAAGGCATTTGATAATATTTCTTGGCCATTTCTATTGAAAACTCTAGAAAATTTAAAATGCTGTTCAAGATTCATGAACTGGATACAAGGAATCTATACAAAATAACATTCAGTGATATTAATAAATGGAGTCCTAGCTGAAGGATTCCACATTGGAAAAGGAACACATCAAAAATGCCCTTTATCACCATTTCTATTCATTCTTGCCTTGAGACTAGCTACCTAGACCAGACAAGATCCCAGAATTAAAGGGTTGAAAGCAGCCGGGGAAGAGTTTAAGATGAAGAGCTCTGCAGATGATGTAGTGTTGACAATTTCAGTTCCTCAGATGTCAATGCAGTATATAACTGAGCGAATTCAAGAATATGGCGCTTTCTCAGGTTATAAAATCAACAGGAAAAGGACAAATTCTTAGCCAAAATGCTCGGTTATAAATATTTATATGGGGAATTAGCGAATCAGTAACCAGCAATGGGTACAACCTGCAGGATCTAACCTGTGTCTACGGGAGTCCAAACCGTGATTCAAAGAATAAGTGGAGTCAATGGTTTTAGTTTTTCAAGGATTTTACTTGTTGCTCGTATGTACACAGACACTCAATAGCGTGCACGCACCAACACAGAGAGCCTAGGAATTAAAGAGTAGTATAGAGATGTTTGCCAATGTGGCAGGCCCTCTGAAGACGGGTAATACTGCACCTGGTCCAGAAGCAGAGACGTCTGGGGTTCCATGGGCTAAGATACTGAGAAAGTGAGGAGAAGAAGAGGGGTTCCCGGGACTCGACCAGCGAGGCGGGAGGGGAGTGTGGTCAGGCTGCGCAAGACCCAAACCAACAGAGTGACAGCAAGTATGTAAGAGGAAGACCTAAGGTAGCGTATGGACTATGGAGACCCCAGTTATACTCTCTCAGGGGTGGGGGCTGATTGGATTACCCGGGTGGTTCCCTATGTGAGCAAAGGTGACAATATTACTAATGGCTGCAGGGGTGGGGCAAAAGGGCAATTGAGACAAACTATTCTACTCCTACTGATTTGCGCAATTCCTGGAGTCATTCGTAGATGGGATTAACGAGCTGGAACAAAGACACGTACAGCTGGGTCTGGGGTGGGTCGCTTTACATAGCCGGGTGAGCGATCCTCCGTTACTGCTATCTCAATGCTTTCCGATGGGCCATCAATCATGCAGATGATGCGGGGAGATGGGTGGGTATTGGTGATTACGTGCTTGACAGTTCTCTGCGAGATGGCTTCTGCTGGAACGGGCGCACAGGAAAATGGATTCCCTCTAGTTCACAGGAGGGGTTGACCTGGCGGTGGTTCCTTGGCTGCCTGTTTCGCGGGACTGGATAGGAGCCCTTCCTGTGGCGATTCGGGCTGGCCTTCATGTCTGGAAAGGTGGTGGCACGCATCTGTTGGGGTTGCCATGACCAGTCCGGGAGATTGGCAACCCATTTGCTGAGTTCCTTAACGTAACAAGAAGATAATATCAGAAAGATTACAGAATATACAATTAAATATTTGGGAATAAATCTGACAGGACAAAATGATACACTTTTCAAGGACTACTATAAAGATTTGCAGAAAGATGGACTAAACTACAGAAAAGAGAAGGCATGTTCAAAGATCTATCAGCCATACTGTTTCTAGGCAGTTGTCCCTTTAATACAGGGAGCAGGAAGAAAGGATGCAGTCAAGACACCCCAACTAGGAGCAGCTCTAGCACCCTGAAATCACATTAGCTAGCTGATTACTGTCCCACCAGCCTTTAATTGCTGAAGTCTTCCTAGCACCCTCAAGATGCAAACAGAAGAGGATCTTTTTGAAATCTAAGAAGTGGCTGACATTGTCAAGAAACCTTATGGATTCCATTAGAACCAATTTAGATTCATCTGTTCAGTTTGAACAAAAGATCCTATTTATTGATTGTTGTCAGCCAGAATTTATAGGCATCAAAAAAAAATTAATCTAAGCAATGCACTTCATTGCAACAGTGTACAATGTAACTGATGCCTTTAAATACAGAAGCCCCACCACCTTGAGGAACAGCCTGCCTGATAAGACAGGCTCCCACACTTTGCAGAATGTATGCAATGGAAACTGTTCTAGGAGTATTTGCATAGAGAGCACAGGGATATAGGAAAATGAAATTCTACAGGAGGGCACCTGCTATATACGGTAATACAATTACAGGCAGCCTTTTCCCTCCCCTTCAAACTGCTTGCTCATTTATTAAACTGTACTTCAGAATCTTATAACTGAAATTCCAGGTTATTGGATCTTGGTTCTGTTATTGTGAAATCCAGTTTATACTGGTTCTGTTTCATTGTTTAATTTGTATGATCCAGTGTTGTGGCATTGTTCATGGTGTGCACTATACTGTATTGTGTTTTTTATAACTGTAATCCACCTTTAATCTCAGCAAAGGCAGATCATAAAGTGAATAGATGGATGCTTGTGGAAGGCCCACTCCATAGAGCTTTTTGTGATACTTATTTTTGTTCATGCTTTAGATAAATATGTCCATCATTGCAAAATAAACGAAGTTATAAAAACTAACAGGAACAATTGCAATCCTCTTGCAATGCCACCTACTAATGTTAAAGGTTTTGACTATTCTTGGTTTCAGTTTTTATATAGATTATGCTGATACCTTGTTTTACTCTTCTTTTTTCCAGAATATTGTGGTACTTTCTGCTATCCCAATGTTGCTCAGTCTCCTTATTTACGAACAGTAGGAGAAAAGCTGTTACCTGGGATCGATGTATTATGGACAGGTAATGTGGCTCTTTTTCCAGTTCAAATTAACACTGAATCTTGGTTTAGCTCAGTAATTTTATATAATGTTTTAGTACACTGGTTAAACTTTATCAAGCTGCTGTATGAATATTCCACAAGCATAATCTGAGTTCTTCATTATTCAATTATATTTTAGGTCCCAAAGTGGTATCTAAAGACATTCCAGTAGAGTCCATTGAAGAGGTTTCAAAAATAATTCGCAGAGCTCCAGTGATCTGGGACAACATTCATGCTAATGATTATGATCAGAAAAGACTGTTTCTTGGACCATATAAAGGTCGATCAACAGAACTCATCCCACGTTTAAAGGGTGTCCTGACTAATCCCAACTGTGAATTTGAAGCCAACTTTGTTGCTATTCATACCCTCGCAACCTGGTATAAATCCAACATGAATGGAGTGAGGAAAGATGTTGTGATGAGTAAGTTGGCTAGCGTGAGACCTGACTCCTCTACTACATTATGAAAAGTGCTTCTAGAAACGTCCTTCCCTCCAGAAGTTAAATTCTCGTTTCTTTTTGCTCCATGACTTCGTTCAGGAAATGTGATTTGATCGCTTTTCACACAGAGGCATCTTCGTAGATGTCAAGAGACAATTAGCTGTTGTATTTTTTTAGACAGCAGTGATGACTGCGGTGTAGAAACTGAAGGCTTTCTATAGCTCTTTACAGGCATTGGGGAGAATGTCGCAAAATAGCTAAATATCCTTACCAGCTTTGCCAAGCCTAAAGTCCCAAGTTTTATGGGAAAGGTCTGCAACATGTACATAGATAGAAAGTGTTCATTTCAGAATTTAAAAAGATAATCTGTAATACGTAAGAAAGCAGGAGTGAAAGAACCAAGTATATGAACTGTTCTCATTCCCTGTATTGTTTTTAGGTTAAGGAGCTGAATGTTTGGTGTTATAATTTCCCTCCCTCAATTCAAGAGCATTGGGAACTTGAAACTTATTTGTCAGTTAATATTCTGTTTTCTTAAAATTCTGTGCAGCTGACACTGAAGACAGTACTGTTTCAATCCAGATTAAACTGGAGAATGAAGGGAGTGATGAAGATATTGAAACAGATGTTCTCTATAGCCCACAGATGGCCTTGAAGTTGTCATTAACAGAGTGGCTGCAAGAATTTGCAGTACCTCATCAATACAGCAGTGAGTAAGATTTCTTTGGTTTTCCTAGAACTGAAACATCAGTGTGAATAAGAAAAAGTTCTAAGTCTTCAAAAGGAACTGCTAAAATATTTTGTACAGTTGTAGCTGAGATTCCATAATGTCTGACAACCATAATTATTACTTCAACTATAATTATTACTTCAAACAGGTCCCAGAACCCAGTAGTCTTCTTTCCTGAGTAGAAGAGACTGTGGGGCGGGGAGAGATCTGCAGTCTTGTTGTGAGGGGATTGCTGGGTCTAGTCACACTGAAAATGCAAGTGTCTATTTTTCCACGATCTCTGCACATACTAGTACGCTTTGTTTATAAAATGGAGCATATTCTACATGTAGGAAAAATACATGACGCTATATATATATATATTTTGTGCTCACAGGTAGGCAAGTGGCCCACAGTGGAGCTAAAACAAGTGTGGTAGATGTTCCACTGGTTGCACCATCCTCTTTAAATTCTACCACCGTGGTTACTACAGTGTACCAAGAGCCCATAATGAGCCAAGGAGCTGCGCTGAGCAGTGAGCCCCCAACTCTGGTCAAAGAGGAAGAGGAGAAGAAGCAGTTGGATGATGAGCCAATGGATATGGTGGTAGAAAAGCAAGAAGATGCAGACAAAAACATCAATCAAATATTGACTGATATTGCTGAAGCAAAAATGTCAGAGGAATTAAAACCAATGGATACTGATAAGGAAAGCATAGCTGAATCAAAATCTCCAGAGATGTCCATGCAGGATGATTGTGGCAGTGATATTGCACCTATGCAGACAGATGAGCAGACCAACAAGGAGCAGTTTGTTCCTGGTCCCCATGAGAAGCCTTTGTATGCAGTAGAGCCAGTGACTTTAGAAGATCTACAGTTACTTGCTGACCTCTTCTACCTCCCATATGAACATGGGCCCAAAGGGGCACAAATGCTACGAGAGTTCCAGTGGCTCAGAGCAAATAGCAGTGTTGTCAGTGTAAATTGTAAAGGAAAGGACTCAGAAAAGGTAAGTGACTGCTTTGTCTTCCTTCAGTAGGTTTGCATATTTCCTGTTCAGTAGCGCAGTACCACTAAGAGTGTATTTGGCAACCTTATAGGAAATCCCAATCTGTGGAATTAACATACATATACACAGGGTTGTGGTGGTTGTCTTACGTTGTGGAAAGTATCTTTGTTTGAAGACTAGACAAGGGTGGTCTTAGCCAATGAGCTGCTGTTCTGCCACTCTAGATACAGAAGTATAGCTGAGAGCTTCATTTCCCATCCATTAGTAGAAATACAGCTATGGTAGTCTAGTCTGCATGAACCTTCTTGAGGAGAAATCCTGTGTTTGGAATGTGGTGTTGATCTTTGTCTCTTTCGTTAGATTGAAGAATGGCGTGCTCGAGCCACCAAGTTTGAAGAGATGTGTAACTTGGTGATGGGCATGTTCACTCGCCTTTCCAACTGTGCCAACAGGACAATCCTCTATGATATGTACTCGTATGTCTGGGACATCAAGAGCATCATGTCAATGGTGAAATCTTTTGTGCAGTGGCTAGGTATGTTCTGTAGGAGCCAATTATAGTGGCAGGTAGCATACGTGATTGTTTTGAATTAGTCCACAGGAAAAAAATCTGTCACTTTTTAAAACATAATCTACTTTATCTTCTGGGGGATCACTGTTGATGCCTCACTATAAATAAGATTTGCAATAAGAGTAACAGTAGTTACCTAGCGAATGAGTTTATTTTGATATTTTTTTCCTTGGGCTAATGAACTTTGAAAGTGATGACTGAAACATGACTTGGGCTGAATGCACGCTGGACTACATCAAAGTATTCCCTGGTTCTTTTAGAAAATTGGAGATGACTCTATGAAATGTGACCATGCCTTAGCTATCTGCTGCTTGCTCTGTCTCAATAACATGATTGCTGTTTTCAACAGAACAATTGCTGATGTGACCTTTCATTGGGCCTGGCCAAGAGGGAGCCGAACCTCCCAGCCCTTTCTCTGCGCATGCGAGCTTTAGCATAAGGCTATTCTGGTGCAACAGTGATTTGTTTTAACATTTGCGAGATGCCTGGTTTTTGGCAAGGGGCAAGAAATTCTAGAACTCTGGAACTGGCTGTCATACTAAACTGACTACCTCTAAAGAGAAACCAAGAACCTTTTTTGTCTGCAGCTTTTTAAAAATGACATGTTTTTTTGGGAATAGCACCAGCATGGCCTGGGTTCCTCTAGTGACTTCATTTCACTTTCAGGTTTCAATCCAACTGTCAGGAATATGCTGTGGACTTGCTTTGATGTACACAGCAGGCAGCAAGGCTAATGGCTTCCTGTCACGCCTTCTGTAGCGGTCACAAATCTCACAATCGATAAACTCCCTGCACCATCCTGGATCAGCCTACAGTACTGGATCACTTAAAGTCCTGGTCGCTTGTACGTTACATTTTGGAATGAAGAATCCCAGATTAGTTACCAAGATATTCAACATCACACATTTATTATTCAACAAAAGATGTAAAGTTTCTAGCAGAAATTTGAGGGCCTATGATATATGAAGCATATTTTAATGTAGTAGGTGTACATTCATACCTTGGACCTTGGAACATAAGTTTGACTGGAGTTGATCTCTCAGAAACAGGTTATGGGTTAGTTACAGGATAGGAAAATGGTCTCTCAGAGCCTACATTCCTTTTATTTCTAGAGACCATAAATTGTCCAGCTTCTTTCAAACCACTCCTTTAGATATTATACTGCCACCTGCTTGGGGAAGAACAGCAGTGCTTTAAGGCATAGAAGGAATAAGAGAAGTAGAAATACCAGGCAAAATGCTGGGAGTATTTTAAATCAGGTGTAACAACAGAAATATTTGCAACTAACTAAACATGGAAAACAGATAAAAGTTAATTAAAACTTTATTTAACACTAATGCTACTTGCTAAAGCCAAGGCACAATTAATGACTTTAGCAGGAGCCATCCCTAATAAGGGTTCAGCACTTAGCACAATCAAGAGAGCACCCCCTTTAGTTCTGAGATGATGGAATGGATGTACTTAGTCAAAAGACAAACTAGCAGGAAACAAGATCAATCAGACTAAAGTTTTGAGCCAAACTGTCTTACATAAATGAGAGCCAGTTTGGAGTAATGGTTAGGGCATTGGAGATCCAAGTTTGCTGGATGACTTGGGCCAGTCATGCTCTCTCAGCCACATGTACCTCAGAGGGTTATGAGGCTAAAATGAGGAAAGGAAAATGAGAAAAACCACATAAGCCACCTTGTACTCCTTGGAGGAAGGGTAGGATTAAAATTACTAAATAACATCACTTTTGTTTACTTGTAAGCCTTGCATAAACTCATATCAAACACCAAATCAGGGTTTAACCCCATCACTTATATGCTTGGTGGCCCACTGAAGGCTGATCTCCTACCCTCTCCTACAGTCCAGCTAGCATTCAGTCTGTGTAACTAGTGTGGACAATAATAATATGGATTACTAATGCCTTCTACTGTCTTCTTCCCCAATGTGTGCAGATGGGAGAATCTTCAGCACAAGTGTCTACTGCTTTTGGATGGACCACGCCAGATGCTTTCAGCGTGTCGTGATTAATAAATTTAAGATGGGAAGGTTCTGTCTGAGGCAGCTCAGATTAGGGATAGTAGGCATGGGCTGAAGTCACATTTGCGCAGCGACTCAGGCATTAACCCTTATTTTCATTCATACAGCTCTTCATTCATGCAGCTCTGTAAAGTGTAATAGTTGGAGTGCTAGTTACAGAGTCGTCTCAAAGGAGAAGTACTCCAAGTTACCAGTGAAAGGATAATACAAAAACTATATGAGAGACTTGGATGTGGGAGTAGTTGGAACTCAAGTTATAGCATGCTTGGGGTCATCTCATCTTGCTACATTAAAGACCAGCCTCTATAATTTGATGCAAACTTGGTTCACTTTGAGACTACCTGGCTAGCATGACACATTTGACTGTACTGATCTGAGATTGTTACTTGAACAGGAAGTAGATCGCTGTCCACAAGAGGAAACAAACTGGCGCAGCTTATCTTATCAGAAGACTAGGCAGGCTACTTAATCCTCACATCTACAATTCACCTGCCTATCCCCTCTCAGTTAACATGTTAATTGGTTTTACAGCTTGGCTAGCCAAACTGTTCTCAGAGCCAAGCCACTGTTGCTAAAGTTTATATACTACTACTTAAAAAAAAATATGTAGAGGGGCATAGTAAGACTGGCTATGTGGCTGTCAGGAATTGTAGCATTTCTGACATGGTTAAGGGTGGGGAAGGTAAAATACTGCAACTGAGACCATTGTTGCCTTTATTGGTAACAACATGTGTACTGTGTTCTATGGTCAGTTGTATAAACAAGCACAAAATTGGACATAAATGGTCTCATCTTTCATAGAAGAGGCTTGTTTGGGCTCTTTTATCCAATGCACCCAGTTCCAAACCTAGTTTTCTGGCAAGATTCAAACAATATGAAAATGTGACTTCAGACAGGTCCAAGTATTTTCGAGGGGCTGTGATAATGGCTAGTTACTGTGCCTCTCTTTCTGGGTGAAGCTGTTCTGTACAGCTTCTAAATGTTCTTGGTGAAAAAGAACAGGACCGAGCTCACTCTTTTGTGTGTGTACATCATGCACTTGTCTGTAATGAAGCAGATTGCTGTAAAAGTGTTGAATGGTCTACTCTTTAAGGCTATCATCTAACATTATTTTTGTTTTGTTAATAAAGAGCATGAGCACCTAGTCATTAGAAATCTTTACCAGCTGTGCAACATTATTACAGCCCCATGAGTCCTTGGATTATAGCTCAGTTAGAGAGATTCCCACAAAGTGTGTGTTAGCTTGTTGGACATTTTAGTATCTCAGGACAATCCCCCTTCTCGTAACGTTCTCCGCTTGGATCTGATCTCCACAGGGTGTCGTAGTCAATCTTCAGCACAGTTCTTAAGTGGAGACCAAGAACCCTGGGCCTTTAGAGGTGGTCTAGCAGGAGAGTTCCAGGTATCAATATGACTTCACAACTGAATGACATTTGTCTTTGTTTGAGAAATCTTTTATTGCACATCAGAGGGCTTGGAAGGCTTGGTCTGCCGAAGGCTTTCTGGTCGAAACCCAAATGGCCTGACAGCTTTGTTTTAAAATAATTTTCCTCCCATTTCTACAGTAATATCCCAAGGAGATGCTGCCATTCCCACGCGCCTGCGAAGCGCAGCGGCTTTAGTTGTACATTTCACATTGTTTCTTTGCAGGTCGCACAGCGTTTTTATCTGCGCCCGCAATTGCACAATGCGCGCCTGCTTATCTGCCGATGAGAACTCCATGAGCAAAGAGACTGTCACAATACTGTGAACTCCAGGATTCTCTCAGTGCAAAACCAGTAGATAAGTTCTGGTAAATGCAATTGGCAAATCTGTCCTAATTCTGTTTGTTCTGTACTTGTACTTGCTCATGGATTTTTCAGGGGCTATACTTTCTTCCCCCTCACAGGTGCTGTCTGCGCGCAGCCAATTGAGTCAGCACGTTGCTTTTGGGTTAGTGTCTCCTCTGGCCAGTTAACCCTCTTCAGACCAAACCTTTCCTCCTGACATGGCTATACTATGCTGAGAGCATAAATGAAATTTGGTGGAATTATGTTAAAGCAGAAATGAGTTTAATGTAAACTCCATTAAGCGCTGTAACAGTTGTGCATTTTAAAAATTTCCACTCCGATAAAATGGTCCTTACATTTGTAAAGCCTGCAGAACCCTACTTCCCTCTGGGGTGCCTGCAGTAGCAAAAGTTAACTTGGGAGTCTGCAATGCACGCCCAAGAATGTAATGTGTCTGTCTTCTCAAACACTTACACTCATTCTTTGTTTTCACAGCGTTTGCTGCCTATTGAAGGAGCAAATGACCTCTTTTTTCAGCCACCTCCTCTGACTCCTACTTCCAAAGTATACACCATCAGACCATATTATTCTAAAGATGAGGTAAGCAGAAGGATTGGCCATTCTTGTATACACTTCTGCTGTTTAGAGAAACTTACTGATGATCACCTGTTCCCTTTACGTAAAGCTCCCTATGTCCAGAGAGCCTTCTCCACACCGAGGAGATGGATGGATCAAATAGCTGTTGCACCAATGTTGCGTAGCCTGAAATCACTGGAAACCCTAGGAATACTAGCAAATAGCTTTCTCCTAATTGCATTGTATAGTTATAAAAAAATGACCGCATTTCTAGAAAGAGAATGTAAATGTTAAATGCTTCATGCTTCCTTCCAGCTCAGATAGCTCCCTTGATCTTCCTTATCTAAAACGTTTAGCCAGCAAATGCATTTACTATTTATAAAGCACTTTTAATCTAGCAGGTGAACTGTACCTCCTTATACCTGCCAATGTTATGAGTTCTCACTATCTCCTCTATAGTTAATGAAGCGTTTTTTCCTCAAGTCAGCCCATATTTTCCAGGCCCCACTAAATGACACCGCCTCAGGTTGTCCACTTATTCACTGTACCATTATTATGAAGATCAGATTAATGTCACAAAGGGGGATGACATGCAGAGGTGTTTTGTGGGCACCCAGCATGCCTGTTATCCAAATCAGTCTTCCATGAAACTTCACTTTCCAGAGCAAAGGGTGATGTTTGTGCAGTGGCTGCTCCAGACAAAGAACAAAGTCTTCATCAGGACCACATAGAGAATTCTGCTTTCAGAATGCATCTTTCCTGCTTCCCTGTTCTTGCTGCAGTCTGCTTTGTTCCCCAAAATGTGGCTCCTGTGGGTCAGACCCTCAGGAACAGCATGAGGAAAGGGTGGCAATAAAAATCCCCCTAGTAGACTATCATCTCTGAATCTGTAATTGATTCTGGTTTTATATTGTTGATTACATAGATTAATAAGGAGTTACATGATCCACATATAAACCTGAAATATTCTGAAAATATTTCAGAAGTATTGTGGGTAGTTTCTGTTACATTTGTATCCCATCCTTCCTGCTAAAATGTCGGTGGCTTGTGTGGGGTTGTCAACTTTCTCAAAGGCCATCCTGTGACCTGCATTTGAATTCATACCTTCCTAATCTAACCCAATATCCCTCAAGTTGCACTGTCAGTATGTACAGTAGACTCTAATGAATGTAGGGTCTAATGAAGGAATGAGCATGCTGGTCTGTTAACTGGTACAGTAATTTTTTTGTTTGTCCTTAGGCATCGGTTTACAAGATCTGCAGAGAAATGTATGACGATGGAACTGATGAGCCTTTCCATAGTCAGCCAGACCTAATTGGAGACAAGTATGTGTACCCTTGACAGTGGCATCTGAATCATTGCATTTTTGTAGTAACAGCTATATGTTTTTTGTAGTCCAGAAATGTGTAAAAATTTTTTAAAGCAACTAGAAAAGGCAGGGGCTCTCAACAGAATACTTCAGTGGCTTGTCAGTTGCATAGAGCACAAATTAACAAATTGGTTTTATTGTGGAGCTGGCATTTCCCTTTAACCCCTGATCCTTCCTAACTACTTAGTAACTTGTACAAGCTTCAAGATTTCATGCAAGTTTGCCTGTGACTCAAACAGTGTTCAAGTAGCAAAAGAAAATTAACACCTGCAGAATAAAACCAGACTTTCTCATCCCTTGTAAAAAGAACACAGGCATGTTTTTAAATCTTACCTGATCTTTATAAGAAGAATAGTAGTCAATTTCTAGGAAATACTTGACTAGATTTCCCATGGAACAAAATTTCCCATGGACCACCCATTATTTTCATGACTGGAAATGATCGCAGATCTCCTCAGTTTTAGGCAAACTCTAGCTCCACTTCACTAACTAATCTGGCTAACTTTAGAACATCTCTTTTTGCCTTGATCACTTACGGGATAACAAAGCGTGTGTAAATCGGGAAGTTTCCAGCTAACAAAGCAACAAATAAACACTGTGCCATATTTCAAATTCCATTACTCTTTGCCAGTGCATCTGGATCCACTTCTGTCTCCTTGCTTTCAGAAAGCAGGTGCCTGATGATTTATCATTTGGAAAAGGAATGTTTACTATTAAGGCAGGAGAAAATTCCAAACATATAAATTTTATTGTGAATCCACAACAAAAGGCAGCTGATTGCTCTTGATCAAGCAGTCAGTGCCATCCTTGAAAGGAAGCAGTTGTTGATCCTGAAATTCTTGTATACAATTATTCTTTGTTGCAGGATAGAGGTCTTATTCCACTCTATGTCTTTGAAGCAGCAACTTCTTAAAAAATTTGATGCTTCCTCAGATAGCTTCCTTGGCAGATGTTCTTTTTCAAAGCCAGAACCTGGTATACAGTGGTAGATTGTAAGGATGCATATTTCTATGTCTGTAAGCAATCCAAAAAATGTTTCCAGTCATGAACTGGAAGAATGGTTTTCAGTACCTTGGCTTCTCCGTGGCATCACTAGTTAGCTTAACCAATTGTATGGCAGTCATTGCAGTTTACTTCTATCACTTTTGGATTACAGTGCTCCCTTACACAAGAGTTGCTTTTTGGCAGACTACTCACAGAGATCCTGTCTGGGATTTCCACCAGTCAAGTTTCTGTATTCCTTTGGATCTGTGCATTAGCCATAAGAACTCTCATTTTGATATCCATTTACCACTTCCAATTTTGGGGGCAGGGTGCCAACTCCTGGCTCTTGACAGCGTGCAGTTGACACCTACGCGCGCTGTCAGGAGCCTGGGGTTGACCTTAGATGCCTCCTTATCAGTGGAGGCACAGGTGACAGCCATGGCCCTGGACAGCTTTTTACCACCTCTGCTGAGACTGGCAGTTGGGGCCTGACCTCTCCCGCCCTGACTTACACATGGTGATCCATGTGACATCACCTCCAGGCTAGACTACTGCAACTCGCTCTAAGTAGGGCTGCCCCTGAGACTGACTCGAAGACTCCAGCTGGTACAGAATGCCGTGAGCACATATTACACCAGTGCTCCGTCGACTGCATTGGCTCCAGCTGGAATATTGAGTTCAAGGTGCTGGGTATGACACTTAAAGCCTTACACAGTCTGGGACCTTCATATCTTTAGGACCGCCTCTCCTGTTCCCCAGAGTGGTGGTCCCCGGCCCAAGGAGTGTCCGGCTGGCCTCAGCCAGGGCTTTCTCTTCCCTGGCCCCTGCTTGGTGGAATAGCCTCCCTAGTGAGATAAGGGCCCTGCGAGATCTTCAAGAATTCCGCAGGGCCTGCAAGACAGCTATTCTGCCGGCTTATAGTTGAGGCCAGCGATGGTTCTCCCTATAAATACTGGCCTCCCTAATCTCTTCCCCTTCCCCATTCTGGGGAGCAGTTAGATTCATTTGCCCGGCTGCAAGTACTCATTGAAGAGCATGGAGGGGCACGGGATGTGTTTCTTTCAGAATCCTTGTTTCATATAAAAATGGAATGTGCAAGTAAAGTATGACAAGCTTTGTAAAATACGCTGTGTTTTTCATGAGTGTTCATGAGTGTTCATAAGTTTTTCATGAGTGTTCAAAGCCAAGGTAAACAAGGTGAGGGGGCTCTGTGCTTTTCTTAAGGGGGCAAGTCTACATTTACACATCCCATGTATTGATGGCATCCCTAATTTGGAATAAAATAGGAGAGATTGTACTGAAACATGTAGGCATCCACAGGCATTGCGTAACTGTGATAAAGGGGCATTATGTCCTAAGTCCTGTGTTTTCTCAGCAGTAAATGAATGGTACATGCATATAAGTTCATAGAATGGTACGGTGTTGCAGAAGCAAACCATTCTTTTGCATGTGTTTCCTGTTATCAACAGGGGTAGAATCTTTGTCTTTGTATAGGTAGCATTTAGGTAGGGTTGGGAGTAAAGACTTAAACTTTTCTTGGGATTTTTTAAGAGGAAGAGGCATTTGCAGAGCTAATTCATGTATTTTCCCTGAAGTTGCTACTTTAGCTATATTGTAAGGGTTGACATGGGATTGTCAGAGAGACCATCTGGGTCTTTCTTCCAGTGTGCTCAGTTATGGCAATGATATAACTATAATTTCTTCACTTATACCCCAGAAACTTTATCTTTCCTAATATTCCATCAAACATTTCCTTTCTGTGGATGTTGTTCAGTTGCTGATTCAGTAGTATTATGGATTGATCTTCAAACGATATGTTAGCATTTGTCCTTTCCTTTTGCTCCCATTTAAAGCTTGCCAGTTCTCATGATCAGCAGCTTTTTTCCATTTTAATTTACAACTAGGGTTCACTACCTGTGGCTTGGCGGTCTCAACTGATTGCCATAAAGGTGGTCCTGCTAATCTTCCCTCTTGTTGTTTGTCTCTTTAGTCAGAACATCTCTGCAAGAATAAGTTTATGTCCTGTCTCTGTAAGCTTGACAGTTCCCTGCAATCACTTCCTGTTCCTTCTAGCATTTGTTTAAAGCTCTTAACTTTACTTTCCTCTAGCCCTTGCTATTTCCTACATTCCATGTTCTCTGATACTTATGTGCGGTATGCAGTACCTGAATCACAGGCATTTGTTAAGGTTGAAATTATACTAGTAGTCTGTTCTTAAGGCTATGTAGCTTAAATGTGCACAGGTTGTAATTGTATTAACATCACCTATGGCTTCTTCCTCCCTTACGAAATTTCAGTGGCTTAACTGATCTGTAGATATATTCCTGAGTATCCATCAGTTACCTAACATAACCTGTATGATTTTGCTTTCCGTGGGCTTAACTGTCCATTTCTTTTCTTCTCCTCTCAGGTTGGTAGGTGGTTTGCTGTCCCTCAGCCCAGATTACTGCTTTGTCCTGGAGGATGAAAGCGGCATCTGTGGCTATGCACTGGGAACTGTCGATGTAACTCCTTTCATTAAGAAGTGCAAAATGGCCTGGATTCCTTTCATGCAGGAAAAATATAGCAAGCCAAGCAGTGACAAGGAACTATCTGAGGCAGAGGTTAGCCATGCTAATAATGTATGCTTGAGTTGTCAAAGTATTGTGAGCCTGTATATCTAGGCTTCTTTCTCCAGACTCTAAAGATATGTAAAGGTGGTGTAAGCTCTAGCCCTGCGGCAAACCCATAAACAGATTTCAGCAGACGGCAAATCCACGAAAGCAGTTTTATTGGTTAGAATCGACAGGTTTCAGAAGCCATATTCAAAAGGACACTAGTAAGGGTCAAAGGCAAGGCACATAGCATATATGGCAGAGCAAAAGGAGATAACCGGTTACCCAGGCAAACCCCCCCCCCCCTCCAACAGGCAGGAAGGAGCACTCGGCGATTTCCACAGTATGGGAATCTATGAAGACTAAACACGGGGCTTAGACTGGCCTTGGACAGAATAGCACAACAGCACCTGGAAGCAGCACAACAACACTACCACATACCATCCTCATGGCCTGCTCCTGACAGGTGGAAACAATTTCAAAAGCAAAACTTCAGATTCAGCGTTTATAGTACACAGACCAAAAAGTCTCTAGAATTAGTTTTCCTCTGGAGATCTCAATCCACCATGATCTGTGAATTTTATAGGCTTTGTGTTAAATTGCATCTTTATGAAATTAAGTATAATTGCATGTAATTTTATCTGACAGTTCAGTTACATGTACTGTAATCAAGGGTGCTCCTTAACTGCATAGTGTCATTGTCAAGCATTAAATTATAGAAATTGGCCTCCCATATAGAATGTAGTACAGTCATCAGATTTTGGACTCTCTGGCATATAACATGCATGCACACTGACTAACCTGTTGGTGCAAACAGCTTCAAAATGTTGATGAGTGTCTGCAAAATATTCTGGGAATGGTGTTTGGAAGAAGCTAGATGAGATCCTTATATATTCTTGGATCCCAGGCCTAATCCCCCGTCAAGAGGCTCCTCCCCCACTTCGCAAACATACTGATGTTTGCATGTAGGACAGTGTATGTAGCTTAGCATGGAAAGCATTATTTGTGGGGGGGATGTTAGCTATTTGTGCTGCAGAGCAGAGTATCTCTAATTAAAACTTTGCTCAGCGGTTTGGATTTAATAAATTGAATAGTTTTGCTTACTTTGTTCAATGAACCTATACAATAAGACAGACAACCTTTTGACCCAAATGCTGGAGAACAATGCAGTGTCTGTCTGAAGATAGTGGTGTGCTGGCAATAAACGGGGTGAATGTAGCTGGCCATACACCCTGCATGTTGCTCCCTGTTACCTTTGGTATCTTCAGTTACTTCTCCATACACATAAATTTTTCTTGGGACAAAATAGTTTTAATTCCCAAAGGCCATCTCATTAAATCTTTCTGGATCCTAACTAAAACCAGGCTCTCCTGTTTATAACTCCTCCTGTAGACCAGGGATAGGCACCGTGTTTATCAGTTTTCTTCATCCAAGGCTGCTAGTCTTGAGAAATCTTGTTCCCCCTTGCTGCAGTTCAAAATACCCCCTTAAATACTGTTGCTGGGAGTCCCCTATTCCCCAGGAGCAGCATTTGGGCTGCAGCAAGTGGGAGAGGCAAAAATATCACTTTCCAGGCAGAAATCTGCCTTCTGCCCATGGAAACGCTGAAGTGACTGGTGGAAATGCTGGCAATGACTGGTGCTGTTGGCCAGGTCCAAGGCAAGCGAATGAGGTATTGGCCATGGAATGGAAGGCAGCAACACGTCTCCTCTTGCCCCAGCCACATGATGGGTTTAGGTGTTGTGCAGCCTATGGGCTGTCATTCATTGAGCAGAGCCTTGCTGGTGTGGGCATGGGGAGTCTCTGGCCAGGTGGTCTACACATTTCCCAGAAAAAGTAAGAGTCCATGGGCAGAAATCCTTCTACCCTCAGAAACCCTGTGCTGGATCCAAGCTGTGGTCGTCTTCTCCTCCTTCATTGACCAGGAGGAAGTTGACCCCCAGTAAAACAGGGTACATCTTAGAGTTATGCATTGGATGCTGCCAGTGACAGTAGTTTATTGACACTGCCGCATCCTGTGCTGCCATCAGCCAGAAGAAAGCCCAACTCCAGTGATCCTGGCAGCATTTCAGGGGCCTTCTGTTTTAATCAGTCTAACATTTAAACTTGTCTCAGACATAGATGAAGAGGTGGGTTTGGTCTTTGAGATGAAGCTCATAAAATTTATTGCATGTAGCAAGTTGGGAATTGATGTGAAAATTAATCATGTGATTAGTATAGCCCAAGTCCATACGAATGCACTTCGGCAAGTGCATAGCATGTTTCCAACATGATCACTGAACAAATTATGATACTTAAAGATTGTTTCTTTTGTGTATATTCTAGAAAATTATGTTGAGCTTCCATGAGGAGCAAGATGTGCTTCCAGAAACATTCCTTGCCAACTTCCCATCATTGATAAAGATTGACATCCATAAAAAGGTGACTGATCCAAGTGTAGCAAAAAGCATGATGGCCTGCCTACTGTCTTCCCTCAAGGCAAATGGTGAGTTTCTGACAGTAATAGTGGTAGCTATTGGAGTGTTAAAAGCAATTACAACCTTCTACACCTTGGTACAAACCTCAGTTCCACCTCTAACCAATGTAGGTGAAGTTTTCAGATAATTCAGTGAGAAGGATGTTGAAAACCAGCTCCTTCATTTTTGCAAATATTTACGCCAGTTTGTTAAAAGATCACCAGGAAAGGGCCACTATTGATGGCACTGTTTCCAAGGAAAGTCAGTGTGTCCTAATCCTTTTTGTTCCATGGGAATTCTAGTCAAGTATTTCCTGTTTAACAGCCTTTAGTTTTTCAAGCTTTTTTTGGGGGGGGGGAGGCTGTACTTGTATGTCCTTATTATGGTTGCCAACCTCCAGGTGGGGCCTGGAGATCTCTCAGAATTACAACTATCTCCAGATGAAAAAGATCAGTTCCCCTGGAGAAAATGCCTGTTTTGGCATTATACCTTGCTGAGGTCCCTCTTCTCCCCAGACTCCACCCCCAAAAAGCCAGTAGTGTCCAGGAATGTCCCAACATGGAGGTGGCAATCCTGTGTGTACTTGATCTATATTTGCTGGTCACAATCATATGACAGACTTTTGAGTTTATCTTCAACTGCTGCAAGAATCTTTGGGGTTAGTAGATGGGTATTAAAATTTAGAAAAAACTGCAGTAGGTTTATTTGCATATCATGTTCTTGATTCAGAAGCATGGACATACCTTTGAGCATAATAATCCAAAATTGACTCATTTATTTCCCATCTCATGCACAGTTGGCTTAATTGTGCATCATCCCCTGCATGGTTACTGTTTTTTTTTATTGTGTAGATGGAGCAATATTGTCAGAATTGCTTGTTAGAGATGACTACGAATAGGAGGTCTTTGCATTAGAAGCAGAAAATGACCAATGTTTGCAGCATCTGTTTTATTTCCTGTTGCTGGGTGAGAACATTATACTATAACGATAATTTTGGTAGTCCTCGTGACCCCATTCCTTTAAATCTCAGCTAACTGTATAGTTGAGCATATGCCTCTGTACGGCTGAAAAGGGCTGGCTTCTGCAATTCAGTCTGAAACAAAGAATACCAAGCAGCTGGTTCTTGATGCCCAAGCAGACTCTGGGATTTCTTACCCTCTTTCCACATGGCAAACCTGTTTTAGAATTGATGGGAGTACCTAAGTTTTGGGTTATGGCTATTCTTGGGTTCCTAGCCAGAGAGGTACCTGAAGTGCTGAGACTGGGAAAGTGAGAGAAATCTGATTGCGGAGTTTCAGCTCTTATTACTGTAATTTCTCTTCGCTTTTACCCATTCCCTAAATATTTCTTATCTTTGTTCTGCAGGCTCTCGTGGGGCTTTCTGTGAGGTGAGACCAGATGATAAAAGAATTCTGGAATTTTACAGCAAGCTTGGATGCTTTGAAATAGCGAAGATGGAAGGATTTCCTAAGGATGCCATTATCCTTGGAAGAAGTTTGTAAGGAGCTTGGTCAATGAGTATTTGATACTTTAGATCCCTAACTGCTGGAGAGTGGTGAGCCGAGTTTTACCTTATTGTCTGTCCATACAAAGGCAGCAGTCAGCTGGCCTGACGGCTTTGTGAAAATTCACCCATCACCTCCAAGATGCTGCTGAAAATACTGTTTGGCGAACAGATACTGGTCATCCTCATTTCCTGGTCTTAAGCAGAGTGCCAAGGAATACTGCATATGATGTTGCCTTGGGGAAGAGACCCACAAATTCCTTAAAGTACTGGTGGCAGTTCCATGCATCTACCTGCGTATCAGCTGAATGGTTGTCTTACCCAGAGGGTCCAAACATGAAATGCCCCTTCTCCCATGTCATGAAGTGGGATGAGAGAGGTGCAAACAGGATTTCATCCTGGGAGAATAAAGGAAGGTGGCTGTGTCAGTCAACAAGAGAAAAATCAATATTGACAGCTCTGGGTTTGGTCTTCTGTCCTGCTTGCTGATAGGGAAGGAATGGCCGTCACCTCTAAAGAATATTGGTTAAGCTTCGTGCTTTGTAGGGATAAACTGCATTTGTGTGTGGCGAAGTCACTCAGTGGCAGAAGTGTAAATTTCAGTGTGTAAATATATATAAACTGTATGCTGACACTTTGTGTTTAATTGTTTTGTAATTCTTTTGCTTTTCAAAGCAAAGTGATGTTCCAAGACAGCACTTTTGAATAATGTCAAACCACAAGAGAGGCTAAAGCTAATTCCACTACTGGCCTTTTCTGCTGTGCCTCATGCCCTTCAGTAGAAAAGTCATGGGGGAGGTAGGGAAAATGCTGGTCTAGGAAGGTCATTCCTTTAGAAACAAGTTATCAAAAGGTGCAGTAGATGCTGCCTCCTGCTAGAGAAACGCTGGTTGGAGGGTGATCCAGTGAGATCATTAATGCCACAGCCAGCCATTTGCCCACCTGGACTGTGTTAAAGAGCTGTACGCTATGATGTACAGCTTCTATCCTGAGTGAGTCTGTCATTCTGCATAAATCAGGGTCTTCAAGTCATGCACGCTTGTGTCAGACTGCTTTGTGGACAAAAAGTACATTTTACACATTATTTAAGTAGTTGCCTAATTTTAACGTACTGCCTGTTTCAAGTGTTTGAGGTTTTTACCAAAATCCAACAGGTTGTATCTGCATGGCTTGGCATTGTAGTAGGGAGGTAGCTGCCCCACTTGGGAGAGTTGTTCCACTGAATGCCTTGTTCCCAGGAGGCAGTCAGCAAACACCACACCTCATTTCTCTGATCTGCTACAATCAATTATTTTGGCTTCTTTTGCAAACATCCCCTCCACCTACAGAAGAAGTTTTCTACACTTTTTCTAACGGCATTTGACTACTAAAACGTAGTTTGAAGCCTTTACAAGACACCGATGATTGGGCTTCATTGTTAAACTTGCAGGTTTTTGATTTTTCACTATGTGAACAGTTTTAATAGCAAAGTATTTAAGCTGCAGCAAGTACATTTCACTTGGGGAACAAGGCACTGAGCAATGATAGATCTTGTGTAATTCCAAGCTGGCTGTCATGAGTTCTGTATGGCTTTGAGTATATGCTGAGCAGCAAGCCACTTGGTTTAGTTTTAATTAGATGCCAGAAAGAACATAATCTGGATTTATGGCATTAAATATTTGTGTGTGGGGAGATCTTTTTATACAGTTAACACAATCTCTCTCCTTAAGAATTTATCACTGTTAAGCTGATTTTTGTTGATAGGCTGGAAAGTCTGGGTCAGTCCTTTGCTCTAGGGTTGTAAAGCAATGCATTGACACAGCTTTTGCGGCTATCAGTTTTCATTGCGTATACAGTTGGAATGCCACTTTCAGGACTGTCTGTAGACCTACTGTATCTGTAGCAGAACGGACTGTGTAAAACTGTATTTGAAGACCATGTGAGAAATAGAATAAATTGCAAAGTGAATGTAAAGGATGTCTTTGTATTACTGAATAAGGAAAGTGGGTAGAAAAAAATTCATGTTGTACTCCTGTTGATTTTGCTCCATTGCAAAAGTGTGTCGCTTCTGAATGCCTCAGGGTGTATTGTAATGCTAGGGCCTTGCATGTTTGTATTTTTACAATTTCCATATAATCACTATTGATTCCCTCAGGAACCTTCCATACCAGGCATATTAAAGACATTTCTTCCTTAGAGGTAACTGGACTTTCTGTTTCCAGAATGCACTGCTCTTGTGTTGAAGTGATTGAGTTAGCATTCTTTATGAGCACTGTGGGCTTTTTCTTGGTTAACTAAGTTCAACAAGATTTAATGTACTCTATCTTGTGATTATGGAAGAGCTTATTCTCCTCAGCAACCCGTCTAAACTGCTGCTTAAACTTGTTTGGGCCCATCTTTGGAGATGTCAGTTCTTCTTGAACCCAAACTGAAGAGGTTGACTGAAAAATGCTAAAATTACAAATATATGAATTTTAATAAGATGCACATTCAAGTTAAAAACATAAGGCCTCTAGCATAGGCAAGACTTTCACATTCAATGTATACAAACATGAACACCTGCGATGTACAATCTTACACTGACCGTGTGTGTGTTAAGTGCCATCAAGTCGCTTCCGACTCATGGCGACCCTATGAATGAAAGTCCTCCAAAATGTCTTATCTTTGACAGCCTTGCTCAGATCTTACAAATTGAAGGCTGTGGCTTCCTTTATTGAGTCAGTCCATCTCTTGTTGGGTCTTCCTCTTTTCCTGCTGCCCTCACGTTTTCCTGGCATGATTGTCTTTTCCAGTGACTCTTGTCTCATGACGTGACCAAAATACGATAGCCTCAGTTTAGTCATTTTAGCTTCTAGGGTCAGTTCAGGCTTGATTTGATCTATAACCCACTGATTTGTTTTTTTTTTTTTGGCAGTCCACGGAATCCGTAACACTCTCCTCCAACACCATATCTCAAAGGAATTTATTCTGTTCCCATCAGCCTTTCTCACCGTCCAGCCTTCACACCCATACATAGCAATAGGGAATACGATGGCATGAACTAATCTAGTCCTGGTAGCCAGTGACACATCCTTACACTTCAAAATCCTTTCTAGCTCCTTCATGGCGGCCCTTCCCAGTCTCAATCTCCTCCTGATTTCTTGGCTGCAGTCTGCCTTTTGGTTGATGGTGGAGCCAAGGAATAGAAAGTCTTCAACAATTTCAATTTCCTTATTGTCAACCTTAAAGTTGTGTAATTCTCCTGTAGTCATTACTTTTGTTTTCTTGATGTTCAGCTATAGTCCTGCTTTGGCATTTTCTCTTAACTTTCAGCAGTAGTCGTTTCAAATCTTCACTATTTTCTGCCAATAATGTGTCATCAGCATATCTCAAATTATTAATGTTCCTTCCAATTTTCACTCCACCTTAATCTAAATCTAATCCAGCTTTCCTAATTATATTTCTGCATATAAATTGAAGAGATAGGGAGATAAAATACATCCTTGACCAAGTAGGATCTAAAAAAAGGACCAGACGCGTTTCGGCCTCAGAAGGCCTTCCTCAGTGGTCAGTAATATAGCTATAATTTAGCAGCCATCCTAATAATATAATTACATCATAAAGAACAGTAAAAAATGTATAAAAGCCCTTCTAGTATAGTGAAGCTCCCTGTAAGTTTATTTCTTATACACAAGAAAGTGGCTTCCATGTCTCACCTTCTGTTGGATGCCTGGCTCTTAATGATTGTATACATCAAGCAGTGTAATAGGACAAGTTTGATTCCCCCTTCTTCCTGAGATAAAAATTTAGTCTCCCGTATCTCCCTGTAATGAATCTATAACATCCCAGAACGGTAGTAGCTAAAGCTGCTGAAATTATATTCTTTGAACCCAGCTATATTGACGGCACTTTACACACACCCACATCACTTGATGGAACTGTTACAACCCAGTTATGTTAATTACATCATCTCTGATTTTAGCCTAGCTTTTTTTTTTCAACCACCAGTTTAACACTTGATCAAGTCTGATCCTAACTGATATGTGTCCTCAAGCTTCTTTTTTAGACCTCAAGGTTCTTTCTTGCTATTCTTAGCACTTAAAACAAGAGACTCTTCAAGTCTTATATCTGAATATATGTCCCATAAATCTCCACAGATTTTGGATCTCACATACATCATTCTATCTTTGCCATTTTCCAGTGTTTAAAGACCTTCGCAAAACTAATGAAGGTGTCTACATTTCCCCCCTCTTACTGTCTGGGGAATTTCTTCAGATCCAGTTCTGATACCTGAAAACTTAAATTAGTGTTTCCAAGTCCAGCTCTTAACTGAAGCACCTCCATCTCATACTGTCATTAAGCGCTCTGCTCTTTAAAGTCCTATGGAATGTAAAGTGGCATGCACAGCACGAAGAATAGAACAATTAGCTGCTAGTCTGTGAATGGTGCTCCTGTCCTGTTTAATCACAAACTGAGTAATGTGTGGCATATGGAACAAAGTGATCAAGAGACCTGGAATATAATTGATCACTGAGCAGATAACCTTTTAGGCCACAGTTTTTCTCACTGCCTCCTACTATGCAATGAGTAGTATAAGGAACACCAGTGCAGTAGCTTGGAAACGAGAACAACTTGCTACAGTTAGTCCATTTTCTAATGAAGACAAGATATCTGTGTGAGGAAGGCTATTGACTCTGAAGGGAACTGCAGCTGCCCATAGGTTTACATATCACGACTCTGTCCAGCACATTTTAGCCCTTAGCACTATTTCACCATGCTTTGTTATCTTTAAACGTTGCATGTTTACAGGCCTTTGCTGTAGTGCCCTTGGATGTATGTGCATGTTGTCACATCAGTGACCCACGGTCCTCTTGAGAGGAATCTTGATGTTGGGCTTTCCAGTGCCAAAATACTCTTTAGGCAGGTGGTACTAGAGGAAAACTGGTCTTCTGAACAAATTACTCATTTGTTTCATTCTGTTTCAGATTTCTGAATGAGCAACAAAGGAACTGAAGTTTATAGTGGCATGTAGGCAGAAATAAGCCTTCTGTGAACCTGTTTTATTTTGTGGTCGAAAACATGCATGGGAACAGGTTAACATTCTGCCAAAGACTTGCAGAGAATACAATAGTGAGAAAACAGTCTTATATAAATGCTTGCATGTATTGATAGTGAGGAAACAGTCTTATATAAATGCTTGCATGTATTGATATGTAATACAATAGCTTTACTGTGTAGTATCTTTCCATATCACTCAAAGCAAAATGATGTGCCCTAGAAGAACAAGATTGATTTGTTGGACAGAGCATAACTATTCCAGATGTTGAGCTGGACAGGAAAAGGCTCTTGAATAGAAAAGGGGTGGGCCAAACAAGAGAAGGAACTTCAGGCTACAAGGGCCTTTTATTCAATCTCTGGATAGATGTTCAATTCATACCAACTTATGAGTCAAGTCTTTATAGAGCAGCATGTGCTAGTTAGTAGGATGCCAGACGTAATTTCAGTCATTGGACGCCTCCCAGTTAAGGAATGGTCCTGACAATAGTGCAAATGGTGTTGGAATAGCAAGTACATTTTATAACGTTCTGTTGTCTGCCTTTTATAGTGATCACAAGTGGTTATACCCCACCCTAAATGTCCAAAGTCTGTAACTAACATTTCATTAGGAAAATCTATATAACAAAAATGAAACCAGTTTCAAAATCTGAGTAAGACTTGACACCTTAATTTAAGATGTTGATGGACAAGGAAGCGATGGGCAGTGTTTTTGTCTGAGGAAAGGAGTAAGTGGGATGAAGAGTAACTGTGTGCACTGTTTGGTGACTCTCTGGTAGAAATTACACTCCCATTTTCAGGTTTTTCCCCCCTCTCTAACCAGGAGGGTTAGAAATCACAGCTGGTGCTTAAAAACAAACTTTACTGAGGCAGATCCTGCTTTATGCATCTGAAAAAATAGCGTTCAGATTACATATATCCAAAGCTACAAAAAGCAGAATGAAAGAAGGGGGTGATTATTACAAAGGAGGGCCAGGAAGCCCAGCTTGTCATTGTAGCCCCCACAGTTTTGCTGTTCATAGTTGGGCATATATAATCACACCTGGCCTTTTGATGGTGTGGCTTCAAGGTCCTCCTAACCCAGTGGGCTCTGGTTCATGGAAGCTTATGCCACACTAATTTTCCTTGTCTTTAAGGTGCTGAAAGACTTCGCTAGCTGTAGCAGATTTAACAGGCTATCCTTCAGGAATTTGTTTTGTAGGGATTGCTGGGTTATTTTCCTCACAATGTCAGCAAGATAAGATATTTCTGAGCCCTTCAAACCTCACCCGTGGGAGGCCAAATTGCTGGTCATAGAAGTTACCTTTCCAAAATCCCACTGGGCCCATAAAGGAAAGCATTTGTATATTCATCTCTTGTTTCAAAAAAGAATTATGGAATTATGGCAGACCAAGAAAAAGTGGGAGTTGCTGTAACAAGCTGCAACAGCAAGAAACTTGGAAAGCCCCAAGAGATGCATTAGTGCTGAGTAACTGTAATTAGGCTTATATATAATTGCCTGTTTGGTTTATCTTGAGCCATCTGCAACTTCAATTTGAGGGGAAAGGGTACAAGGGGGGGAATCTCATGAAGTCCAGTATAGCCTTCTCCAGACCCATGCCCACTGAGCAATCATTTTCACTTTAAAGAAGCTTTAAAGAAGCTGAAATTATAATCCAACAAAAAGAGGACCCGTGGACATGTAGCAGAGGGGAAATCCCATCTGCCAGCTGTACCCCTTTCTTCCCCTTGCTCTAATTGCTTATTTTTCCTCCTGCCCCAGCCAATCCCATTTTTAAAAAAACATAACCTTCTTCCCCCCAAAGAAGCAGGAAGTCAGACACGAGGAAACTGAGAATGCATAAAAGGCCTGTAAGGTGTGTCATGCATAACTTCCATTAGCTAGAGCCCACTTACTCTAATGCATGATGCACACTCTTCAAGCAGCAGAAGGGGGAGGGGGGAAGTTTCTAGAATTTTGTCAGAAGGTCCAAATTTCAGGACATAAGTGATTGCCTTTTTTTTTTTTTTTTGCCGTCAAGTCACAGCTGACTTACAGCGATCCTATGGAGTTTTCAAGGCAAGAGACTTTTGGAGGGGCTTTGCCATTGTCTGTCTCTGCGTCACACCCCTGGTATTCCTTAGAGGTCTCCCATCCAAATACTTGCCAGAGTCAAGGCTGAGAGAGTGTGACTGACCAGCTCACTTCCATGGCAGAGTGGGGATTTGAACCTGGGTTTCCCAGATCCTAGTTCAACATTTTAACCACTACACCATGCTGGCTCTCACTTATTGGCATAACATTCCAGTAAAAAAAAGAAGATAAGCCACGCCCAACTGTTGATGAATGTGAATAGAACCAGGACAATTATTTTCTGTAGAGGGTTTCTATTGAATCAAAGTCTGATAGTATCAAATCTGCATTTACATTCAAATTCAGTGGTTTCTAAAAGGGGAGAGAAGCAAGTAATGAGCTATCTTTACAGGTTTATACACACTATTCAGATTCATGCTAATGGTGAGAGGGCCCCACCCATTCTGAAGGATCATTGCCTTTCTTGACTGGATCTTTTTTTCATCTCAGCTGCGCAGAGTAATTTTAACACTATGACCTGGAGATAGATCACGATGGGTAGCTGTGTTAGTCTGTCACCAGCAGTGGAAAAGAGCAAGAGTCCAGCAGCACCTTAAAGACTAACCGTTTCTTCAGATGCAACTGGAATGTGATTCCATCTATCCTTAAGTAGAGATGAGTGAATTAGACACACTATGGCAATGTAAATGTCAAAAGCAAGTACCGGTAAATGACATTAGCAGGCGTGATTGGATTAGGTGTGATGGTAGGCGTGGAAAAATCAGCATTGGTAATGAGGCAGGAATCCCAGATCTCTATTTACAGGAGAACGCAGTCTCCAGCTTCATTATTAGTTGTAATAAAGGGATTTCAAAAGAAGATTAGAAAGAGACTGCTGAATTACAACTAATAATGAAGCTCAAGACTATGCATTCTCCAGGACTTAATAGAGATCTGGGATTCCTGTCTCAATGCTGATTTCTCCATGCCTACTACCCCTCTAAGCCCTGACCTGGATGGCCCAGGCTAGCCTGATCTCGTCAGATCTCAGAAGCTAAACAGGGTCAGCCCTGGTTAGTATTTGGATGGGAGACCGTCAAGGAATACCAGGGTTGCTGTGCAGAGGAAGGCACTGGCAAACCACCTCTGTTAGTCTCTTGCCATGAAAACCCCCCAAAAAAGGGGTCGCCATAAGTCGGCTGCGACTTGATGGCACTTTACACACACACTACCCCTCTGCATATCACACCTAATCCAATCATGCCTGCTAATGTCATTTACTTGTTTTTGACATTTACATTGTGTGTCTAATTAACTCGTCTCCATTGAAGGATAGATGGAGTCACATTCCAGCTGTATCTGAAGAAGTGAACTGTGGCTCAGGAAAGCTCATACCCAGCCCAAAATTTAGTTAGTGTTTAAGGTGCTACTGGACTCTTGCTCTTTTCTACTACTATGACCTGGGAAAGTGCTGGAGATTGTACATTGTTCCCAGTTTCTTTAGCTTCAGTCCCTATATCTCAATTACCAAGGAGAGGTTTCCTTAACCTCTAGAACAGCTAGCAACATGCATCATCACCTTTTGTGTTCCGAACTTCTACACCATTGTAGACAATGCAATCAAATAGCAGTAGACATCTAACAAACAATGCAATAGGACTAGGGCCACAAAAATTAGAAACAATGCAAAGGTGGTATATGTCACAAACTACAAAAATTGAAATACAAAAGTAGAAAACATAATAAAGAGTAAGACAATGCATACAATAAACAGTGGAATAAACTGCAATGCTTTTCTGTTGATAAAAGTGTCCTCCAATTATACTTTTCCCCCCAGTGGGGACCTATCATTCTTCCCTGCTCCATTTTCTCACAACAACCACTCGTATTAGTTGGATGAGTCTGAGAGAATGTGACTAGCCCAAGATCACCCAGCAAGCTTCCATGGTACAGTGGGGATTTGAACTCAGGTGATTAGGATTCTTCTTGAATACTCTATCCTTTACACCAGGCCTTTATTTCCTTTATAGAATCTGTCATGCTGATGTGTAAGAATTGTTTATATCTTGGCTGACATAATACGGTGAAATTCTGAGAGGCATAATGCCATGCAGATGACTGGAATTGCAACCCCACCACACACACAACCCTCCCCCCCCCAAAAAAATTTTTTGTTTGTCTCTGAACTAATAGGCATTTTTCTTTGACAGGACAGGAAGGAAACTGCCTCAATGCAAGGAGAATATGATGTCTGGTAGCTTTGGGATTGCTCCATTCCCAGCACTTGTGAGTTCAACCTTCTCATCTTTTGACTTATGACAACAGTAATCAGCTACCAGGAAAACTCATCAGGATCCCACTGGGCTTATAACCCTCCTACTTTTACTGCAAAGGAATAAAATACTATAAAGATGACATTCAGCAAAATGCCCCCTGCCTTCACTTACAGCTGGGAAATCGACCAGGCCTCACCAAAACTCTCCCTCTGTCTATGTAAGGCCAGTAGATATTTGGAGCTGCCCCTCAGAGCAGGACTGTTTTTGAAATCTCCAGAAAACAGCTCATCATATCATGGCTTTGGCCTCCATGGGAAAATAAGGCTGGCCGTGGAGGGGACTGCTGATTTTAAAAGCCATCGAGCTGATAGATTCCTGAATGCTACTGCAGAACTATGACAGGTGAGTCTTCTGATCCTTAATGCTGACAGGGCCAGTCTTGATTAACAAGGCAGTGTTGCCAAGGTCGGTAATGTGCTGGTCCATTTCAAAACACTCTGTAGGCCTCAGCAACCCCAAAGTATTGGTCAGGTCACTAATATATATTTATTTACATGTTGATAATTGAAATGTCTTCAGCCTGCCTTCTTCCTATATGGGCCAGCCAGCTAAGATCCTCTTTGCAGGCCCAGTTGCTCTCTGTACCTCTCTCTGTAGAGATGAATGGGTTGTGATCAGGCAGGGCCTTTTCAGTGGTAGGACCTAAAATTTTGAAAGCCCCTTGAGCCTTGTCTAGCCCCTACCATACTGTTCCTTAGGCACCAAGTCAAAATTTTGAACCGAAGGGTTATCTGTGTTTTAGTTGGGGTTTTTTTGTGGCCTGCTTCAAGCCTGAAGGCTTATTTTAATGCTAATGTTATATCCCTATATATAATTTTACATCTCTTTTTGTTTTGAATACTGATAATTTTAATGTATTGTTTTTATGAGTCTTTCAGTTTTACCTTGTGAACTGTCTTGGAGGACATCTCTGGTTAGGCCACAAAACAATACAGCAATGTTCTTACCAATTGTGAAGAATAAGGGTTTTTAACCCAAGGTCTTCACTTCCTACTCACAGTATTTAAAGGATTTCCCTATCTTTTCCGTGCATACAAAATAGGAGATTCTAACCCAAATTCATGATTTGTATGCAATCTATGGCTGTAGTTAAATTAATGCATGTAGGTGGAGACTGCAAGCAATGTAAAAGCTACACTCTTGCCATCTTCCCTTCCAATTTTGGCTAAGTTGATGGACATTTTAAAGAACTCCATTTAAACAACTTTTTTTTTTCAGGGAAAGAACTCCACTTGGGATGAGGGGAGAGTAAAGGTTGGGTATATTTGGGCCCACAGATCATACATCCACGCAAACTCTCCTCTGAGTTATCGCCATGCTTGTTCTCTTACCTCCACCTGTTACCCTGTCCAGAAATCTTCACATGTTACAATAACTATGGATGTCTCTTTGCAAGTAGAGAATCCTAGGGGGCCTAACCAGGTGGAGCTTTTCCCGACCCTGTTTCTTGCTGCGCTCTGACCTTTTTCGTGTTTCCGTCATTTGCCAGTTTTTGATCTGGGTTCGTATTTCTGTAACTTTGAGCAACGTGCGGCTCTTCTTGACAACTTTTGGACTTGCTCCGGCTATGCCAGCGGATGAGGGGCAACTCACCTCTGCCAGGTACGGTGTGCATTGGTCCTGGCACTGCACCCTATAAAACCCCAGATTGCCCCTCACCTTTTCTGAGGCTGAATGATATTTCAGAATCTTAGGGCTGTTTAGCTTAAAAAGAAGGCGGCTGAGGGGAGACATGATAGGGGCCTATAAAATTAGGCACGGTTTGGAGAGAGTGGACAGGGAGACGTTTTTCTCCCTCTCCCATAATACTAGAACTAATAACATAACATAATACTAGAATAGGTCATCTGCTAAAGCTGGAGGGTGAGAGATTCAAAACAGATAAAAGGGAGTATTTTTTCACACAACACGTAGTTAAATTGTGGAACTCCCTGCCCCAGGATGTAGTGATGGCTGCCAGCTTGGAAGGCTTTAAGAGGGGAGTGGACATGGAGGAAAGGGGTATTCATGGCTACTAGTTAGAATGGATACTAGTCATGATACATACCTATTCTCTCCAGGATCAGAGGAGCATGCCTATTAGGTGCTGTGAAAAACAGGCAGGATGGTGCTGCTGCAGTCTTGTTTGGGGGCTTCCTAGAGGCACCTGGTTGGCCCCTGTGTGAACGGACTGCTGGACTTGATGGGCCTTGGTCTGATCCAGCAGGGCTTTTCTTATGTTCTCATTTTAAATTACCCCCTCTCACACACACACAAATGGACAGATTCTTTTCAAACGGATCTTAGAAAATGCAATTACCTCCTTACACGTCCCAGGGAGGAAAGCAGTCCCGCCCACCTCGTCCGCACCGGCCTTCTCATTGGGGGCCGCGCGATGCTGTGCGGTCGGAGGCGGACCCTGGCGAGTGCGGTGGTGAGGCTGTAGCCTCCTCCTCCCTCTTTCGGTGCAGGCATGGCTGCCTTCTTGGATCCGGAAAGCATCGTGGATGGCGCGGGAGCTCCGCTTTGCACCGGCGCCTTCCTGTTCGGTGAGTCCGAGTGGGAGATGTCGGCATCTGGAGACTGGGCGCTTTAAAGCGGCGAGCTTGTTGGAGAGGAAGACGATCTGCGTCCCTGAGACCAGATTTCATTTTGGGGGGGGGGGAGGATAAATACTACCGAGATCTGTGTGGCTGGCGTGTTGAACTTGGATGGGAATTGCTTGGACGGGGCTCTTCCAATAGTGATCCAAGCTCTGAGCGAGCCCAGCCCGGCAGCACGTGGCAACTCGTTGCTTTTCCAATAGCGCGGCTTAAGCCATCAACGTTACCGCGTGGTTTGGATCATTGAGTTAAGGGAGGGGAAGCTGTCCCGCCAGAGGTTTATTAGATCTTCCTCGGTAAAAATTGAGCTTGTCCTCCAAACAAATAAATGGCAAAGTTCTTTAATCCCAACTCCATAGTCCTACGTGCCGGTACGCTGGCGAAAGCACTACTGAGTTCAGTACGTAGGATCTGGCCTGGGGATCTTTTAGAGGTTGGAGGGGCGGGATAATATTTCTTAATAATAAATAATAGGATTTTAATGTGAACAGGGTTTTGTTTTGTTTTTCTGGGCCATGTTGGAAACATAATACATCCACTTGTATCTCTAGTAGTTAAAGTTTTAAATTGTAACCACAAATCATCTGCTATGTACTGCTATGTGACTCTTTAGTAAATATGATTGAGGTGCTTCAAGGGAATGTAAGTAGGGGGGAGAGTTGTGTGAAACCTTAAAAAAATTATTAAGCAAAGAAAAACAATGAAATGTTTGGAACAGGAAGTATGAATATTTGGTTTTGATATGCTGTTTAATTGTGGAAATTAAAAAAACAACACATGCCTACTACAAAAAGGCTGCCCAGATTCCAAGAGCCATCCTGTATAGGGTTCCCATCTTTACAAACTGAGGAGAGAGGGAGGCTAAACTTCCTGTCATCCAATCCAAAGCCCACACTTCAGCCATTAAACATACTTGTTTGCTGTGCTGTTTTATTGTGGGACTTGGGAACACAGTCATTTGAGTAGATGCAGAACAACTATGTCCTCCATTCTTTATTGTTAGCTGCCTCAGGAATCAATTATCTATACAGCAATAAACCATAAATAAAAAATAAAACAATAAGTATTTTAAAAAATTAGGAGTCTAATATGGCCACAGCAATAAATAGAAACTAATTAACTCTACCAGGAGAAGTCTTAAAGCTTCAGCAATGAATAGAATAGCAATTAACACCATGGGGGGGAATCTGTAGAAGGCCATCAACAGCATACCATCAATATGACAAATGTTACAATAAATCTTATCTAGTACCATTTGCATCCTGCCTTTCCTGCAGAGAGCTAGGGCAGCAGATTGGCATTTCTTTATCCTCTCAACAATCCCAGAAGATGGGCAAGGCTGAGAGAATACGATTGGCCGAAGGTCACCTAGGAAGCCTAATTGATAAGTGGTGATTTGAACCTGGATCTCCAGGTCCTAGTCCAATGCTAACCTAACCACTATACTACACTGGCTCACTCACAGAACAAGGCAGGGGCAATCCTAACACAAAAAGGAAAACTAAAACCAAAGCTACGTAAAGGCTCAGAAACATACCCAAGGGCAAAAAGATATATATTTATCCGACACATGTAAAACATAATAAGATTGTCACCGATCAAATTATGAGGAGGACATTCCAGTCAAGGCATCCTAACAGTAGGCCCAGTCTCTTACCCACCCACCTTGCTTTGGAAGGTGGAGGCCTGCTGAGCCAAGCTTCTGAAAATGACCTTGGGTGGTGGATAGTTACAACCACAAATTTGACTTGTCTGATTCCCTTGTAAGTTGTAATGTTTGCTCTGTTGTATTTTCTTCAGGGTGCGAGTTGAACAGCCGTGCCCGATCATACACTTTTAAAGTATCTGAAGAGGATGACTCTGATCATACCCTAGCTTTGAACACGGTAAGGCAGTCTGGCCAGTCGTTGGGCATGTGAAGAGCATGACTGGTGAAATGCAGGCGGTCGAGAGCCACTTGCATCAGACAAAGGCTCCTTTTGCTGAAGAAAAGCACCAGTGGAACAGATTTGAGGGCTCCAGGTCTATGGTGGGCTGCTAACAACAGCTGCCAGAAGCTGGCAGTAGCAGTGAGATTGCTGGTTTAGGGCCACTTTAGCAATGGATTCTAAGAGCATCCCTCATTTGCTTCAATTATAAGTGAAAGGCACCATACATTTCTTATTTAAGCCTTGTACAGATTTTGGGCATGTGAGGAGCAGTGGCTTTTTCATCCTGGTTGAGGGATCACAGTCATCTAATTGACAGTGAGTGGGATCATGTCCCTCAGCCTTTTTGGAAGTAGGTGATAGTGTAGTAGGCTGTGCTGTATTGGGAAAGTGCTGAATTCATCATGAGAATACAATGTCTCTCTTCCAAGCTTGAACAAAGAACAAAGTTTCCTCAGTGTGGGTGCTAACAGCTCAGCATAGCCCACCCTTTACATATGTTAATTACCTCTGCTGGACCACCCTTGATTAAATTTTATATTTATCCTACTCTTCTACAGTTAGAAGTGGTCCTCACCCGCTCTCTATGAATTGGTTTCAATGTGGTTATTGTTTCAGGCTGGCCTCTCTTTATAATATCTCCCTACTCCTGCCCTTCTGTTGCTTGTAACTTCAAGGATTCGTATCTCCTGTGGGTGTATACATCATGCTTCTGATGTAGTGAGCTCTGAATTACAAAGTTTATTATGAAATAAATGTTACTTTTTTAAGGGGCCACGGGGTGCCTGTTTCATTTTAGTGTAGGCACCAATTCCTCCAATCAGTTTTAGGTAAACCATGCACTGACCAAACGCATGGGCCATCAGGAGAAGTCAGTGTCTTTTCCCCTAGGGATAAAAACCAGCGCCTGACTAGTCCTCAGCCTGCACAATCACTGAATCAGTACATTGAGAGGAGATCTAGACCTAATGGGTGTTTATTGGGTTATGTTTGAGTCTGAGAAAAGTGGAGGGGAATCTCTTCCTTTTACAACTTGGTTGCTCCTCTTAACTAGATCCTCCTGTGTTCTCTGTCTTTCTGCCTCCAGACACTGGTTCTGTGAGTTCATCTTTGTTGAGAACACTGCCTTTTCAATGACTGCCATTTTTGACACTTCTGTCTCTTGTTTTCAAGGTTTGCCTGTCAGAAGGTGCCAAGGATGAATGCAACATAGTGGAAGTTGTGGGCCGCAACTATCACAATGAAGAAATTGCCGTGCCAGTGGCCAATCTGAAGCTGTCATGCCAACCCTGGGTAAAATAGCCTACTGAAATGGGGCTTAGGCCCCAGGGAAGAGATGATTAGCAGCTACAGGGAATTTGAGTTGATAGGAAGAGGGGAAAAATGCTTTGCTTTACTAGTTTGAACTTAGAAGGCCTGGGACTGCCCATTGGATATTGTATAGACTTTGCAGTACTTGCAGCATTTAAGGAATCCTACAAGGGGAGCTGGTTAAATTATGACGATGCTGAGTTCTACAGTGTGTGCACTTTGGTCTGGCTAAGATGTCAGTCATTCTTTTAAGTCCTCAGTTCAAATGTATGGTTTGACGCAACATTAGTACAACAACTGGGACAAAATTGGGCATACTGGTTGGGATTGAAATTGTATCAGGGAAGCTGAATTTGTGGGCAACGAATAAGGGATTTCATTCAGATGTGCATGCAAAGTTCATGGTTTGGACAAGGGACAGAAGAGGGTCAGGACGGAGGGGCTGTGGCTCAGTGGTAGAGCATCTGCTTGGCATGCAGAAGGTCCCAGGTTCAATCCCCGACATCTCCAGTTAAAGGGACTAGGCAAGTAGGTGATGTGAAAGATCTCAGCCTGAGACCCTGGAGAGTCGCTGCTGGTCTGAGTAGACAATACTGACTTCGATGGGTCAGTATTCAGTAGAAGGCAGCTTCATGTGTTCATGGGTGTTCAGGAAAGACCACTGGAAACACGCTTGAATTAGCAGAAGGGAGAATAAAGCAAGAGTTTTCCTGATCTACTTTAAGGCCCAGGCAATGCCCTCCCCATTAAATTTCTATTTTTCCCTAACTTCTATTTCACTTCTTCTCTCCACAGCTGAGTTTGAATGATTTTCAGCTTCAGCCTCCGGTGACCTTCCGCTTGCGCTCAGGATCTGGTCCTGTTCACCTTGCTGGACTACACCAGATCTGTAAGGAAATCCAGAGAGCTATTATGTACAAAATGGGGTGCCCTGGGAATTTAGAGGTGGAGAGACATGTATGTTGCTTCTTAAGGACAGATGTGGTAGAGGGTAGGCCAGTATTCTTGTAACCATTGTTAGATGAGGCGACCTGGCATTCCTCAGCAATGTGCTGTGTTTCTGGGATGTGTGCAAACACTTTTGTCTCATCCTGCCAGGATGTAAGGAGGACTACCACATATTAGGTGGAAGAATGATTATATGCACCCCTTAGTTTGAACAAGGCAGGGTGGCGTGGATTGTTGTGTGAATACACTTCCCAAACTTAGGTAATTCAGTACTGGAGACAGTTGCCTTCTTGCTCATGGGATGAGCTTGGCAGAGAAAGGGGCTGAACCCGGTTTCCAGGTCTGAGGGAGGCTGTCAAATAACAGGACTGTCTTGGTCTCAGTTCATAAACAGGATCTCTTGGATGATGAATTGAGTGACGAGGACGAGGATTTTAGTGAGGAAGATAAGTTCAGTGACGAAGAAGAGCTCTCCCCTGTCAAGCCAGCCAAGAAGAAACAGAAGTCTTAGCTTGGCTCCCCCAAAAGGTACGTGCTTGCAGAGAGGACGGTGCAGCTTCCAAGGCCAGCAGATTCTTGCCACAGCGAAGCACCATGTTGTCCTTGGACTATTCATGGGCACCCTTGCTTTTCATAGCCCCATTCCAAAACAGCAGCTTCCAATAAGAAGCTCCCTTAAAATAAAAGTTCCGGGGCAAGTGGATGTTTTGCAGCCCTTCCCCTCTCTCCTGAGGTTTCCGTAGTCCAGGTGTCTGTCCATCTACTGCAGAGCTTCAGTTTTGCAGCAAGCAAAAAGAGAGGCTGGACTACTGCAGTGTTAATGGAAGCGCCTTTCCCTGGTGCCTTCAAAGCTGCAGGGGCTGACTTTGGGGATGGGAGGGGACATGTGGGTCTACCTGATCATTTTAGAATACTCCTGGCTTTGGCAAATCTACCCTGTTCTCTGTTGGGAGGAGGTGGACCAGCAGTATATGGATAGTGGCAGGAAGAGAGATTGCCATGCTTAGCTGCACTTTTTCCTCTTCCTGCCAGGCCCTGCAGATTTTAACCTTCCTTGACCTGCCCTGATCATCTGCTGCTGCTGGATTTCATGGGAAAACTTGCCCATTTCTCTCTTTTTTTGTCCAGAACCTACAGCTAAGTGACCCTTGCTTCCAATTCCATGGGAAAAGCTGTTGTTTGAGGAGTCATAGGAGGCTTGAAAAAACACATCATAGATGTCTTCCATTTTCTTCCCAGGAAAACTAGTTGCTGCTGTGCCTTTTGTACCTGGAAAGGTACACTGATAACGCTGACTGCTGCTGCTAAGTGTGGTGTAGATCTCTATGCATTGTGTATCTTTAAGGACCCCTGTTCCTTAGAGAACTGGATGAGGCCACTAGGCATCCTCCTTGGAATTTCTGTGCCTTATGGCATTCAGTCGGTTTGACTCTGCACATGGTCAAGATGTTATTCTTTCCTTCATCACCTTGAAGAAGCCAGCAGGATGCACTTTCTGAAAAAGAATAGTATTTTCTTCTAATTGTTAACCCAATTTTTGAAAATATTAAATACCTCTGGTGTATGCTTCCCCCTGCCCCCAAATTTTTTTATGGATTGTTCATTGTGCACTAGGAGGAGTGAAAACAGCCTGTATGTGTTTCCTAGGCATAATTTTCCTTGTAAGTCTCTTCTTTAAATGTTTCTAGCGCTACCTTAAAAAAAAAATGGTGCTTTACATTTTAGAATAAAAACGTTTTGCAATTTGTACGCTTGCTCTAAATTGTTTTACTGGATGCTTGAGGAATTGGCAACATTATTTCATTTTCCAGGTACTGGGCTTTGCTGTCTTCTTTCTCGCCCCTCCTTTTCCCAGGTATAGAGCACAAATGAAGCTGCCTTATAGCGAATTAGATCACCGGTCCCATCTACTCTGATTGGCAGCAGTTCTCTAGGATCACAGGAAGACACCTTTGTCAGCACCTGCTCCATGGCTGGACATAATCAGGCAGGTGCTGCACCTTGCGATCCTTCTACATGCAAAGCATGGGATGTACCACTGAAACAGACCCCCACACACACACACATTTTCTTTATTCAATTTACCAGCATGGTGTAGTGGTTAAGAGCGGTGGTTTGTGTGGACTCTGATCTGGAGAACCGGGTTTGATTCCCCACTCTTCCACATGAGTGGCGGAGGCTAATCTGGTGAACTAGATTTGCTTCCCCACTCCTACACACGAAGTCAGCTGGCTGACCTTGGGCAAGTTACAGCTCTGTTAGAGCTCTCTCAGCCTCACCTACCTCACAGGGTGTCTGTTGTGGGGAGGGGAAGGGAAGGTGATTGTAAGCCACTTTGAATCTCCCTTAAGTGGTAGAGAAAGTCATCATATAAAAACCAACTCTTCTTCTTGTACCCTACCTTTCTCCCCAATGGAACTCAAAGAAGCATACATTATTCTCCTCCCCTCCGTTTCATCCTCACAACAACCCTGTGAGATAGGTTAGGCTGAGAGGGTATGACTGGCCCAAGGTCACCCAGTGAGCTTCCATAGCACGAGTTGGGATTTGAACCTTGGTCTACCAGATACCAGTCTAACACTCTTAACCACTACACCACACTGGTGCTCACTCACCTTAATCGATTGCCTGTCAGGACAGGGGTACACATTGTCAGGTACCTTCTAGCAGTAACCACCCCCCCAGCACTACTCACCTGCCCTCCCTGCCTGGTTTAAAGATATAGGGAGATTGTAGATATTTATATCCCATTTTCTCCTTCCAATTGGGACCCAAAGCAGCTTTCAACATCTTTCTCTCCTTATCCACTTTATTTTACATGGTGAGCAACAGTCAACCCTGTGACATAGGTTAGGTAGAGAGAGAGTGACTGGCCCAACGTCTCCCAGTGAGCTTCCATGGCAGAGTGGGGATTCAGACATCGCAGATCCTAGTCCAACACACTTAAGTGCTACAACACCCTGGCTTTCAGTATACTTTTCTTTCAGTGAAGAACTGGAAATCCCTTTATTGAACATTTTGTTAAGAAAGAGCCTTCAGGATGAGTGTGAGGTTGGGAATCGCCTCTTTTTGAACTACTGTTGGGCAGCACTGGGATCTGAGCAGGTGAATACTGCACACTGGAAATGGCTTCTTTTACTGCCTGGGCTCTTGGGTTTTGTGTCCTGTTGGCAGCTTACCCAATTAGTACCAGATCCTCATAAGTCCCAGCAAGACCATAACATGACTTCACGTTTCAGGGAATGTGGTCAACCTGCTAAAGGCGCCTGTGATTAACAGGTGCCCAAATGAACGCTCCAAAAATCTTCCTTCAATCTTGAGTAGAGGTTACTCTAGAAAAAAACAAGTCCCGTGTGCCACCACAAGATGGCAGCCAAGTCAGCAGGATGGGGGACCTCCTTGGACTGCTTTGTTGCAGGGAAGTGGGGAAATTGGTTTTGTTTCTCATGGGTCTTGGAGGAACTCTCAGCTCAGTGTGTAGGAAAAAAATAATTATGGAGCAGTCTGCAGTTGCTTCAGTTTTAAGAGTGAGGTTGGCCTTAAATGTATCTTTGAGGCCAGCTGTCACTCCAAACCCTTGCTTGGCTTAGTGTATTGCCATTAGGGTTGACAGCTCCAGGTTGGGAAATGCATGGAGATTTTGGGGGGCAGAGCCTGAGGAGGGCAGTGTTTGGGGAGAGACTTCATTGGGTATGATGCCATAGAGCTCGCCTTCTAAAATGGCTGTTTTCTCCAGGTGAACGGATCTCTGTCACCTGGAGACCGGTTGTAATCCCAGGAGACCTCCGGCCATCATCTGCATGTTGGCAACCTCAATTGCCATGTAGGAATCATCTGGCAAATATGCTGGGGTTTTTTTTTTTAAGACATTGTTGGATTTGAGTATGTATCCTGTCTCCTTACTTTCCAAGGCTAACCTTCCCTGCATGCTACCTGATGTTTCCTTAAATGCCTGATTTCAGTGTTGTTACTAGGATGCATTTTGGTCACATCATGAGACAACAAGAGTCACTGGAAAAGACAGTCATGCTAGGAAAAGTCGAGGGCAGCAGGAAAAGAGGAAGACCCAATAAGAGATGGACAGACTCAATAAAGGAAGCCACAGCCCTCAAGGACATTTTGGAGGACTTTGATTCATAGGGTCACCATGAGTCAGAAGTGACTTGACGGCCCTTAACACACCCAGACACACACACTAGGATGCAATCTTTTGTAGTATCCTGCTGGGATGGATGGATAGGATGCACATCTGATATCACTGAATGCCTACATTAAAGCTCTAGTCTTACAGGGCTGGGCTAGTGAGTCATGAAACCCCTATAGAATTCAGACATGGGCACATATGTACTGCTGTTTTACCAAGGCTATTGGAGTCAGGCTTGAGTACATGCTTCTCCGATTCAGTTTATCCTCACAATAACCCTGTGAGTTAGACTAGGCTGAAAGCATGTGACCAGCCTGCAGTCAACCGCTATATCCTTGTAGCTCTTACCATTTTAGCTCCTATCCACCTCACATCATTGCCAATTCTCAATCGGCAGACACAGTTGCCAGCCCTTGAAATAAATGACTCGAGTACCTTGGCAGAACCTGGGGCCACAACAGTGTTCTTCTAAGAAGTTTACAACTTCCTTCTGCCAAGCAATGCTAACCAGATACGGTATCCAGCCACCTTGGAGCTAACATGGTTTAGATTACAAATGTGTCATGCACAAAACCAAAAGTGCCAGCACAGCAGATCGCTCACAGTTGAGCTCAGCCATAGACTATACCCCAAGTTACATATATAACTCAAATCTATTCAGCATTTTATTGAGCCTTTAGAAGATGGTCTAGAAAACGTTTACCTATTTTATACACTGGTAATAATGGGGGGGGGGAAATGATACTGAGACCAATCCCATGAATAACTGGTGAATTAATGGCAAAAAATACAAAAGGTGCAGACCAGATAACTTAAGATAGTAAGCCAAGCTACACACTACAGGATTCAAGCATAATACAAAGTGAGGGAAAAGCAGGGAACATTTTTTTTCTGCTAGATGTTTGTGTATGCATGTTTATTGTAGCCTGATTGGTCCCTGTATTGAGGAGGTTCCACAGATACATCTGCCAATTACCTATTGCATTTTTATTCCATGCTTTCTTCAAAGGGCTTGGGATTGTATACATGTCTCCCCTTTTTGTTTATCCACACAACAACCCTGTAATGTAGATTAGGCTGAGAGAATGTGACTGACTTTGAAATCACCCAATGAGATTTATGGCTGAGTGGAGATTTGAACTCATGCATCCTCAGTCTTAATTGGTGTAGTAACCACTATACCACACTGGCTGGAGCATTCCTTCTGCCAGGGATGCTCTAGGAAATGCCTCTTTCATTGCTTTAAAAGACCCAATAATCCATGTTGTTGGGGTTGGATCAGCTTGTGCTCGATTGAGCAAGAACAACCCTCTGCTTCTGGCTCAGAAACAGCTGGTTCTGGACAAAGAAGACTTTTTGTCTTGGAGCTAGTGCCCAGTTTCCACACACTGAAGAGTTGTCAATGGGATGAGCTCTATCTTTGACTTGGAAAACTGCAAAGTCTGGGAGTGAGGGGAAATAAGATGCTTGAAGTTTAAATTATGGCATTAATAAAGTACCTCTGTTTTGGGACTATGCTTGTTTTAGCTGTAATCTCTGGAGTATTGTGCTTGTCTCATGTTTAAAAATTACTGGAATAATTAGGGTATGAAAGTATTTGATCTTTTCTGCAAGATATTAATGAAATTAGGGGCTGGTGTAGTGGGTCTGCAGTTCTCTTGATGTGTTGATCATGCTGGCCATGCACACTCTGTACCTCCACATGGTCTGATGCATTCAGGCTGGAAGGGGTAATATTTAACCCTTGTGGATTAAAGCATGGATGTTGAGATTGCCATCAGGGAGAGGTGTGTTTGGGAGATCACACATTTAGCTCAAGTCTAAGGGGAAAGAATAGGATTAGAGGGTCAGGCCAGGGCAATGGCTTCCCCTCTGGAGATGATGCTATCAAAACAGGTTCAAATACCTTGTGCAAACAAACAGGATTGTCAAGGGAGAAGAGAGCCTGCTCTCTCAGGTTGCTTTTAGTAAGCCTCACCCAAGACAAGGGGTTGTTAGTTTGTTTTTCCCAGGCAGAGAGGGGTAAGGGGTGTGTTTCCTTTTCCTTTTATTGAAAACAAAAGGGGGGGAAGGGGGACCAAAGTAAATTTTTCACGAGTGAGTGCCTGCAGACAGCTCACAGAGCGCTCCTGATGTGATGCTATGGCACAAAGAGTGAATGCAATCCCTGGATTTATGAACAGGCTCATGGGGAGGGATTTTACCCCCTGATCTTTGGACAGGTGCTGGCAACAGTGGCCAAAGGATATTGGCATCTTAATGAGGATGGATACAAGATCTAGAAGGATAAAGTGGAAGCTGGGAGATGGACGTAAGAGACCCAAGAAGCTCACTCTAAAATGACCTCAACTTTAAAGGGTAGAACAGAGGTAGGTAAAAAAGAGCCACAATTTTGAATTGAGAGTAAGGACCTTGCTCTGAACTGTTATGAATTAGTGGCACATATTACAAGAGAAATGGAGAGAGGGGGAATTCTGTAGCCTCCAGTACAAATGCAAAAGGGGTACAGACTTGCATATTAACTTCAACAGACTGGTGGCTGGGCTTGTATCTGCAACTTTTCTAGGAACTGTGTGTGGGCTTCTCTGATGAGGCCTGCAATTGCTGTGAACTGTTCCTTGCTGTTCTGTTTCAAAGACATAAGGGCTGCTAAACCTCAAACTAAGCACAGGGTTTTAACCAGCCCCAGAGAAACCACAGATTCAACTGAATATATGTTCTCTGAAGAGCATCTCTGGTCCATTCTAGCAGCCTAGTTCTTTCTCCTAGCTCATGTACAGGGCAGCACAGTTTGTGGGAGAGTTCATGTGTTGAGTGTAGGCTGTAGAAACCCTAAACTGGTGCCTGGAGGCAGTTTTCAAATGGATGTAGGCTTATAAACTGAAGCTTAATCCTGACAAGATGGAAGTGCTGCTAGTGAGTGGGAAGTCTGGCCTAAAATTTAAGGTATCACTCGTTCAGGATGGGGTTGCAACTCTCCCTGAAGGAACAGGCCCATTGTTTGGTGGGGCTCTTGAACCCAGGCCTACTGCTAGATAAAACAGGTGGCAGCTGTGGTCAGGAATGCCTTTTACCAACTTCAACTGGTTAGCCAGCTGCAGCCTTTCCTGGGCAGAAAAGATCTGGTCGTCGTGGTGCATGCCCTGGTTATATCTAAACTACATTACTGCAATGTGCTCTGTGTGGGGCCGCCCTTGAAAAGTGTTTGGAATCTTCAGTTGATGCACAATGCTGCAGCCAGAATGTTGACTGGTATGGGTTGTAGGGACCAGACTTGACCCATCTACACTGGCTCCTGATTTGGGCACAATTCAAGGTGCTGGTGTTGACATTTAAAGCCCTACATGGTTTGGGACTGGCTACTCCTTTAAGAACCTACCTGACTAAAATGGTCCTCTTCCGAGGCCCTGGTTCAGTTACCTCCACCTTCTGAGATTTGGTAGGTGGCAGCTGGGGAGAGGGCCTTCTCAGTCATGGTACTGTAACTGTGGAACTCTCCCCAGAAAGACTCGCTTGTCCCCTTCTGTTGCCATCTTCCACCAGAGGGTGAAGATGTTTTTATTCCATCCATCCATCCATCCATCCATCCAAACCTTTATTGGCAGAGATGTTTTTATTTCGACTGGCATTCCCTCAGTGAGCCCTCTTTCCTGCCCTGTTTTAATTGCTGTTTTATGTATGTGTGTTTTATTGCAATTGATGTGTATTTTAACTTGGTTTTAATTTTTTGAATGATGCGAGGGGGTTGTTTGGGTTTTAATTGTTTTTAAGATGTATTTTTATTACATACCGTATGTTCTTAATCTTTTAGCTGCCTCGGTGGCCCTGATCAGGGTAAAAAGGCAGGGTATACATTTTGTAAATAATAACAATAATAATGATTAGGATGATGTATTTGTCCTGGAGCCTCTATGACTTTGGGGAGGGAAGCAGTGTTACTCTGGTCTACATTTTGATTAGTGAATTAGCCCTGTCTAATATTTATTTCAAGGGAGGGACAAAAAAAATACACATTAATTAGAGTGGGAAGGCTAGCAAAGGTACTTTGGTTGTGTGAAAAGATGTATTCGCTAAACACTTTGCAGATAAATCTCTTGCATCCATTTCAGCTTGGACTCTACACTAGCAGTGTCAGGATCAGATGGTCCCAAGGTGCTGATCTGTCCAGTTGTGTGGGATACCTTTCAGCTTGTCCTGTCCTGAGGATGTGGGCAGGATTCTTGGAAGTTTGAGACCCTTGACCTGGTTGTACAACCTTTGCCCCTCTTGGTTACTTAAATCTGGGGGGGGGGGTCTGGTGGACTGGGTCTGGGAGACAGTAAATGCCTCCTTGAGAGTTAGGTCTGTGATGGTTCACACATCCACATTGTCACTTCAAGTTGAATGCATGTGTGGACTAACTCCAAAAGTTACTGCCTTGGGTAACCACTGCAAAATGTAAACCTTTATAATAATTCTTTGATTCATGAATATGTAAAGAAACCCTTGAGTTAAATTGTATCATGTTGCCAAGATTCATAGGCCACCCTCTTAAATGTTCGGAGCCTCAAATTCATTTGCCAACAGTCTAGCTAAAAGGGCTGAACAATTAAAAAAAATAGCCTCCTCACTTCAAGAGGGGACAGCTCTTGACCTTTGTACTAAGATGTGCCTCTGTTTGTTCTGTTATTGTCCAAAGCAGGATTAAACATGTTTGCCTTGAATTCTGAGAAGAGTTCTCTCTTTCTGGTTAGAAAGCTCTTTTAATTTGGTGCGAGAGTGGCTCTGTATGACTGTTGAGGAATCCCTTTTGTGCATTGCCTTCAATCAGCACAGTGAACCAGTAAGTCCCTGGTTCAAATCTCACTTCTGTTATGAACTTAGTAAATGGCAAAATCACTTTAGACACCCGCTCTTGCTCAGCCACCCACTCTCTAAATATACAACACGGGGTGCCTTGAACAATAAAGCCTAAAACTGGAGTGATGGTCACCCCAAACAAGGGCCAGTTTCCTTACATAAGCATGGTGTACATAAAGGGTGTAAAATTCAAGAAGTTTGGAGATAAGTGCATGCTAAATCTGCTTAATATTATGCATATTCTGGCATTATGCTTGGTATTCTGAGTGAAGTTGTGTGCATCTGTTTTGTATTGTGGTAGCAGGAAGTATGAGAAGGTTAGTGTGTGACATAACAGTAGCCACATGATACAATGGCATAAAGTGGGCTGTTTGTGTATAGAGTGTGCACTGGTAGCATATGAGACATGGATCCATTCTCTTCAGATGCATAATAAACGTGTCCATGATGGGAGTTGGCCTTGCCTGAAACTTGTAGAAAGACTCTGAAGTGGGTTGTTCTCATTCTGTTTGCAAGTAGGATCCAGATTGTTGTGTATTCTTATACCAGATAAAAGAATCCAGGTAAATATGGAGCTTTACATTAATTCCAGCTGTCCTGCAAATATATTGACTGAAATCAGAAACCAAAGATACATTAAGATATGCCCAGTCTGAAACAGAATTCTCGTCAGACTCCAGTAGTTATGCTCTGTACATCTGAGAATGGAAATGCAGACTGAGAATCTCCAATATCTTGAGGCCATGTGCTTATCATTAGGCCTCTGGGCTAGATGCAGACCATACTCCCTGTCTGTAGCCCTGTTGGTGAATTAAAATACCTGTCTTTTGCTGCCCTTTTTTTCCATTGTTTACATCCAAACCTTAAATGTGGCCGGGGAGCTGGAAGAGAGCCTGCTTTCCTACAGCGCCTTGCTGCTCCTTTCTCCGCGTTCAGAGGCACGTGGTAGAGAGAGGGCCAGTTTGGCCTAGCCTGTTACATCCAGCCAGCTACTATGAGACTGCCTGAGTGCGTTGATTTTGGGGAGAGAGAACTTTGAGTGCTGTCACAAGTGAACTCAGCACAGAGGAGCAGAGAGAAACCGGAGGGTGTAGAAGGAACAGAACAAAAATGAAAACTGCAAGAGGGAACCAAAAGGTGGGGTGCAAGGAGATCAGTGAGCTGGAGGAGAAAAAGTGTGATACCTGAGAAGCCTACGGGTAGTAAGATGTGGGGTGGAGAAGCAGAGAAAAAGGAGCTGCAAATGGGCAGGGGGTGAAGAATACAGAGAAAATGAAAAACACTGGAGGTAGCTGAAAACTGGGCCTTCAGAGCTATGAGTGCAGCAGATACGGAGCAGTTGAGGTCTGGAAGCAGGAAAACAAATATGTGAGAAACAGAAATGATGCAGACAAAGAAATCGATGGCAGTGCAAGGGGAGTGAGTATGAAGCGGGGGGAAATGGGATACCTGGGAAATAGGGCTGTGGAGAGAATATGGGCAGGGAAACAGAACAAGTGCGGATAATGAGACTGATGCTGGTTCAAAGGACAAGAGAGAGACTAGAAAGCATCGTAGAGTGGAGAGGGGAAAAACAAACAAGGAGACTTCTGAGAGATTGTAGCAATGCAGAAAAGAAGCTGCAAACTGTGGGATACAGAAAGAAAAAGGGGGATTAACAGAAAATGGGTAAAAAGAAACACAGTTAAAATTGTACCACGGCGTCTCTTCCTTGGATGATGGTATTGTGTGAGTCACTGTGGAGATCTGTCCCACTGAAAGGCAGAATATAAGTGCTCATTATTTAAAGTAAAGTAGTGGTGCAGTTCTCTTGAGTTAGTAAACGTAAAGTGTTCCTCATAATGATTTAAATTGTGCACCACTGCCTTAAATGTTCCTCACAAGGAAGCTTTAGCTTTCGTGGAGATATTATTTCCATCTAAGGGATGCCTAATAAGGTCCCTTGTTTTATAGACTGCTTCTTCAGTCTGGGGTCACAACTCCGTAGTTGCTTGAATAGAATTCAGGTAAGACCTTTAAGCAGGCCTCGGCCTTCCTTGTGCCTCCTGAAAATGTAATTAATGCTAATTAGAAAATGGAACTAAGAGTGTGCATTCTCCCCAACATCATATAAGGTTTACACCTGCACCACAGATATATGTATGGGAAGGCCAAGTTAAGCTTCACAGGTGAAAATATCTTTAGAGCCCTCGTATGAGAGGCATGCTTCATGTAACCAACAGGGCTCTAGGCAAAGGTTCCCTCTGCCCCCTGACATCATGCAAAACCAATCCAAACAAAGTATTAAAAGAAATCACATGATTTGCCCAACTCCATTCATCCATGGCATTTTGTTCTCTAACCCTCCTCTCAGTAGCCCTGCTAAGCAACAGAACAAGCATCTCACAAGTACGAATGTCATGGACTCTGTATTATACATCTCCTACATCTCCTCATAATAATCTCTCTTAATTTTTAATGTGCTAACCAGCCACCCTTAATTAAAATGAGACCATTTGGAGGCTATATTTAGTTCCTCCTTCCATTTTTCCTGCTTTGGTGTGAGGAAATGGACATAAGCCTCACGCACAGTGAATAATTTCAAAGAGATGTTGTGTCGTCTTCAGGATAGGATGTCAAGAGTGTAACCTCACTGTTTTGCCAACTCTCAGGGTCAGTAGTTCAGCCATTGCTGGGAGGAGAGGCCTGAAGTCCATGTGGTAGAGGTTGCTTAGGCCTACTGGTAAGTAAACAAACATGTCTAGAGTTACAGCTTCTCCCACTCTAAAGCCTGCTTGAGCCGCCCGCAGCTCCAGGTTTAATGACATATTCCAACCCAAATACTGTTGCCCCAATGCAATAACCTACAGGGAGGGTCGTATGTGTTGTTGAGCCATAGAAAAAAAATCCAAAAACGACAGTTGCGTAATACCTCTTTACCAACCACAGTATCACAGAACAGTGAACAAACTTCAAAGTTCCCCATGACTGTGCTTCAAGCTGGAATGGGATGTTCGGAATAATAATAATAATAATAAAAAAAAAAACCAGTGGGAGGGGGAGGAAAAAGTCATTAGTCTGCAGTTTATAAAGTCTTCAATGGGAATACAAGATACGCATGCAATTTTGTTTACAATTGGTATGGACTAGTTGGTTATATTTTATGCTATTGTTACCTGCACTGTTTTCAGTTATAATCTACCTTGAGTCTTCATTAGAAATGCAGGCTAACCATGAAGTAAATAAAAAAATGCACAATTTGGGCAAGAGGGATCCAGCTGCAGCCATGCACAGTTTGAAACCATTTCATAAAGATATCAAATATTTAAAGACGACGAATAAAATGTAGAGTTGCCAGCTCTGGGTTGAGAAATACATGGAGATTGTGGGGGTGGAGCATGTGGAGGGCAGGGTTTGTGGAGGGGTGGAACCTCCAAAGGGTATAATGCCATAGAATCTACCCTCCAAAATGGCCATTTTCTCCAGGGGAACTGATCTTGGTTGTCTGGTGATCAGTTGTAATAGCAGGAGATCTGCAGGGTGGCAAGCCTAATAAAAGGGTATTAACATCAAAACTTAAGATTGTTCCTTATGGCTAGTAGAACATTTAGAAGCAAATCAGCTCTAGTTCTAGAACTGTAGTAATGGCTCTTGTCTCCCTAGAATCACATCTATGCATAAAAAGAATTCTGTAGCATTGGCATTGTTTCATCACCTTACCTCTTGGAGAGAAGGAAACCTTCCTAGCTACTATCCTAGGATTTTAGTGTCTTCGCTTGTGGTCATGTATTGACTTTTGGACATTGTCCATTACTGTATTAGATACTGTTTGTATCTTGTTTTGCTTTGTGAAGCATAAATAAGTATTGTTTGTAGTTGTTACAGTTGTTGCTGTCTTATGTTTGCTAATTACCCGGAGGTTGGCAACCCCACATATAAGTACATCTCACCTGCAATTAGAAGGCTAGGTCTCCAGCATCAGCTTGGAGTTGTCACAGTATAGGGTTGCCAATTCTGGGTTGGAATATTCCTGGAGATTTAGGAGCGGAGCCTGGGGAGGGAGGAGTTTGGGGAGGGGAGGAAGCTCACTCTCTAACTCTACCAGTTTGTCAAAGGGAACAGATCTTTGTAGTCCCCCTGGAGCTTGGCAGCCCTAAATACTAATGGTTGTACATCCATACACAACTAGGAATTGAGCCGCAAGGTAATGTTCTGTAGTGTCACAATCATGTGCCTGTGAAGGGATGGACTATTTACCATACACAAAAAGCTAAAACGATGTGGAAACGAACCATTTGCTAGACCTAAAATGCAGCTAATGCCAGATTGTTGCCGCCCATCTCCAGTTTAGATGTGCACCAATGCCTTTTAGAAGAAGCCACCAAATAGTTAGATTAGCAGACGGCCTAGAATTTTCACATTTTATGGTGTGGGTGCAATCTCATTTTTCATGGGTTGCACTATAAAAGGCAAGTGCAAATCAAGCCTGTGGCAACTACATGGGAATCCCAAGATCTTGTCCCACCTCCCAAGAAAGAGATGCGTAACAGAGAAGCTTCTGATACCTTTGCCAGATGCCTCTTGCGTGAGCCTTGTGTCAGACAGATACAAGTTTGCAATTATTTTCCGGCTGCTTCTATGCATGTGTTTTTTAAGACTGTAAACAAAGACAAGTTACATGGGAAGCAGCCCCTAGGAAATGGCCTTGCTAGAACTACTGTACCCCAGGCCCTGTATAATGCCTTTTGTTCGTACTGGGGGAAGCCCTTCCGCCAACAAGGAACAGGGTGAAGAGAGGGATTGAGGCAGATCTCCAGTTTCATTAGGTTGGTGCCTTACCTGGGAAACACCGCTTCTGCGCTCTGCCCCTGATCATCAAAGAGTGTAAGAGAGGCCTGCTCCCATGGACGGTCGCTGCTGCCCCCAGGCCATGTTTGTGCTGTGGGTGTAAACAGCAAGGTCATTCCCATGGAACAGGGGCCTGGAAGGCTGGGCTTGGCAGGCCTCTGAGCCTGGGAGAGAAGAGATGTTAATTGCATCCCACAGTCTTGCCTGGGGAAAACTGGAGCCACCCATCTGTGGCAAAGGTGCCGTTGTCACTAAAAGACTGCATTAATATGGGGGGGGGGGCTCTGCCTGTGCTGTGAACTCTGAGATGGTTGTTTTCATTGGCTTAATCCCACTGCGTGTCCAAGTGGCCTAAAATGCAAATCTGCCTGGAGTTCTCATTCTCACACACTCGCTGGCTTTTTATGAGAGGGGTGTGTGGTTGAAAGGAAGGGAGAGGTCAGCATGGACGTAACATCAAAATGGCTACCTGTCTCCCTTAAGGGTTGAGCTTATGGATTCAGTCTCTGGCTCTCCTGGGCCTGTGACTCCTCCCCTGCAATTCCCACAGGCTAGTCCCAAGGGAGGGAACTGAGTGAACCTACGGACATGTTGCCATACTGATGCAAGCGGTGTTTGAGCTACGGTTGCCAACCTCCAGGTGGTGGTGAAGATCTCCCTAGCGTTGCCAGGTCCCTCTTTGCAACTGGTGGGAGGTTTTTTTGGGCAGAGCTTGAGGAGGGTGGGGTTTGGGGAGGGGAGGGACTTCAATGCCATAGAGTCCAATTGCCAAAGTGGCCATTTTCTCCAGGGGGATTGATCTCTATCAGCTGGAGATCAGTTGTAATAGCAGGAGATCTCCAGCTATTACCTGGAGGTATATTTCGGATATAAGAGCCTAGTGCTGTTGTTTTTGCTTGCTTCCTGCTACCACAGCATGTTGCCACCAATTACCTGGCAGTTGGCAATCCTAGATCTCCCGCTATTACAATTGATCTCCAGGCAACAGAGATCAGTTCACCTGGAGAAAATAGCCGCTTGGAGAGGTGTACTCTATGGCATTATACCCCACTTAAGTCCCTCCCCTCCCCAAACCCCAACACCCTCAGGCTCCTCCCCTAAAATCTCTGAGTATTTCCCAGCCTGGAGCTGGCAACCCTAGTTTGAGCTAATCTGATCCCTGGAGCAGGAGATGAGCTCAGCATATCAGTCTCTGCTCTTGCCGCCTCCTGAACTGCTAGTTCAGCAGCAGAAGTGGCAATGAGAGGGGGGAGAGAGAGCTATCAGAGGTAGCTATGGGTTTCTGCTTCTCAGACACTGTTGACATGGCTTTTTTAATTCACCTTGGTCCGTTTCAATATTGTTACCTGCTCCAGGCCCTTGCAACAGAAAAAGTTAGAAACTGAAATAATTCAAAGAAAATTATTTGTGTAACCCAGGCTTAACATCTTGGTTTCATAATATGTTCAGCACAACATTAACAGGGTTTTAAAAATTAAAGAAAGTGCAGCAGAATAGATAATAAGTCTTACGTTCTGAAACCTGAAACCGGAGTATCATGCAAACTCTTACCCAGATTGTCTATAAACATCTGACTTCTGGGAGCAACCCACAAGAGACAGATCACCCCTTTAACTACCTTAAAGATGAGTACTGCTTCCTGAAGTACCATCATCATTGATAACAGATCAGAATCAGGAGGGAAGTTGATTTATTAGCAAAAATAAAATCAGAGTTGGGAAAATATTTATTTGAACCCATCCGAGACTTTGTATCCTGAGCAATTTCTCAAATTACTTTCCACTTATGCAAATATAAGGAATATTATCTTTTCCTTTTCTTCTGTTTCCTGCTTTAGGAGTTTCAACCAATGCTAGAGATAGGCAAGATTTTTATGTTTTCAGAGGATGCTGCATTGTTTCTTCAGCTCAGCATGTTTCTGTGTACAGAGCCAGTCACATGGCAAGGTGTAAGGATTTGTTCCATTCCATTTTAATGTTGAAACATTCTGCAGTAAAGAAAAAAGGTAAAAAAGGTAAAGGTCCCCTGTGCAAGCACCGGGTCATTCCTGACCTATGGGGTGACGTCACATCCTGACGTTTACTAGGCAGACTTTTGTTTTACGGGTTGGTCTGCCAGTGCCTTCCCCAGTCATCTTCCCTTTACCCCCAACAAGCTGGGTACTCATTTCACCGACCTCGGAAGGATGGAAGGCTGAGTCAACCTTGAGCCAGCTGCCTGAAACCGACTTCTGTCGGGATCGAACTCAGGTTGTGAGCAAAGCTTGGACTGCAATACTGCAGCTTAACACTCTGCGCCACAGGGTAGTAAAGGTAAGGGAGGTTTAAAACCTTGTCTTTATTAGAAGTATCTTTTTCCTTTTAATATTATCCTTGAACGCTGTGTCTGAGGAAGACCTGTATGAAATTCAAAAGCTTACATACTGCATTATGAACTCTGCATTTTATTTATTAAAACATTTCTATGCAGCCTTCCCACCCAAATAGGGGCCCCAAGAGAACAAATATCAAAACATTTCAACATTAAAATATCAACACATTAAAACAGCATTTGAAATGAGTGTATATAAAATATTTAAACAAATAAAACACATAAACATAAGCACGCATAACAATCACCAATGCTCCAGTGAGGGAATGCCAAACAAAGAAGTCTTCAACCGCTAGTAGAAGACAATGATAGAGGAAGAGAGACAAATCTCTCTGGGGAGGGAGTTCCAACATTTTGGCAGGTTGCAACCCATCTAGCTTCAGATAACTGGGGAACCTGAACCAAGGCCTCCAAAGATGACCGGAGTAGGTTCACATGACAGCAGATGGTCCTTCAGGTATGCTGGCCCAAAGCTATATAGGTTTTATAAAGGTCAATACCAGCAACTCAGATTGGGCCCAGAAGTAACTTGGGAGTAACTTCACCCGCTAGTAGAAGACAATGAGCCTGTAATTGAAAAAAGGGATTCTTGGCAACAGGAAATTTCTCAGTAAGTTAAATATCCAGTCCACTCCTGTTGGTCACACTGGTGAATGATCTGCGCCAGGTAGGGTTGCCAACCTCCAGGTACTAGCTGGAGATGTCCTGCTATTACAACTGATCTCCAAGTGACAGAGATCAGTTCCCCTAGAGAAAATGGCTGCTTTGGCAATTGGACTGTATGGCATTGAAGTCCCTCCCCTCTCCAAACCTCACCCTTCTCAGGCTCCACCCCCCAAAATCTCCAGGTATTTCCCAACCTGGATCTGGCAATTCTTCTACCGAGTGAAGTGAAGGTGTACTGTCTCAGTTAATGTTCCAGAAACTGTGCAAAGCATAGTTGTTTTAGCAGGGTCTTTCATGGTATATCCATGAGAACATCTTGTGTTTTTGTGGTCATTCTATATTTTGTGAACTGCTTCTTACTTTAAAAAAAAAAAGTAGTATAAAAGTGCCTTGAAGAAATAACATAAAAGGCCTTACAGGACTAGCAGTTTCATTTTCAGTTCCATTTACTTGAGATTTGTAACTCACCTTTTGACTAAGCTGGGCCTTCAAGGGACAAAATAAAGTACACTCAAATATGTCTGGATATAGCCCATCAGTCTAGAGACAGGTGAATGCAGCAAAGTGTTACATTGGCAATAAGGCCTGATAGTAAATAGGTAGGGTTGCCAACCTCCAGGTAATAGCAGAAGATCTCCTGCTATTACAACTGATCCCCAGCCAATAGAGATCAGTTTAGCTGGAGAAAATGGCTGGTTTGGCAATCGGACTCTATGGCATTGAAGTCCCTCCCCAAACCCCGCCCTCCTCAGGCTCTGCCCATAAAACCTTCCACCGGTTGCGAAGAGGGACCTGGCAACCCTATAAATAGGACTATGTGTAGTCGGGAAGCTGCAGTATGGAAAGGGATTGCTTTGGATGCTTCCCCACTGGCTGTGAGGTTGTAGTCCAGTAAGGGAATCTCCTTTGCTAGATCAGTGTGATAAGCTTCCCCCCCCCACCCCCCGCATTCATTTGTTGTTGTTGTTGTTCTGTTGGTGTCCTGTCCTTCTGACTTAGGAGTTCTATGTGAACGTAAAAAATAGGCTGCTTGGCAGAGGCGAATGTTCGTTCTAGTTTCAGAGGAGATTGCTTATTATATAGTAATGATGGTTGATATTTTAAAGGCTGAATTTCAGCTGGGACAAGCACCCAAACATGGGCTTACTCAAACAGAAGAGTAAGTCTTAAGACCTGCAGAGAGAAAGGTGAGTGGAGTTATGAATAAAGCTATTTTGTATATTATAAGACATAAGCCTGAAAAGGGGGGGGGGAAATGCTTAAGGAAAACAGAATTTTAAAAAGATAAATGAATACAAACTGATTGTGAATAAATGTAATCTTGAAGAAATAATAAGAGAGATTTCATCATCAGTTGAGTTTGCATCGCTGGTTCTATGTTTCTGTCATCTTGGCTTTTTGTGAAGCCTTCGGAGTGATAGGAGCGCCACCTTGTGGACGTAGATGATGTTAACAGCAAGAGTAGCTTAGCAAGCGACCATAAAGCTCCGTGTGCGAAGGAGATAGCCTACTTTGCCTAAGAGGTCTCTAAATAATAGTGTCATTTCCATGGATGCTGCTGTATAAATAATATCCTGTAATAGGGGAGAGAAGCTGGGTATTATTTGTATGACCCATCTGGGAAGCTTCATGCATGGGGGTGAGGGCTTTGCCTTCCAAGCCTTACTGAGCAATCTAGGCAGAAGAAGAAATAGTGTGGCCACGAGGAGCCACTCCAGTTTGGGAGACTGTCCCAGGGAGTCACCCTCTAGGAGGCAAGTACTCTCTCCTTCCTCCCCAAAGCCAGATGGTAAAAAGGAAGCTGGAACTGGAGAGGAATTAGCTGCCACTAAATTCTATTTAATTCAATGGCATTTACTTCAGAGTAGACCCACTGAGAATTGGTCCCATGAATTAGATTTGCTAGCTTCCCCCCTTTTGTTTTCTGTGCCCTTAACCACTGCATAAGAAGCAGAAGTTCATTCAGTGAAGGGCATCTCTATGCCTGAGCCAGCATCACCAGATTCTGCTTGTCCTGCAGTTGTTAAAAAGCCTGGAAGCCTGCCTGTGGGGAGGGGGGGAAGGTGACATGCTTACCATGAATATTTACTTTCCTAGAGCCTATGTTTATATCAAGCAGTCTGCCTGTGGGAATTTAAAGAGCCTCCTACAAATCAGTTATCACCTATGGTCCCATATGAAGCATACAATTCAGCATGGGAACTTCTTGTAGCGTCCTACGCTCTGCAGGCCAATTGTCTTCAAAGTGGGGGGCTAGAGCTGGTAAGACCAGGCTTGTGCTAGGTAGACCAGTTGATCCAGCAAGGCTGTCTTTCCAGAGCTCAGCTTAAGTAGCCTGGGAAGTCATTGATCCCAGCTGCGCTGCTGGCAGGTGCTGGAGTTCCTGACCTTGCACTGTGCATTGGTCAGGGTTAGGGTTGCTAGAGCCACGTTGCGAAATACCTGGAGATTTGGGGGGTGGAGCCTGAGGAGGGTGGGGTTTGGGGCAGGATTTAAATGGGGTATAATGCCGTAGAGTCCACCTTCCATGTATAGGTGATCTCTGTCGCCTGGAGATCAGTTGTAATCCCAGGAGCTCTCCAGCCACCACCTGGAGGTTGGCAACCCGAGTCAGGATCCTGCAAGGCAGTATGACCCTCTGCATCCTGCTCTAGTCCAGCCTGGCACTTTTACATCTCCTGTGCCACCTGGGCCTTCTACCACCACCATTCCCTGATGAGTATGAGAGGGTCGGGGTGGGGTGTGGCTAAAGGCCCAGGTTTGAGCCCTGCCTGGTGGAGGTCTGGTTGCTATTTCAGGGGCTGGTAGTGAGGTTTCGCTGGCAGGGTGATCTCTGGTGCTGATGGTACATTATCAGCAGGAGCCCCTGGCTCCTCTGGTCCTCCTCAGCCACCACCCTTGACTCCTCCCCTGAGGACTCCAAGTCAGAGTCCCTGAGCTGCTTGGAGGGGATCATGACGCATACAGAATACACGTGGTAAATGGGCAAAATCAACCAACTGACCCTACATGTGCACTTTCTGTTGTGGCCCCCACCTCATGGAATGCCCCGCCTGACAAAGTAAGGAAGATTCCCACTCTCATGGTTTTCCGCAAACTATGCAAAACTGAGTTATTCAAGAGAACTTTTTTTTACACGGGTTATGGGTACCGTGGACGGCCAAAAAAAACAAACCAGTGGGTTATAGATCAAATCAAGCCTGAACTAAGGTTGATATTACAACAAAATATCCCTAAAACAACAGAAATGATGCTATTGAGTATAATGCCTGATACTATAGTGAACCAGAGACCTTTTTTGATGTATGCTACTATTGCCGCCAGAATGGTATATGCTAGGAGATGGAAAATGACAGATATACCAAACAAATCGGAGTGGATTGAAAAAATGATGGAATTAGTAGAAATGGCAAAACTTACGGCGTTGGTAAATCAAAAGGATGATAATGAATTTGCAAAAGATTGGGAGGCATGGATTAATTATTGTAGAGATGAACTTAAATGTGATATTAACAAATGTATTTTGATCTAATTCAGAAAGGATGTATAGGGCATGGATGGCTTTGTTATAATTGAATTAGAAAAACAATACAAAGAGGAAAAAAATGTTAACTAAAAGATCAGAGGAGGGGGGAGGGGAAGTCAAAGAACTATACTTTTTAAAATGCGCAATGGAATGTATAATGATTATTTGGAAAAATAAAATAAAAATTTCACATGAAATCAAGCCTGAACTGACCCTAGAAGTTAAAATGACTAAACTGAGGCTATCGTATTTTGGTCACATTATGAGAAGGCAAGAGAAAAGACAGTCTTGCTAGGAAAAGTTGAGGGCAGCAGGAAAAGAGGAGGAGGACTCAGTAAGAGATGGATTGACTCAATAAAGGAAGACACAGCCCTCAATTTGCAAGATCTGAGCAAGGCTGTCAAAGACAGGACATTTTGGAGGACACTGATTCATAGGGTCACCATGAGTCAGAAGCGACTTGACGGCATTTAACACACACACACACACAATGGGGCCGTACTGTGACAAAATGGTTCAGAAAGAAGCTTGGGGTAAAGGGTTAGGGCCTATGGATTTACATCACTGCAAATAGTTCATACTATCTGTGCTGTAAGTACACACCTACTATGTAATTTCAGCATTGTTTAACATACCATGTTTAAGTGCTTATGCTTTGTTTCAGGTTTGTGTCAGCTCTGTTTCAGATTTCTGTAATCCAAATGTTATTGCATTGTTTATTGGATATCCCATCCTGTTGATGGTATTTGATTTACACTATGTAATCTGCCCTGAACAGGATGGCCCAGGCTAGCCCAATCTTGGAAGCTAAGCAGGGTCAGCGTTGGTTAGTACTTGGATGGGAGACCACCAAGGAAGTCCAGAGGCCGGCAATGGCAAACCACCTCTGTTCATCTCTTGCCTTGAAAACCCCTACGAGGGTCACCATACGCTGGCAGAGACTTGATGGCACTTTTCACCACCAGTAATCTGCCTTAAACCTCAGTGAGAAAGGAGGACTATAAATAATATAAATTTAAAAAGTGAACATGTGCAGTCATATATACACACATGCACTAACATATGCAGAAAATGTGGAGAAAGCAGAAGATGGCATTAATTACTGCAGAAAAATAAAAAATAAAAAGGCCAGAGATGGTAATAGACCATTGTAGATCTCTAGTACTGAAAGTAGAAAACTTAGTCTAACTTTTGTTCCCAAATTTATTTCTAGATTATCTATACATTCACTGCATTGAAAAATTCATATTCTTCTTACTTTAATTTCCCAGTAATCTGGATCTCAAGTGCTTCTTAGGAGAAATGACAAATCAACTATTTGGTTGGAGACAGAAATGAAATTCTGCCTTTCAAGAACAAGATAGGGCTTTCAGTGTTCTCAATGGCCCTATTCCTATGCTGTTAATGGGCACAACCAGGTAAATTTAGCATGTGCTTATAGTATGCAGATGGCCTGGATGAAGCATTAGTAATTTAATTCTTCCATATCAGACTGCTGTTCAAACACAGGAGCAGGAGAAGCGACCAGTTTTTTTAGAATGATTGTAGAAGATAAATGATCAAAGACAGTAGGAAGAAGATGGGTTGGTCCCCATCTTTAAAAAGCTATGCATGTGCCACACATCTGACTATCTCTGCTGGTCTTCTAGGTACTGTATGAACAGAACAGTAGGCAATAAGTACTACATAGTAGATATGTACATTCCAGATTGCTTGTATAAACCCTGTCCTAGATATACTGAGAGTAAATTAAACTTGCCTTCAGAATTTTATAGATGTTGTTAATCTACTATTATAAGTCATCATAAAATAGTTGTAAATAAAGTCAGAAAATATATTTTGACCAGAATAAATAATTTCTATAGGCCATGAATTGGGAGAGGGCATATAATTTCTCCACAATGAGTGGGGAGAATGAAGGATATAGGGAAATGTGTTGATTTAGTCACACACATTTGTGTTTGCTACGTAGACACTGTAACTGTTTCAGAGAAAACTGGTGCTTCTTAATACATTGGTGAAAAGAAGTACATCCGTCAATTGTGGTAAATCACTTGTTATATTGTATGTGGTATGTACTTCAACAGATTATGATTTTATGGGGGAAAGTATCAGAAACGGCAACAATACTTTGGATTTATACAGTTCATCTCAAGTGGTCAAAGCGTTTCACATGCATTATCTAGGTAATCTTCACAGACCTCTAAGGAAGGCCACTGATCTCCCCCTGTTGTAGGCAGGAAAATCTGAAAAATAAAGATTTGCCTAAAAGGTTTGAAGCAGAGCCTTTTTGTTAGATACAGAATTACAGAATATTCTATTTTTAAAAAAATGCTTAAGGAGCTAAGGTGGATCATATTTTATATTTGGAGGGGGCATAGAACAAAGAAATGGTTCTATGGCCATGGTTCTATGGCCAAAGCCTGTTGTGGGAATGAGAAAATGTTTGGTATGGTGTGTGTGTGTTTGAGGGAAAGAAAGTGTACGAGGTTCTTTAGTCTGTCATTCAGGGCTCTGGCTGACGGGAGCTGTTTTGGTGGCAGAAAGCACTGATTGCTGGTTTAAGGAAACAAAATAGCAATTGTAATTACGGGCTTTGATAAGATAAGGTGTGTGTGTGTGTGTGTGTGGTGGGGGAGGGGGTTCTGAGCAATCACTACCCATTTACACTGAATTAGCAGCTGTCACTCAGGCCCAGGCTCAAGCAGAAGAGGGGTAAAACATTCTTAACTGGATAATTTCTCTAAAGGGTTGGGACATCTCTGATGACAGCAAGTCTCCCTCTTCCTGGCCCTCCTTCTGACCTATGTTTGTGCTTATTGTATAGCTGTGAAAGACCCTTACCTGATCCATGATAGGTAGGTGGAGAGATGCATGAGCACACACACACAGGTGAGAATATATGGACAATAGTGGCATGCTCTTACTTGTTTTTTGTGATTACCCCCACCCATGCTGCCTTTAGGTTCAATGATGCATGCCCTCATGAAAGGCAGAATATCCTCTGCTTTAAAAAAATGTGAAAAGTATTCATTATTCATCAATGTATCTCCTGCCTTTCTTAAGGAGAGAGAGACCATCTCTAGCTGCAGATGCTGTTTAAAACTAAGGACCAATTTGCTTCATCTTCCTGTCTTTCTGAACAACACAAGAAATCTTCCAAGAAGCTTGTACAATGGGAATTTAGAAGTATTAAGAACTCCTAAAAAGTTTACTTTTCTTTTGGTGTTCTTCTGTCCTATAAATCTATGCATGCAGAGTAAGGAGTAAGTCCCATCCAGTGTAATGGGACTTATTCCTTACTCTGCATGCATAGGATCGTTGACTGAGAGCTGAGTTTTCTTTAGATAATTCAGGATCAGGTTTGTGCGGTGAACCACAGTAATGTATGAATGATGTTTTTAACAGAAAATCTGCTACTGAACATCTGCTTGGATATAAAGCTTGCAGTCGGGAATGAGTCTTCAGGATGTAACAACCCATTTTTTCCTTTCTTTTTCAGAAGCATTTCCTGGGAACAAGTGGATGGGTCTCAGGCATGAAATGTTCAGGAACTGGGTCAAGATATTTGGAGGAAAAAACTCTTTGACAGAAATGCAAAATAAAATCTTTATGTCATGTGTGCTGTGTAGGTCCCTTTACATCTTCTTGCTGCTCTGATTTAATTTCCTGTTATTATCCCTGCTAAACATATCCTAATATTTTCTCTTTGGAATAACTGCTTTGCAGTTGCTGCAGAGGTTTTGTTTTCAAAGAATAGAGGGAGAGTTTCCAGTAGTAACCTCCAAAGTTAGTTACAGGAGGAGCATTTCTTGAGTTCTGCAGAAGAACTTCCAAAACAGGTGTCCAGGTGGCGGCAGGAGATCTTCTCCTTTCTTTAACTTTCGAAGTTCACTTCACCTCTTCAGCAGATGAGTCATCTCTGAATAATGGTTGCTTCTTATTCCATTACACAGGGAATAAGCACAGCACAGAACTATCAGTTACTTGCAAGATCAGGTAAGCATTTTTTAAAGAGTTTATTGGAAAACTAGAGTAGGAAAAATCTACAAATCCTATGTCTGGGCACTCTCCTTAGCATGAATAAACCATGCCTTGTAGATATGATTGATTCCTTCTGGGTTCCAAAGTAGTAAGTACATAACATTTACCCTGTGTGCAAGGAAGGAAGTCAGCCTAGAGTTCATGCCATAGTAATTTCTTGACTTAGAAAACTGAATCCATATGCTAAGTGATATACCAAGCTTGGTATAGCACGAAATGCCATAAAATGCTGATAACCTAGTTTCATACTCCATACCTAGTTGTCATACTTCTTCACATGGTGCATTGGTAGCCATTTATTTATCTAGTCTAAGGTGTGGGTTTTTCAAGCAAGCAAAAGACTATTCCCCATAGAGGAAGCTGTGTGAAGTTGTAGACCAGGGAGGCTGCACTATATCCTGGTAAGTAATGAAACCAATCCACAAGTGAATAACTGTGCCTACTGGGGAAGCTACCTTCATCTCAATACTAGTTTGTAGTTATTACTGCTGCTCTGTCTTCCTCCTGTTGCTGCTTCTAGATAGGCAATTGGTTAAAACATCCTGATATAAATTGGAAACAGAAAGCTAGGAGTCTGAAATTACATAGCTTTTTTAAAAAAAAGCATACAAGTTCTCGTCTTACGACATCCCTGTTGGGAGATGGTTGAAATTTATGATCCCGTTTTTAACTGGAGTTCAAGGTGTCAAATCTCAAAGAACGACAGACAGAAGATGGTGCTGATGGCCTTGAGGCTTTCCTCAGAAACGTCATGAATGAATATGGCACTGGAGGCAGGATACTGGGGTGATTCCTTTGGATTCACCTGATGGGGACTCGCCTCAAAACAACTTTTATAATAGTTTCTCCTGATTTTTGTACATACTCGGCATTGCAACTACTTTGGAGGAGTGGTTTTTTTTAAGCAACTCACCCTCCAAAAAACACACCCACTCCCCAAAAAAGCTATTTGTGTTTGAACATGAGTATGCAAGAAAAAAATCATTTTCAGTGTCAAATTCAGTAGTGGCTAATTTATTCAAATAGCCTCGAGGCTAACTGAAGCATTTGGGTAATTGGATTTGGATAGAAAGGAGTGCTGTTTGCAGGGTGTTAACTTGCAAAGAGGTATATGGAGGAGATAAGTAGATTTGTATGGGGGAGGTTGAATAACTGAGGTCGGGATAAAGTTATTGTATTATACTGGGTATGTATTGGAGTGGGGATGGTGGTTACTTCCCACCAAACACAAAATTACGCAGAAGGTATACCCACTCCTCCACCCTCCCCCGCTCCCAATGCTCCAGAAGTTAGTGAGGCTGCCACTTTTGGCCTTATCAACTTGCAGAGTAGATAAAGTTACCTCTCGAGCAGAAGGTGTGCTGCTTGTGAACCCTCACAGGGCTCCCCCCGCCCCCCCCCCACAGCTGACCGACTCTGTTGTTTGGGCTTGGGGGCTCAGTTATCAACAGAGGGAAAATTGCTGCGTTTGGGGGGCACTTTGGTTTGGGATAGGTGTTCGTGCCGCCCCAGTTCCCCCCAAATAGCTTCATTTGCCTCGAAAGTGGTGAATGAGAAGAAGGGTAAGCGGATAATGGGACTTAGGGCAGATAATGGGCACTGTGGCTTATTTATTGGTTTAGCGGAGTGTTTTGCCCCCTCCCGAAACTCTTGTTCTTCAGCCTAATCCTTTTAATGTCTCTCACTTGCTGTAGTCGGCTTGCACTGCCTGTCCCAATCCACAAACCAGATTTGTCCAGCTCCGCGTAACTGCTGGGGGCTGGGTCTGTGCTAGAGTCACTGCAATGAGGAAGGGCCCAAAGGGGCATTACTTGCCACTTGTGAGAGCAGCAGCAGCACCCACATTAGGATAGGGCTGGCCATTATGCCTTTCCCCGAGGCACAGGGAGAAATATCTGTGCCTCTACCAATCAGCCTTTTAATATTGGGGAAAGACCGTTTTCTAGCTACAGACAGTGGGGATTATAATTTAGGTACAAGAATATTGGATTTAAGCATCAAACATCTTCGGTGAGTGGGTATGTGTACCTTCTCCTCCCTTGGTTATCTGGGACCTGATGTTTTTTTCATCCATCTTTTCCTCCTGTCTCCACAACTCTACAACCAATAACTCACTGAAGTAAGAAGTAAGATGTTCTTGAGTTGAGTATCCCTCCAGCACCTTCTCCACTCTTCTCATCTGGTTTAGACTTTGATCAAAACTTACCTGCTCCTCCTCCTTTCTTAGAATCATAGAGTTGGAAAGGACCACCAGGGTCATCTAGTCCAACCCCCTGCACAATGCAGGAAATTCACAACTACCTCCCACACCCCCAGTGACCAGAAGATGGCCAAGATCTTATCCCTTTACTAATGTTGAAGATTTGAAGTGGGGGTGCTGGGATGGTTGGAAATTATAGCCTTCCCCCATGTGTTGAGGGGAAAGAAGTGTGAGTGTAGAACATCTATGCTTCATGTAGCCCTTGGCTGAGCTGTATAACTTGTAGGTTGGTCAGCTATGCTCTAGCGGGCTTTTCGCAAAAAAATAAAATGCTCCATCAGGGACCCTCACCAAGCACCACTAATTGATCTTGTACATAATATGTTACTTACCAAGCCACAGAGGAATCAGAACACACTATAGTCTTACATACATGGAACATGCTCACTCTACTACAGTAGGTTGGCCCTAGGTATGCAGCCATGGGTGCTTTCCATAGAGGCAGGATGCTACAATAGCCACTCTGACCTATAAATCATTCAGCCCCCCTTTTTTACAAGCAGGGACTTCCAATTCTATTAATTCGGTAGTCCATTGCCTGTTAAATGCACCGAGACCGGCAAGCCCCAGTGTCCAGTACATGCCCAGGGGTGACCCGTGTGTAAGCTAGTCTTCGACATTGCGGCGGCGCTACGGCCCAGGCCGCTCCCAAGAAGGCTCAGCAGGGCGGCCAGGTTTTCAGGCGGCCCCTCCAGACGCCCCTTGAACAGCAGTCCGCAGCGACTCCCAGCTGATGCGATTGACCTCCATGCCAGGGAAAGCTGCCACGGCCCATTTCCACCCAGGAAGCGGGTGTTCAAGGGGGCCACCCTCGCCCTCGGGGCCAGCGAGCAACCCCACCAGCCCCGCACGTGCAAGCCCCCCGGGGCCTTTGCCCAGCGGGCTCCCGTCCCCACAGCCCTGCCGATGGCTGCTGTGTGTGTGTTAAGTGCCGTCAAGTCGCTTCCGACTCCTGGCGACCCTATGAATGAAAGTCCTCCAAAATGTCCTGTCTTTGACAGCCTTGCTCAGATCTTGCAAATTGAGGGCTGTGGCTTCCTTGATTGAGTCAATCCATCTCTTGTTGGGTCTTCCTCTTTTCCTGCTGCCCTCTACTTTTCCTACTGCCCTCCGATGGCTGCTGGGGGTGGGCAAAGAGAGAGGTTCCCCAGAAGGTGCGCCCTCCCCTCCGCCGGGACGCCTTCAAGCCGGGTGGGGTGGGGTGGGGGTCCAACCCCAGCCCGATGAGAATGGGCTGGCGCGTTGGCGAGCGGCGCCCAAGAGGAGGGCCCAGGGCCGGCCGGTGCACACTCTCCACCCCCCACCCCCCACCCCCCCGGCGCTCCGGCAGAGGAGCGCACACCTACGCCGGCCGCCGCTCCCCTCCCCTCCCCTCCCCTCCCCTCGCGTCTCCTCCCCTCCCTCCCTCCCTCCCCTCGGGCAGCAGGGCCAAGCGCTGCACTCGGCCGCCCGGCCAGTGGCCAGCCCGCCGGAGCGCGCATCGGACGCCGGCCGGCCCGCTCGCCTCTCCGCTCCGCTCCGCTCCGGCCCCAGCTGTCAGCCCCGTCCGGGCGGCTCGGCGGCTCCCGCCCCTGACAGCCGCGCCCGCCCGCCCGCCCGGCCGCCCCGACGGGACGCGCCCCTTCCCCTCGCCGGCTCCGCGGGCTCCGCGGGGCATGGGCTGGCAGGCAGGCGGCGGCGGAGCGCCCTTGAGCCCTTGAGCCAGGCGCGGCGGGGGCCGGCCGGACCAGCGCCCTTCTGCAGGGGGACCCAGACGCCGCCCCCAGCCCCCAGCCCGGCCCCGCCAGCGGGGCTCCTGCAGAAGTCAAGGGAAGGAGCGGGGGGTTTGGGGGGAAGCCGGCCCCCCGCCTGCCTGCCTGCCTGCCTGCCAGCAAAGCCCCCCAGCCGCCAACGCCCGCTTCTGCCCCGCCACCCGGGCCGTGGCCACGCCGCTCAAAGCGCTCAGGATGAATCCCTTCTCTTCCGCCTTTAGCTATTTGTAAGTAACCCTGGGTCCTTTGGCTTGGCCTGCCCGCCCCCCCGTCCCCCCGCCGTCGGAAAAAGAAAAAGAGCCCCCTGACTTTTCCATCTTTATTTCTGCTCCATTTCAAAGGCGGAAACAAATCACCTCACCATCTACTTTGTTTTTTCCCCCCCTTCTCCCCCCACACCCTTGTCCATCATTCTAGGCTACTGCACTTGTTTGCTTTCTGCTTGCAGGCACAGGTAAGGAATCGCTTTCTTTATTACTTCTTAAAATATCTTCTTTCGTTTTTGTATGGAACGATAGCCAAATGGGCGCTTGGAAAGGTCACCCATGCTGGGTTTTTTTTCTTTTTCTTTCTTTTTAAAGAAAGCGATCACAAGAGGAGGGGATTTGTAAAAGTGGAGATAGGAAAACCTTGAGCGGCCAAACGCCTGAGCGGAGAATTTTAGATTGACGACTGGGATTAAAATAAAGGTAGACGAAAGTTTAGAAGGGAAATTGAGATTGCAGACCTAGGAGCCAGCATCCTGCAATGATGTGGAATACAGAGCAGGAAATAGATGCTGATTTGTTTAAATTGTGCTGCAGTTTTTCTCCAAACCAGCAATTTTTAAAGCGTGTTTAAATTATGAGAACTTTTTGTTCAATTATCCTAACCCTTTTAAAATATACTTAAAAAAACCATTAAAAAGGCAGGCGCTCTTGCGAGTTTTAATCAAATACAAAAGATTTCAGTATTATTAGTTTTGATCGCTAGTGATTAAACGTGCCACCGCTGTATTAAAGTTGCAGTCTGATACCCTGGAAATCTATAACCCTTCTGGTGCAGTATTGATTGCAAATCCAGAAAGAGAAAGAGAAATGCTTATGCAAAAATTCCCCCACAAGAGAGAGGTGTAACAGGTGTAAAATTCTGAGTTAAAAAATTGTAATCTTCCCCCAATTTTCTACCTGCAAGAAACGACAAGAACTGTTGTGGGTGTAAGGGAGGGAATATGGAGCTGTGTAAAAAGCTTCAGCATTTGGGGGCATCGGTGCAAAGAGCGTCTGGTTGTCCACATGGTCCCCTCATCAGAGCTAGTAAGGGAATTTAGTGATATTATCAAAAGAACTGTGGATAGGAAACGTGCACACACAAAGGAAAAGAGAGGGAAATTGTCAAGGGAAGACCTCTATAAACTCTGCCTTTCGGATGGGGGGGGGGAGGTTGCTTTCCCATTTACATGGAACAACCTTAGCATTTGACATGGGGGCTGGAGGGGGGGAGAGGTTGCCTCGTGCGCTGCCCCCCATGAGGTTGAAAGGAACAAATCTCCTCAACATTTGCTCGGAATACGTCTTTATAAATGTCAGGGGCAAACTAAACCCCTTCAAACTTAAAAGAGGAATTGGAGATTTAGAGGGGGTGGAAGAATTCTCCTAAGACCAGGCTGGGAGAGGAGAGAAACAGATTTGGGTAGTGGCAAAATCATTGTGCAGCTCCGCAGCCCGAGTCGTTCCATAACTGAACATACTCCTCACAGGCTTGCGAGTGCTTTGAATGTGTGGGGGTGGTGGGAAACCCACAGCTAGCCTCAGTGTGTATGGAAGGGCTCATAAATATTAGCTGGAAAGACAATTCCGAACTGCCTCGGCTTCTGACACAACTGATCCCTGTTTAAGGGGGATAAAATACGGCTGCCTTTGCTTCTTTTGGGGGGGGGCAATACTCTGGTCCGGGGCACGAGGCCGCTGGAGCACCACAGGGCAGAGCTCTCGGGCGGGCCATTTGAAGTACCAGCAAAGCAAATAAGTCCGATTATGGAAATCCCGAGGATCGATCGTATGGCACCATATATACAGACAGATATGAATGGTACAATGAGCAAAATCTGGTTTGTGTGTGCTTTGGTGGTAATGTAGAATAACCCCAATGATTGCTACAGAACTCTCTTGGATTTTAATAGGTTTAAACAGGGCTGGGACCCTTGCCTAATGCAGTTCAATTGTGTTTTCAATCTGCTTCAACTCAGTGGAAATCTGGGGAAACATGGAGCTATTCTGGTGGTAAAGCAAGAGCCAATGGCACCTGATTCTGAACCCAGTTCTCTAGAATCACCAATGCTTTCCGTATTCTGGGTTCATTTCCCATTGACAAAATGCCTAGTCTGGGCAGGATTAAATTTCTCAATTACAAGTCAAATTCCAGGGTTTCTTACAGCAACCCCTATAACAACCCTGGCTCTGCACTGCTCCAGCTCAATGTCCTCTCAAAACGCCCCTGGAACATGCCAGCATAGCATTTCTCGGAGGAGTAGAGATTATAATGGTGTGTTGTATATTTTTTAATTTCCTAAAGGTAACTGTTCAGTCCCCACCTAATTTTACACAGCATGTGAGGGAGCAGAGCCTGGTGACCGATCAACTAAGCCGGAGACTCGTCCGGACCTATCAGCTGTACAGTCGGACCAGTGGGAAGCACGTGCAAATCCTGGACAACAAGAAAATCAATGCCATGGCAGAAGATGGAGATGCTCATGGTAAGGCTTCTGCATGCAGCTAGCAGGGCTTGGGGGAGAGGGGGGGGGATGCAGCACAGTAATTGATGATTTCCGTCCCCTTTGTCAGCCAGAATCATTACAAGCATTCAGAAGGCGGGGGAGGGGGGTTGTGATGGAAGAATGCGGCAATCAGTATTTATAATAATAGTACATTGTTTTCCCTCTGAGGATTGGAATGGAAGCTTATGGAGAGGGGTGTGGGGCTTTAAGGTTTTTTACACCTGATCTTCGACCACTCAAATGAAGAGGCAAGTAGCGATTTAAAAAAAAAAAAAGTCAGTATGGGCAGGGGGTGAAAATGCCCCAGCTGTTTAGAGGTAGTGGATGGTGTGTTCCTGAAACATAGCCCCTGACAGAGAAGCGAAGAAACTTAGAGGATACAAAAGCCCCAGGTTTTTCAGAACCTAAGGGAGAGCCTGCCCATCTGTGACCTGAGTGGAGCCTGAAAGCTAAGCTTTGGCAACCGACTGAAACTTTTGGCATGTGTGGCGGGTCTTGGCAACAGATCTCCTTCTCCAAGAAAAAGGGGTGTGATGGAGGGTTTCTGGGCAGGGTGAAAGTTTTAAATACTTTGACTGCAAGTGTTAACCTACACTTTCAAGTGACCAAGGCCATATAGGAGGACAGAGGTGTCAGCCAAGACTGGGACTTAAATAAACAGTACAGCCTCTTCCTTGTAACTTTCTTTATATATGTGGGACACCCCGTGAGGTTAGGGGAGATGTTACAAGCTCGGTCTCGCTTTGTTGGAAAAAATGTACGTCCCCTTGTTGCGTGTGCACATATTTGTATAGTTATGCATCATGGTCTTCAGCATTAGCTGCAGTTCTTGCTTATGTGCTCTTATGCAGTTTGAGATTGGTTAAAGATTTTATGTTGACCTTTAATAGCTGGGGCTCAGTGGATTCTACACAAGTATATACGTAGATTTCAACCTTTCAAGCAAAATATCTCAACCATAAACCAGCCGAAATTTGAAGGAGGCCAGTTTGTTTCCAATGAGAGAGAAACCATTTTAAAAACTTCTTATAAGAAAAAGAGCTTACTGCAAATTTAAATAACAATGTACAGAAAGCCCAAAACGAAGCAAGAGAGGCAGCTTGAAAAAGAAAAAACTTCCTATTAAAACATAATAAAAAGGTTAAGCATTTGAAGAGCAAACTGAGCAGTGATCTAAAACAGAGAGAGAGAAACACAAGCAGTTTTTCAGATGTAAAGTTTTAAAAGAGTCGCAAGTCTGTAAATGTTAAAATAGAGGTTCAGGATTGTTCTGTATGAATCTCTGGAGAGACCCCCATGTCTGGAAGAGCTATTAAAACTCTTCTTACTTTCACCTTTTTTAACATTTCCTGAATACTTTCTCCTCTTCGCAGTCCAGTTAGGGGATCAAGTGTGCCTTGCTGCATTTTTCCTGCATCTACGTAGCCGCTTTCCCTTCAAAGTTTGAGCATGAAACATAATTTTACTGGGATAAATCTGTCACAGAAGTGAAAGAATAGAGTTGAAAATGTTACGCTTTCCCCCCACTGCACCAACCTTTCACACCATTAACAATTTATATTAAAACCTCAAGTTTTGTTTTATTTTTAAATAGTATTGATCTGGTTTCCTTTTATTTATTTATTTTGGAGCTGTCAATAAAAAAAGAGATTTATTCCTTCCAATGACCATTTTCTCTGCTGTGACACTTTTACGGCTGATTTAATGTCAGGTCAATTTTTGTCAGTTATTTGTCTTAATTGTCAATATTGGGCTTGGCTTTCTAATTAGGAGTGGAGCCCCATGGATGAAAACATTTGGTCCATTTCTCCAAGTGTCATTTAGCAATCTGTAATCTGGATTAAAAGTCTTTACCTGTATGAATGAAAAGGCAAATTGCTTTGGAAGTAAACTGTAACAGTGAATTATAATAAACTTTAGCTGTGTCGGTGGGTGTTTGAGGACTGGGCAATGCTGCTAGGGGCAGGCTGCGTGACACATTTTGGGAATTTTGGATTGGGATATCTTTTCCACTGGCGTCTTTATAGGCAGGTTGTCCTTGTTCTTTGCATTCCTGCCCTGCTGTTAATCCATGTCTCTGCTCCAGAGTAGAGTTCCTATGGGGCCTGCCAAGCGAGCAGTGATTCAGCGTTGGAGGCCGGTCACCAAAGAGGCTCGTGTGGCAAGGCAAAGCCCACCAACAGGCAATAAATCAGAAAGAGCCTTTGAAAAGGTGGAAAAGGAAGGGGGGAAAGCATGTGGTGCTCGGCCTCTGTTCAGGGCTGCTTTTCTGTGTCTTTCCATCCGTCAGCAGAGGAGAGCATGAAAATTGATGCTCTTTAAACCTTTTACTGCTCTCTTGATCGACCTCCCTTGCTTGTGCCCCCCAAAGACAGATAAATAAGGGGACCTTGTCTACGTGGCTCAATGAAGAGGAGTCGGGGGTCCAATTGCTCTGTAGCAGGGGTTTTTACAGATGTTAATATTTTATAGGCAGGAGAAGTGCTAAAATTAAAGCGGTTGTAATGGGTCGGAAGGAGTGATGTGATGTTGTAATTCATGTACGGTGCAACCTGTACACGAGGGTGGGGGTGGGAAAACTCCAGTCCACCCGGTTTGGGGCTGGAGCACCAAGAGCTGAAAGGGTGTCTGATTCATGTATATCTCTTTGACTAGTATGAAAGGTTAGATATAGGGACAAAATGTGTCCATTTGCTGGTGAGTCTCGGGCCAGTGATGTGGCTGATTCTGCAGTCCTTGCTTTGCTTGGGTATCATGCAGTCCTTCTCTACTACTGCATCAAGTATATTGGGCTCTGCTAAAGAAATGAGCTACTTTTTCTTTGGGCAGGGGTAGGAGAGGATAGGTTTTTCATGTACCTGAGACTATGGTGGATTTTTCGGTGTTGTGGTTCAAAGCTTGGTAGGCCAAACAAGTGCCTTGCAAAAGAGGAAAAGATGGGACAATTGGAAAATGCTCTGTTGTTGGGTAGATTGCTGCAGATACCAACTTTACAATATCCATGCCAACTTTACAATATCCATGCCAATCTAGAGATCAATCTTAACAGGTAGACACTCTTTGATTTATAGCCCTGAGACTGAGATTAGTGCCCTACCCATATGACGGTGACTTTTGCATTCTGGATTCTATGGCTCCCATTTTAATTTCTATGTAGCTTCAGTTGAGTGCAAGCTATGGGGCAGACCACAGAGCAAATGATACAATCCCTGCCTAGAGGGTGTACAAGTAAGACAGAGGATGGCTCTTGATAAAGGTTTCAAGGTCGTCTAGGGGATTCCTAAAAAGGAGGCGTTGAGAACAAAGCACTGAAGGACGATCCGCTTCAGCATAGCCCACTGTTTGTCCTGCCTGCGGAAACCAGGTAGCAAGAGGAGAAAGGAGAACCAATGTTAAGCTCTGTTCTTGCAAGCAAACTTCAGTTGTTCCTGAGATGAAGGACCGGTAGGGAAGGTGCAGTGCTGGAAGTAGATTCAAAGCATCCTTTGGGGTTTTTTAAACAATAGTATTAAATGTGCGGCAATATTTTTTGTTGTTGCATGGGATCCACATTTCTTACCTTAAGTAATGGGTTCTGTTTCAGAAATCTCACGTTTGTCCAGGTTTCAGATTGCATAACATTATGCTTGGGGGGAAATGAATATTTCTCTAGCTAGCAAGGCCAATGACATTTGGAATATAATCTGGAATGTTATTGTGTGGCATGGTCATCTATTGGATGTTTCCTCTGATGTCACTGGCAGTGAGGACATTTTTTGTTTGGACTGACTTCTGGTCCTGGAGAATGTGTGTGTTTGGGGTGGGGGGAGCAGGTTAAATGTGGCCAATGGGGGAAGGATGTATGCAGAGCAGAAATGGCAATCAGAGCAGGGTCAAGCACCACCACACAGCAAATCTCCTTATGAATGCTCCCATAAGTGTCAGGAGTCTATCTGCCTGTTGCATTTTTATCCTGCCCTTTCTCAAAAGCACTCAGAGTTGTGTAAACAGGGTTTACAGACTTCTTTTATCCTCACAACAACCCTGCTAGGTAGACAGGCTGAAAGACAGTGACTGGCCCAAGGTCACCAGATGAACTTCATCGTTGAATAGGGACTTAGAACCATGTGTAATATGTAGTTCCACCCCTAGTGTCACTAGTGAAAATCTCCTTTGTCTTGAAGTGTTCAGCTGGACACAGTGAAACAGGGATAGATTTCTCCAAACTTTACACTGAGTCTCTGCAGAGTCCTTCCTTTGCAGGTGGCATTCTCCTCTATTATCCAGCATTTTAAAATGGGAGGAAGGAACGTGGCCTGCAAGGATGCTCTTGCCATTCTGTTAGAGGCTGGTATCATGATAATACATTTTACTGGGAATGTTCAGGGTTAAGGCTACAGTGTAGTAAAATTGATCTGCTGGTTGTGTGGAAAAGGGAAGCAGGTTTTTACATTTGTTTGGCCTCGTGACTGGAACGGGCTTATTGAAGTAAGTTCTGCATGGGGAGGATTATCCATGATCAATAGCTGATCCTCAAAATCTGCTTTCCTTTGGTAATTTCCAAAGTCCTTTGTGTAAGCTTCTGAATGCCTAGATATGAACTTTGAATTTATGACGATAATAGTGCACAGAGTGCTAGAGGCGGAAGTGCCTCAAATGGCATACGGATTCAAAAGGTGTACAATTAGTATGAGAAACTCCTACCAGTTTTGCCCTCAGTTTACTTCCTTCTTTTCTACTGTATCACTTGTCATGAGTTGTAGGTCAGACTCCAGAGAATAGGCACTGGTTTGTTTATTCCAACATCACCACAGCAGTGACAACTCTTTGTTGTATATGGAGACTTAAGAGATGGTTCTGCCAAGTCAGGAATGCTGGTGATCCATAAGCTTCAGCAATATCCTGTACCCTTCTGTATAGCTTACTGGATCTCTGCCATTATCCGGCTGGATCAGCTTGTTATGATGGCTTGACCTGGATCTGCTTTGCAGAGTTGCGCCTTACCTGGTTCTCAATTACCTGACCTGCTTCTGTAGACCACCCTCTGATTAGTATTATGTATTTCTTGTTGATCTTTGTGCCTTACCTCTCAGCCTATGCATCCCATGTTCTGTTGATCACATTGCAGCTAGCCTCTCCTTTACAATTTCCACCCACCAAGGTGCTTCTACCGGCCTAGTTTAACTATATGGTCTTTTGGATGCTCTGGATTAAATTTTAGGTAACGCAGCACAGACATTTAACCTCCTGTCTTCCCTAATATATATAAAACGAGGGGGTGATTTTAATAACAGAAGGGGCTCGTGGCTGTGGGGAGCTGAACCCTGCTGCTTGCCTCTGTGTTAGGCTTGGTTTTTAAACAGATAGGCTGGTGGACATTGTGCTTCATTTAAACCTCTGTATATGAGCCCCTGAGAGGAGCCCCGTGGCGCAGCATGGTAAGCTGCAGTACTGCAGTCAAAAGCTCTGCTCACGACCTGAGTTCGATCCCGGCGGAAGTTGGTTTCAGGTAGCCAGCTCAAGGTTGACTCAGCCTTCCATCCTTCCGAGGTCAGTCAAATGAGTACCCAGCTTGCTGGGGGTAAAGGGAAGATGACTGGGGAAGGCACTGGCAAACCACCCCGTAAACAAAGTCTGCCTCGGGATGTGACGTCACCCCATGGGTCAGGAATGACCCGGTGCTTGCACAGGGGACCTTTACCTTCATATGAGCCCCTGAAGGGCTTGGTAGTGCTAAAAATGTGTAGTCTCATCCTGAACGAATATCAGAACAAGCTCACGTACATTCAGAATTTCCTTTGGAATCATGAATACTTGAAATATTTAAAAAGAGAAAGTGCAGGACTTTGATTGTGAAGCAGATGCAGATCTTTGCATCATGGGTCATATATACTATACAAATTGCAACAGTTCTGACCTGCAATTTTTCAGGTCTTCTCCATTCAAGCTAAAGGATGGAAGAACACTCTGACCTTCAATAGTTTGTTTGGACCTATATTCCTTGTCTCAGGGACATAACGGGCAGGGGGATCATCCAGAAAAATAGCTGGGATTCTGACCCAAAGACGGAAGCAGCAAATTGGAATTGGGGCTTTAGCTTGTTGTTTGTTACCTTCCCATCAGCAAGTGGGGAGTTGTGGTCCTTGATGGCCCTGGTTTGTGTGTGGCTCAGTGGTAAGGCTCAAACTTGAGATCACAGAAGAAAAAGAAGGGCTGTAGAGGCATGGTGAATACCACTCACTGGCACTGCTTGGTAGACAAAATGGAACCCCTCATAGCTGGCCGTGCTTCAAGCAGAGAGATTCATGATGTGCATCATCAAAAAGAAAAAGGCTGCCTGAGTTCTGGCTTAGAAATGCATCTTCCTCTTAAGGTCATAAAGGACAAAACAGGATTCTCGGGCACCTTGACTTTTAAACAAACAAACTTTACATAGAAGAATATTGCTGCAATGTCCTTAGTTTCCCATTTACTGCAAGGGGGAAAGTCTGGGTTGAGTAAGATGGCCCTTTGGGGCTGGCTGGCTCCAGCTCTTTGGGGTTTATGCGGCAATGAGAAGAAGGGGACAAGCCATTGATCTGTGATTTGCATAGCTACTTCAAAAGTCAATCAATGCCTCCATTAAAAAAAAAACTGAGACTAAATCAATATGCCCTCTCAACTCTTACAAAGGTGAAATGCAATAAGGGGCCATCCTTACCCTTCATGGCTTCTTCTTGCCAGCTGCAAAGTCAGCATTGGTGTGAAGAGAGAGACAGCAAGGGGACCCAAACCATCATATGGATCTTCCTGACCTCCAGAGAATGGAGATGCTCTGAGAGCAAGAGGACGAAATTGCAGCCATACAAAATTCGAGCATGATTAGAGGGAGTGCTGCTGCCCCAGTCACAGAGCTGTCTCCATCCAAGAGCTTTGGATTGACCTTTGTGTTCCCTATCGTCTCAGGCATAGGGAGGATACCACAGTCACACAACCAAGGAGCCAAATAACTATCTTGAGTTTGTTGGATACAGAAGTGATGTGTTGAAGTAATAGGAGAAAACATTCAGAATGAGAAGAACTGCAATAGGAGGGTTCCTTGCTTGAGTTTAAGATGTTTGTTTCCTCAAGAGATCTTGTAATATTTGCAAGTTCTATTGTGGTTGGGTGGTGGTGGTATGTTCGCGTTGTTCTGAGTATATGGGGTCAGGGAGCCAATACAAGCCGTAATTATCCAGTCCTTGTACATGTAGACATTTGTGTTGTATTTCATGCTCTGCTTTTACTAACTGCCTGCCATGCAGGGCATGTTCTGTAGCCAAGAAACTACTTGGAGTGGCACAGTGAGGAAGTCACTGATGTACCACAGGGACTCATCTAGTGCCTCATCATCAGTGACAATGGAGACATTCAGCATCACCTTCAGGCAGGGTTGCCAACCTCCAGAGAGGGCCTGGAGTTCTCTCAGAATTACAACTGACCTCCAGACTATGGAGATCAGTTCCCCTGATGGAAATGGCAGAGTTCCCCCCTGCAAAAAATCCTAACCTCCTCAGGCACGCCCCCCCCCAAAAATCCAAGCATTTTCTAAACTGCAGTTGGCAACCCTACCTTCAGGGTCTATGTTCCCACCTGCTGTGTCCAAGAAGCCCCTGCAGTGCAGGCCCAGGAGGTGAACCATGTAGGAAGCTACATTGGAGATCTTCAAGAGACACAGCATGTTTACATTGAATTAGATTTTGAGTGCCAGATGCCCAAGCAAACTTTTGATGCTAGGGAGACATTAAATTTGCAGTCTAGAAGTTACATTTATTCTGTGTCGTATTACCTAATAAAACATGCTTTGCATTTGCAAACATAAAAGCATAGCCCCATTAGCAGGACTAATGATGCTTCATTGGCAGAGGAATCTGATGGGTTATTCCAACCTTAGCCCACTGATTTCAATAGGCTTAGGCTGGAGTAACTCTGCTTAGGGTTGCACTGCCAGCGATATGGTAGGTAACATATTTTGAAGAGCATAGAACTATGTGGTAGGATTCAAAACTCTGGTGGGAAATGTGGGGGTAGGGGAGAGGGCTATTGATCATTGCCTTAATTGCTGGTGATAGATTCCAGATTTATACAAGGCCTGCAAATCAGGCCTTCCAATCTAGAAACCCATCCCCTAATACCAGGTCTGTAGATGTATGTCAGCCCTGACCTGGATGGCCCAGGCTAGCCTGATCTCGCCGGATCTCAGAAGCTAAGCAGGGTCAGCCCTGGATAGTATTTGGATGGGAGACCACCAAGGAATACCAGGGTTGCTGTGCAGAGGAAGGCACTGGCAAACCACCTCTGTTAGTCTCTTGCCATGAAAACCCCCAAAGGGGTCGCCATAAGTCAGCTGCGACTTGAAGGCACTTTACACACACACACACACACACACAGATGTATGTAGTTACTGTGTGGTGAAGGAAAGGCATTCTGCATGTACCCCAAGTACACTGTTCACTCGTCTGCAGACTTGGAATTCAGGACAGTGGTAGTCTTTGGCTCACACTGATTTAGATTCTCCTGAGTATCCTGTTTTGTTTTGTTTTTCCTGTAGTGGGATATGGTAGAGCTTAAGACTGCTAGTCATTATGCCCTCTCTAGACTCTGTAGTGAAGTACTTTCTCTGCCCTGGAGAGGTCTGTGGTTTAACCTTGCCTTAACTTTATGCCCCTCTGGTGTTTTAGCCCTAATTCCAAATTTTGCGGGAGGAGAAGGCAGGGCCTCAGCAGTGGTTATTAACTGATGATTAAAAGGTATTCTGCATGTGCTCAGAGGGAAGCGTTCTTCTATGTGCATGTTCTAACAAGATGACTTGCAACTGAGGATAAAAACATGCTGAGGGACAATGGGCCCTTGTTTTGCTCCTTATGCCCCCTTTTGTGTTAGCCATACTTTACTCTACAGGAAAATTCCCCAGTACAACAGAGGGGCCCACTCCAAAACAATGCAGATCTCACTCATTATTTATCCTGTGCTCTTGCTTTGGCTGCGGATGATAGCGGATGGGAAACAAATTACAAAGAAGGAAAGACAAGGGAGAAAAAGTTATAGAACAGGGAAGATGAGTATTAACTTTGTAAAATAAGGTCTCACAGGTCCCCTCCACCCATTCATTCTGTGTTAATTTTATTGAAAACCGCTTACACATATTCCCTTATACCTGTGCAACGAAAGGGCTAATCTGGGTTTTTTAAATGAAATTGGAAATATAGAGAAGGATCATAGGGTACTGCTGATGCCACAGAACATTATATAGCAGTGACCATCGCCTTTTGTCATTTGGATCTTGAAATGCTCGAGATGCTGTCCCTTCTTGAGCGGTGCCCATCTTGTGGCTTCCGCATTACTACTTTTGGTGTCATCTTGTTCCCTCCAGCCAAGCTTATTGTGGAGACTGACACATTTGGGAGCCGTGTGAGAATCAAGGGAGCTGAGACAGGCTTCTACATCTGCATGAACAAGAAAGGAAAGCTGATTGGCAAGGTAAGTAGTCAAGGAAGTGAAATTTGTGGGTATGTGTACACGTAAGCAAATAGACAGCGGTGAAGCCAGGAAAGAGCTGATGAGCAGACAAGCCGTTGTGCCTCTTCTCACTAGATATAGTCAGAGCTGTAGTGAAAGACAAATCTATCTGTGTAATAGAGAAGGGGCAGGAAATGGGACTAGATGTTATACACAGGTTATGGCTTTGGGTATTTGTTGCCCCGTGACAGGAATTAGTCTGAAATCCTGAAAATGGTATCAAATTTTGGTGTTACTTTTGGGCAGCTGTTTTATTTTAGACCCACCCCCTCAAATTTTGTTTTCGTGATGAAGAGAAAAGGAAAACTGCATGTACTTCAACATTCAGAAAATAGATTCTGTGTGTGATATCCTGTAATTAGGGGGTTCTGAGCTTCTTTGTAGCAGGCCTTCTTTCCATGGCCCCTCTCCCTTCTTTCAAGTCCAGTATGGCCTCCATCCATTCCATATTTCCCACATTTTCTTGCTTCAATCTTGGCAAAAATCAAGAAGTTCTGCAATATATTGTACAATCAGCCACATAATTTTAAGTTTTCTTTTTTCTTTTTTTTTGCTGTCAGGTCACAGCTGATTTAGGGCAACCCCAGGGGGTTTTCAAGGCAAGAGACATGCAGAGGTGCTTTGCCAGTGCCGTCCTCTGCGTAGAGACCCTGGTCTTCCTTGGAGGTCTCCCATCCAAATACTGACCAGGGCCAACACTGCTTATCTTCCGAGATCTGATGAGATCAGGCTATCCTGGGCTGTCCAGGTCAGACTGTAAGATATCTTAAATAACTTAAATATGAACAGAATTCCAAAATTGAAGCAGTTGAAATGAAAACCTAGGCGATTAACCTTTTTGTGCCATCATCTGCTTGGCACCAAAGCACTTCTCCCTATTTTTCCACTTCAGCAGGAAATAGATGATCTGAAACAAATTAATAATCAGCATAAATTAATATGAATAAAGGTAATGTAAATTGATGACTCTGCACTTGTAAATCTTGTGCCGTGAAGGATACAGATTCATGTCTCAATTGCTCATTTCCTCTGCAATGTAACAGGAATTTACTATTGCTGAAGGAACATGATTCTATGGTAAGGTTGCCAGCCTCTAGGTAATGGCTGGCAGTCTCTTGGAACTACAACTGATCTCCAGGCCACAGAAATCAGTTCTCCTGGAGAAAATGGTTGTTTTGGCAGATGGATTCTATGGCATTATGCCCTACTGAGGTTTCTCCACTCCCCAAACTCTGCCCTCCCCAGGCTCCACCCCCAAAATCTCCAGGAATTTCCCAACCCAGACCTGGCAGCCCTATAAATAACCCAGCCAGTGCCTTAATTAATTCCTAATAAATTTAGTGTATACGGTGATTGAGGGACTGTCAGGGCATCTATTAGTGCTTGTGACATTACTAATGACATGGGGCACATTCCCTTCTGCCTGTGACCATGCAATTTCAGATATTATTATTAACTGTATTAGGTTACTAATATAATATTCAAATGAAGGAAAACTTAGGAAGCAGCATGGAAAACCTCCTCTTCATCCCTCAATTTCTACTATCTACAAATGTTGTACTTCTCTGTTCTGTTCTTATCAGCTAGTTCATCATTCACTGCTAAGCTGCAAATAGTTTCCCACTTAGCATGCTGATTCTGTGTCCTTTTTAAGCGTATGTAAAGTTTTTCTAAGGAGAGTGTCTCCTCCTAACCATTCTATGTGGCCTTTCAAAAGAAAAGACTCACACATATAAGGTCTCTTCTTTCCTGGCAACATTTTCCTGCAAGCTCCAGAACACTCTATTGTGTGTATAATTTTTTGATCTCTCAGATGTGTGTTCCTTCCCTCAGTGCTGGAGAGCATACCATTCCCTCTTGTGCTTGTTGTCTCTCTTCCCCACACCTGCAGGGTTACCCCTCTCCACCTGCTGCAATTGTAGGGCTATTTCAATAATGATTTGGGCCCAGTACAAGCATAGTATTAAGAGTAAAACTGCTTTATGGGCAAAATAAGGAGTTGCCACCAGGCATGAAGGAGGGAGAGAGAGAAAGAGAAGCCCTGTATATGTGATTTATGTACATATATGTGATATATTTATGCACATAGAGGGAAAGAGGAGCTGTGCAGAATGGCTTCATGACTGAGTTCAGTGACTGAGCTCCTTACTTCCATTTGCTTGAATGTGGGCACAGCACCAACTGTATATAGAACAATACAGAACTGCCCCTGTGATTCAGAACACTGAACAGAAGGGGAACTTTTGACCCATTGCAGAAGATCAGAAGAAGAAGAAGAGTTGGTTTTTATATGCCGACTTTCTCTCCCACTTAAGGAAGAATCAAACCAGCTTATATCGCTTCCCCTCCCCCACAACAGACACTCTGTGAGTAGGGTTGCCAGGGCCCTCTTTGCCACTGGCGGGAGGTATTTGGGGAGGAGCTTGAAGAGGGCAGGGTTTGGGGAGGGATTTCAATGCAATAGAGTCCAATTGCCGAAGTGGCCATTTTCTCCAGGTGAACTGATCTCTATTGGCTGGAGATCAGTTGTAACAGCAGGAGATCTCCAGCTACTACCTGGAGGTTGGCAACCCTACCTGTGAGGTAGGTGGGGTTGAGAGCTGTGTCACCCAGGCTCAAGATCACCCAGATGGCTTCAAGTGTAGGAGTGGGGAAACAAATCCAGTTCACCAGATTAGCGTCCACCGCTCATATGGAGGAGTGGGGAATCAAACCCAGTTCTCCAGAACAGAGTCCGCCACTCCAAACCACCGCTGTTAACCACTACACCACGCTGGCACCATGGGATCTATTTCAATGGGCTAAATAGCTCCTCCTGAGATTGTTTCAGTTCAGGGTAGAAGGCTCCTTGTGCACACACCCTGTGGTCCTGATCCACAGTGGGAAAAGTGTGTACACAGGAATAGAGAACACACAAATCATGTATTGCCGTGTTATGATTCACAGAGTGGGTTGCTAGGGTTGCCAGCTCTGGGTTGGAAATTACCTGGAGATTTTGGGGGTGAAGCCTGAGGGGGGCAGGGTTTGGAGAGGGGAGGGACTTCAATGCCATAGAGTCCAATGGCCAAAGTGGCTATTTTCTCCAGGGGAACTGATCACCTGGAGATCAGTTGTAATAGTGGGAGATCTCCAGCCACCACCTGGAGGTTGGCAACCTTAGGGGTTCTTCTGGAATTACAACTGATGTCCAGATCAGTTCTCCTGGAGAAAATGGTTGCTCTGGAGAGTGGACTTTATGGCATTATACCCCACTGAGATCCCTCCCAAAGCCCTCTCCACAAGGATCCACCCCAAAATCTCCAGAAATTTCTCAACCTGGAGTTGGCAACCCTGGGCAAGAACCCCACCATGTGAACTACTCCTTATGGCAGGTTTTTGCAAGTACATCTTGCTGAATGTTGTCTCGTTTGCCACCAGGTGAAGAAGACATAAATGTACAGAGTAAGGTAATAGCTTAAATTCAGCCTTAAAGCATGGGAATGTGAAGCATCTCCATGTTTTTGCTTTCAGAGTACATTTAGGACTATGCTTTACAAAAGGAGACTTGACAATATGTAGCCAATGATTGGAGAAGTCACCTGTGTTTGGGGAGAGGAAAGATGCAGAGGGAATAAGTAGGGCTTGGGGTTTCCAGTAGGCAGAAGATAATGGGACTTCAGTGCTCTGCAAAAACACATTATGACTAATAGAAATTAGGTCGGATAAGCAGTTATGTGCAGTTATGTTTGAACTGCGTTATTTATTCGTCACCGAATTCAGTGGTGCAGAGTTTTAAATTTTTGTTTAGCGAAATCCTTTCCACCCAGATAGTGTTGATATACAGACTTCTCCCGGTGACTCTGAGGGCTGCCTTCTCTTCTTCTGGGGAGAAAAAGTGGTCATTGTTCGTTTGCAATTGTTACTAGGAATGCATGCAGCACGGGAAGGTTTTTAACTCTTAGGGGTCTGAAGTTCTGCAACAGCCTCTTTGCACTGTTGTGGGAGCCAGTTGTCCCAGTGGTTTCAAGGTGGATTTCGATATTCAGACAAGAATAAAACTAGCCAATCTCCAGTTTAAAATATACACCTACCCATGCTTCAGATTAAAACAGACATAAACTACAGTTTAAAGTTCTCAAGTAAATCATATTAACCTGTCTTTTTAAAACAACGACAAGCAAATCTCCTGGGTCATGTAATTCTATAATGAAATCAACAAAGGGCTGATTCCTGACTTTCCCCCTCACTGCACAACCAACCAGTATAGTACTCTTCTCCCCGCACTATCCACCAGAACTTTTCTAACTGGAAGGAAGAAAGGAAAATGACACAGAACAAGAAAGAAAAAGGTAATTAGGAGAGAGTGAAAAGATTCATCTTTATTTTCTATGCCTTTTAACTTCTTTTTCTTATCAACTTATTTTAAAGAACGGACCTAGGTACTTATTAAACCGCACATATCTAACTCCACAAAGTTAGTTTTTCACTTTCTAATTCACTGTCCCTGCACAAAATGTGTCTGCCTGCATATTGGAATCAACTCTGATAGAGTGCAATTTCCCCTTTGTTGGGGAAACTAGGGTTCAAGAAGGACTTTTTCATCTTTTGCATATTATTTTGGGTTTTGTTTCTCTTTCCACTGAGGCATCATCAGTTGCGGCAATTAAAAACAGGATGTTGGGCAGTGTTGCAATGTGCCCAATGAATTCTTCTACCCACAGTGTTGTTTCAAAAGAATTTACTCAAGATCAAGTGGTCCCTGGCCACTGCATTTTTGATATCCAGTGGTTGGTGGCAACTACCTGGTGTTTCTCTTCCCATTTCACTTTATAGCAGGTTCCCACAGAAACTGGAATAGAAGGTTGGCGAACTGTCAGTAGTGATGATATCAGTCTAAAGTGTATCTTCAACCATTGCAGTGTGAGGACCTTGCTTTTACTCAGCAATGCTCACCTAGCTTTTGATTCATACTTTTGTAGCATCGCCAAATGGCATTTTAGTTCCAGATGAAGAAGAAATGGTTTTTATATGCCGACTTTCTCTACCACTTAAGGGAGACTCAAACTGGCTTACAATCACCTTCCCTTCCCCTCCCCAGAACAGACACCCCGTGAGGTAGGTGAAGCTGAGAGAATGCGACTTGCTCAAGGTCACCCAGCTGGCTTTGTGTGTAGGAGTGGTGAAACAAATCCAGTTCACCAGATTAGCCTCCACAGCTCATGTGGAGGAGTGGGGAATCAAACCCGGTTCTCCAGATCAGACTCTACTGCTCCAAACCACCGCTCTTAACCACTACACCACTCTGGCTCATAAAGATGAGCTGTACCCAGGCCTGCAAATGTTTCACGTACCTGTTCTATGTCTTGGATTCCAGAGCAGAATTTAACTTCTGGAGAGTAGAATTTGCAGAGTTAGGAAAGTAATGTTTAGGATAAAGAGAGCTTGGGTTTTTTTTCGCGATAAAATCTGTTGAAGTATCTGTAAACTGGCGAAAGATGTGGGCTTTTGTGCTCATCACATTTTCTTAACCTTCCAAACAACTCTGAAGCCCTCTTCTTGTTTGTTTGCTTAAAATATTTCTATCTTGCCATCTTCTTAGAATCAAAGCAGCTAACAAAGCAACAATAAATTGCCAACACCCAAAAACAACATAACAGTCCATAACAGGATAAAACACACCAAGATTTACCCTCCACCAGATGCTCTTTCCTTGTACTCAGGTACTTTAATTCCTCCCAAAATATTCAGGGCCCAGCAAAAACGCAAATGTCCTAATCAGATTAATATATGTTCTCTAATTAATTCAGATTTGCCCTACTTTGGAGTTTTATTTTGAGTGGAGAATTTTGAACCTGAGCTGAGCACAGAATCTCATCCCCACACACTCCCAGAGTAAGACAAATCGTAAAGTAAACTTTTATATTGCTTTCCTAGTGGTGACCATATGTTCTCCCCCTCTGTTATTCTGTTTAAGCCATGAGTCTGTTACATTCCAATTTCCATTGGCCTTGCTTTCCTTCTCTGAAAAGTAGCCCTCCTATCTACATATGCAGCACCAGGAAAAGAGTGTGCAATAAACACTTCATCCAGGAATAATTAGAAGAAATTGGGGATAGGGAGTTGGTGGTTTGTATTTTGATGCCTGTCCAAGTACCTGTTGGTCCTCTTAATTTTTCAAACATTGGGATGGGTGCTGGGAACAGGCCATGACAGCTGACGGGGGTACTTGAGGTGTCCACCTAGTTTTGTAGGAGTTTAAATACTCCCATCAACCAACAATAACAGCGAGTATGCAGCAGTATATGCTTTCTTCTGAGTGATCTGTTCGGTGTTCTTTGCAACAGAATTCCCTTTCAGTGTAAATTGAGTAGGCATCTGAACAGCTTCTTTGCAGATAATGAAAGTTGCTAGCCTGGTTTACACTTTGTGCTGATGGAAGGTTGAGGATGTGAAGACGGCCAGGAATTCACAGTTCAGGTTATTTTTTCCCTTGCCTCCCAAGTCTGCCGGTTGGGGCAATGTATTAGAGTCAAAGGTGGCCACCAAACAGTTCCCTTTAAATCCCTAATCCCAATCCCTAATGAGCTGGGTTGCATTCAAACAAAGTGACTCTCAATTAGCGATATCCTTGGTCTGCCAGGTTTTCTAATAAGTGCTAAGGCTACTTTGCACCTTCAGGAGGTGGCATCTTCTCTCTCACTTTTGAGCTACACATTAAAACAATGCCTAGTAAGAAGCAAAGGAAAATGTAGACTGGGAAAGAGATGTGTGAATCGAATGCTCAGATATTCAAATGAGAACTATTAGGGATGGTGATTACTCCTAGTATTATAACCAATACTCCTAGCATTCACCCAGCCTTTGGATTCAACATTTTGACTCTTGGTTGTATAAAGTGGAAAGGAAATAGTAATTCAAAAAGTGCACCAGGCAGTGTAGGTTGCATTAAAGGTGACTGGCATAATGGCATCCGGGCCTTATTGCATCCAACACTCAATGTGTTCCTTTTACGTTCAGATATTGAAGCGTATAAATGGAACTGGGAGATGCCCAAAGGATTATGCTAAGTGTGCTTGGAGGGAGCTGATCTTGGCTCTGGGGCCAGAAGAATGTGGAGAAAAGATGGACGTAAGTCTTTAATCGCCCGTTTATTGCCACTGTTAAATTGTCTCTCTTTGTTCCCATCTGCAGAGCAATGGCAAAGGCAAGGACTGTGTCTTCACAGAGATTGTGTTGGAGAATAACTACACAGCATTACAGAATGCCAAGTACGAGGGATGGTACATGGCCTTCACCCGGAAGGGCCGTCCCCGCAAGGGCTCCAAGACCCGCCAGCATCAGCGCGAGGTGCACTTCATGAAGCGGCTTCCCAAGGGCCACCAAACGACAGAGCCCCACAGACGCTTCGAGTTTCTCAATTACCCTTTCAACCGGAGGAGTAAAAGGACTCGGAACTCCAGCCCCAAGCCAACCCCCTGACCAGCCCCCCCCCCACCTCGTGCCACTCAGGCCCACCCTCTTTCACTTCTGTTGGAGGGCCCTGTGTAGAGACTTAATTGATGGACATTAACTAGAGACTTACCTGTTTATAATAATTACAAAGGGGGTGGAAGAAGAAGAAAAAACTTGATCTAGTTGTTTATAATTGTTCGTTTTTTGTGTTTTTTTTAAACAGAGGCTCTATTTTTGTATTCCAACAGCGATGTGTTCACAGACTTGTGAAGAGGTTCTCTTCACTTAGAAGCATTTGGAGTCTGGGGTAGGGGTGGGGTTATGTTTAATAGGTTACATTTTTAATGTGGGGTAGGAGGTGGTAGATCTAGAGATAAAAATAGGATTTGCCCCTTCCGTTAAATAAATACATTTGGGACCAAAGTGCTACCTCAAAACAAATTGTTGAATAGGATGCAATCTATCAGGACCTTCTGTGCAAGTTTCATTTATTTTCATGAGGTCTATGCAGGAGACATTCCCAGTGTGTGGACTTCAATCTTGGAGTTGCATTTGTGCAACTCCCTTTGAAATCAACAAGACTTCTAGGTACTAGACTTTGTGGGGCTTTGCAACCACTGTTATTATTTTGAATAAGAAAGAGGATGAGGACATAAAACAGAAGGCTGACCACTGTTTGTTTTGCTTTGTTTGTTCTATCAAAGGTAATCTCATCTCCAGGGGGTCTGCATTTTTATTGCTGTAGAATTTTTGTTGTATTATTTGTTATGACAATAAAGTGTCGCTGAGTTCCAATTTGTATTTCCCCATAACACCTCAGTTTCCTAAAGTATTTTTTGCCTTGAGTCTTCCAAGAGGCAGAGAGGAGCTTATGCACATATTACAGACATGGAGAAACTGATGCATATGTTTGATCCCAGGGAAGTCAAAAGGGGATCAAGCAAGGCAGCTGTGCTCCTGCTAGGCTAGGTATAAGCACAGGCAGCCCCTTGTCTGACCTCCTGAGGGATGCTGCCTGGCCCTCCACTTGCCAACCTAGAGACAAAATATGTGTGAAGAAAATGGCATCTGGGGTAACAGCTTTGAGAAAGGATGGCTTACCGGTATAGTAAACTTTGAGGAAAAATAGTTGCTGGACAGTACATTAGTCCTGTACCCATCCAGCAAACTACAGTTGCCTTTCCTTGTGGCTGTATAAAGTATTTTGACACTGGTCTTTAAACCCACTGAAAATATAGTTTGTCCTCCCTGTTTATTTCTCTACAGGAGGTTAGAATAGATCCAGCAAACGAAGACTGGTATGGATGGCACATTTGTCAAAATTTAACTGTAGAAGCACTGAATATTACTTTAAAGCAAGAGGCAAAGAGTCTTTGGCAGTCGTATGATTTTGAAAGGAGTCCTTGCAAAGGACAGTTTTAAAGTAACAATAAGAGGGGAATTATATATTTTTTAAAACCTCAGTGTATGAAAGCTGTGAATTGGCTTCCTTTCACAGTCCATCTTTTCTGATGGTATGTCTTTTATCTCCTTGAGGGGTTTTATTAAAAAAATTGTTATTGTGTACAGATTAAATATGAAATGGTTTTGAAATATTTATTGAATACATGCATTAAAATTTTGTACTAGTATAAATGAGGCTTGATCTCTGGCTGTGTGATTTCCAGCAGGGATAGGAATTTTCCAGGAATGGAAGATGAGGATTGGGAAGGGAAATCTGCAAACAACAGAGGTGGGAAAAAACTCAAAGCTCCAAATCCTTTAAGGATTGGCACCTGGCTTTACTCTCCAGGGATAGGTCATCACCGCAGCTGCTTGGAAGGGACCCGGTTGTTTCTTCTTGTAGACATTTTAACAATATAACTAATTGTTTTCTTTTGAAAACGTCCCGAATAGAAGTATTTTTTCAAAGCTTCTAGTGGTGTTCACATTTTTAACAGCTTTTGAAGGGTAGTAAGTGTGGTTGCAAGAGACTTTAAAAATATAGTCTTTGAGTGAATTCTGAATGCTAGTTCTTGGTGCAAATGGAATGCAGATGTTTCAAACAATCTTTTGATAGCATGAAATGAAAAAAAACAAATTATTTCAAGTTAATGAGTGGATGGTGGAAAAATTGGTTTAGTCTATAAACATTTTTAAATGGAAAACTTCATAGAATCATAGAGTTGGAAGGGACCACCAGAGTCATCTAGTCCAACCTCCTGCACGATGCAGGATATCCACAACTACCTCCTCCTCCAATACTTGACAGCATGAGAGTATTAAAGTATATTCCAGCAAGCTTCCTTACCAAAGGTATTTATTTTTAGCCAAACATAGGTGATTTTTCCTAGAGACCTTGAAGAGGCACAATGTCTAGTCAGTATTTTTATACTATAAAGATATGGGGTACATCTTACTGCCTTTTCCCCATCCCCTTGTACTCTTCACAGATAACGGGGGAAATGGCTTAAAATACCATGATCTTCTTTGTCCGAGTAACTTTGTTTATTAAGTATAAGGTTCAGGTATTGGGATAAAGATGTAATGTAAACATGAAGTTTACCTGGTAGAGAACTTGCCTATATACACAGGTGGATCTTCCAGTTCTGGATGGGAGATGCAGCCCAAGACTATACATGTTTCTTCAGAAGTAAGTCCTACTGTGTTCAGTGGGGCTTACTCCCTGGTAAATGTGCATAGGATTGCAACCTGATTTCTGAGTAGAGTGGGAGCTGTCCTCCAATTTGGGAGCAGGGATTAAATTGCCAGTTAAAGTATTTCAGGGCACAAGGAAAAGGGACCTGGCTGATTTCAGAAATGAAATGTGATGTACAGCTCAGGGAAGGGAAAATATTTTAGGTTTCTATGTAGTAGAATCACTGTTAAGTGATAAAAACTGGAAGGCCATGAACTTCAGTGACTGCGCCCTCTCCTCTAGTGACTTCTGAAGGTTGCTTCCTCTGTTTTGTCCTGTCTTGTGATGCTGGCAGGACAGAAGGAACTCTATTTGTATAACTTTGTACATGCCTAGCAACATGTTTAAATTGGGCCTTCAGAGATCCATAGCCTGGTTGAGTGTTGTGCTTAAGGTAGCCAGCTGCCTGTTGAAAAAAATATGTCCCTTTTATAGAGGTGTAATGGGATGTTATTTACCTTCGTGCCACGAAAAGCTGCTGTCCATTTCCCCACATTAAGCCTCTACTAAAGGACAGGATATTTTTCTCTATGCCTGTTGGCAACCCTAGGTGCTGACATGTTAACATTGCACAAATAGTGGCTAGTAGCCCATTTAAACAAGATGGGGGAATGCGTACAAATGGCATGCATTCATTTTTTCTATGCCATTTAAAATATTTTAAAATCCCCTTTCCTCACAATGTCAGCTCATTTTAATCTTGTTTCAGTTGAGTTTGTTAGCAACATCTTAACCCCCCCCCCCATTTGCACATGGACATTTATGCCAACTTAATTGGTGTTGGACATCTAAATTGGTGTTAGAAAAGTCATTTACTTTTGAGAGACCTTGTTCCTGTCAGTGAAAGCAGAAAACATCCAGAGCAGGGTCTAAAAAAGATTCAGAATCTTTTAAGGCCCCAACAAAACTGGCCATTGAGTACCTACTTTCCTTTCAGAAACTCCGAAATCCCTTTCACTAGACCCTGTGCCTGCATCTACGTCTATTCAATGTTCTTTCTCAGGCTCAAGCTGCTCTGCCTGATGGCCCATTCCAATCAGGTGCTTTCAACCTCTTTCCCTTCATCCTCTATCCCAGCTGCTCCTAATTGTAATCTATTAACAAGGCTGCTTTGCTTTTCCTAAATGTTCAGGGTGCTACCTGTATAATCCTTAAACATAAGCCTGTAAGGGTGATCGGTATCATGGGCTCCATATTTCAGCATGGGCTGTGGGTGGAACATGGATCTGAAGGTAAGAGAGGATATCCTGCCTGAGGCCACCTACTGAGGTGTTGTTTGATACAGGGACTTCCCAGCTTACAGCTCACTTTCTTGGCCAAGTTCTTTCTGTGTCCTCTCCTGCAAGAGAGGGAGGACCCTTAAGTGTTTCCTCTGTTTATGCCACCATCCATTTCCCACAATGATGAACCTACAGAGGGTCATGCTTGATGTGGCCCACAGGGACAGTGGAAAAAGATGAGACATAGTCGCAAGTTCTAAATTCAAGATTGAGTAGTGGAAGTCAACCAATTCTGGGTTCAGTTTGCTGCTGCTACCCTGTTGCATTAGAATCTGATGCACAGTTCAGAGAGTAACTTCTATGTTAAAGTCTTTCCTGGATGTAGTGGCTGTGACATTTTCCTGGGGTGAATCCTTTTTAAAAACTTCCCTTTACCCAGACCCCCCAATTTGTCATTTTTATTTATTTATTTTGGGATTTTTCTCCTGCTCTACTCCAGCCAAGGCTGGGCTCAGAGTGGCTTACAGCATTAAAACATGGATACAAATATCAGTCAAACGCATTAATACAAAAATAATTTATAGTTAACACCTTAAATCATAAATCTAAAATCCAGTTGGTGCATTTTCTCACCTTCTCCACTATACCAGGAATCCCAGTGGGAAATAATATTTGGAGATAGAATTCTGGCATGGATATAATGTCCACCCAAACCTGAGGCTGATAACTGAAGGTATGAGGTAACTTGATAGAAACAAGGTGTTTCTTTTAAAAGATAGAATAATGACAAAGTTTATCTGAAATAACACAAATGGAAAAAAATATTAACAGTTAACATGGAAAGATGGGATTTCAGTTTTTAAGCCTTTCCAGGAAAACTTTCCCATTGTGGCTAATCCGTTATGACTAATCCACAGCATCCAGCTGTAATTCAGTAACACTCTCTCAGTTCTCACATAGTATACGGGGACCAAATGAATAGTTTGATCCCTTCACTGTCCTTAAAGGCACTCTACAGTCAGGTTAACCCATTTACAAAATTCTCATCTCCACATCCCAACTTCCTCCTGTCAATTCTTAACTGTCAAAGCTTAACTGTCTCTCTGCTTCCCAGCCCATGGCTCCTATTGATTGTTGGAGCCCTGTTATCATTGGGTCTTCTGTTGCTGGGTGTTTCTCCCTCTCCCCTCTCCCAGTCACAGTATCTGTTTGACAGTGCCATATAATAGCTTGGAAGTGTGGGGTGAGCCATGAGGTGATGCATTTTTATCTCATCATGTGGCTGTGACTGGAAGGAACATAGAAATGAGTACCCACAATTATTTTCCCTCATCGCAAATGATAACTGTAGCATCTTCAACCCCTCAACTCAACCTTTGTGGCAGTTTTGCTGATGTACTCTACTAAATTAGCATTTTTTTTTGTTTCACTGTCTTTTTTTCTTCCCATTTAAGTCTAAGAGTACTGTTGACATCTGCAAAATCCCTACAGTGTGTGAAGTGCTGCTATTTGGATAGTGAACATACTTGTAGTGGGAGAATCTATGGACACCTCACTCATGGGAGTAGAAAAGATAGAGTTTATTTTAAAAGTGAACATCCTAAGTGTTAAGACGCCACAAACACCACCAAGATGCATTGCTGATGTGATTTCCAGTTCAAACATAGTGGGAATGTTCTTGCAACATACTGTGACAGCCCTGATGTTCTCATACTACATTACATGGGGTGCATATAGATTCTAGTAGAATTTGGGGGGAGGGACAGAGACTGATGTGTATTTGGTGATGAATTAACGTAAGTAGCTCAATCAAAGCTCTTGCTGTACAAGAAGATAGGTATTACTCTGAATACCATGACGAAGAGATGTGGCAGTTTACTATGCATAATTTGTCTCCTTGCAAAGTGTTTCTTTTTAATGAAATGGGATGAAAAATACACAGGACTCTGTCATTACATAATAGGCAAAACCCCAGTACAATCAGTGTTACAAGTTAGCTAGGCCTGTGGCTGTTGTTACGTTACCTCTACTAAGCATAACTATAAAACCGTTTGAGTATGACTGCAGGACTGCTTGTATTTTTCTTGCTCTCATATGGAAGATATTTACTGTGTAATCCTAAGAACACTTTCCTGAGAGTAAACCTCATTGAAAATATCTGAGTAGAACTCTGAGTAGACCTGTTAAGGGTTGCTCTTCAACAGTGCATTCCTAAGCAGAGGTACACTCTTGTAAGCCAATTTACTTTAATCAGAAGGTGTAATTCTAGTTTTGTTTAGAATTGTATAGTAAATTCACTGATCAAAAATAAAGAAGATTGGTAAATTATGGTATCTTTTATATAAATATGCAACATTTCCAAATAAAGGGAAGATGCTGTTGGGCTTGCTTCACAGAGAGGAAGGTCCTCAGCAATGAGGATAGGCAAGGTTGCCCTCTAAATTCATACAAGCTATCTATTTTCTTTAGGCCTACTCACAGAGGTCATATCATCTCGTTTTAAACATTAATCTAGAATAAATGCTACCATATGCTTTTCCTCTCCTTTTAATGATGAATATTGTTTTTTAGAATAACCATTCCACATAATATGAGATGCTCTCCAAATAATGACATATTACCTGCAAGGACTTTGGGGAGGTTATTTCATTTCCCCCTATATCCCTTTCTCTACTCTAGTTCATCTTCTAATTCTTCTGACATCCCTCCATTCCTCTCACCTTTCCTAGTTTCCTTTCTCCTTCTCACCCACCAACCAACCTTTTATCTGCCCCCATCTTCAACTTTATTTATTAGTTTAATTAGGATTGCCAATCTCCAGGTGGTGGCTGGAGATCTCCCACTATTACAACTAATCTCCAGGTGACAGAGATCAGTTCACCTGGAGAAAATGGCTGCTTTGGCAACTGGACTCTATGGCATTGAAGTCCCTCCCCAAACCCCGCCCTCCTCAGGCTCTGCCCAAAAAACCTCCCACTGGTGGAGGGACATAGCAACCCTACTGAGGTCCCTCCCCAAACCTTGCCCTCCCTCCACCCCCAAAAATCCAGGTATTTCCCAACCCAGAGCTGGCAATCCTAAATTTAATTCATTTTACTCCACCTTTCTCCATGTTGGGGGCCCAGTGGCTCCCATCATTCTCCTCTCCTCCATTTTATCCTCACAACAACCCTGTGTGGTTTGTTAGACTGAGAGTGTTTGGTCACCCAGGGAGCCTCCATGGCAAAGTAGCTATATACGAGTCTAGTAGCACCTTAGGGACCAGCAATCTTTTTGGGGAATAAGCTTTTGAGAATCAAAGCTATTCTGAAACTCTACTACACAACACAGGCTTCCATGAGGTGGCTGCTGTTGAACAGTAGCAAGCAGCTGGGCCTGGGTGAGCCATGCAAATTGCGTGGTAGCAGGTAATGTGGCCATTACTGGTGGGCCTTGCCCCAATTGAATCTTCTGTCAAAGGCCATAACCGCCCTGGAAAGGGCCATGCCCCTCCCCCTGACTTTTACTGAGGGATACCAAGACTTGAAGGCTGGTTGTTATGGTTGCCTAGCTACTGCCACTGAGGGCATTCTTTTCTTAAAGCTACATTTTATTATTTTGGGAGGTTTAATCCCTCCATTTTTTGTTAGAGTTCAAGTTTTTCTGAAAACCTGTGTCTTTTCTCAGGTTTAGATTTATTGAACTGCAATGTTCTCTGCAATCCTTAGTGTGGATTTAAGATCACTTTAAGGTTAAATGTTTCTTGGAAGGATGGGAAGAAAATCACACTCTCTTCTTAGTAGAAGGTGTAGTTAAGATGCATAACAACTTAATTAATTTGCCCATAGCAGTCTTACTAAGACAACTACCCTCCCCCCATCAATGTTTCAGGTTTCCTCCAGCCTGAGCCTTTAAAGATTCCCTTTAAGGGAAAAGAACTTGTTCAGTTCACTGCTTGGCAGCACAGCAGAGGCCTTTATTAAACTGATTACAACTAAGTGCAAGCAGACATGCAGATTCTCCTCAACTTCTTTGGGTATTTAGGAATATACAAGTTTCCCAGTTACACAGAACTCTTTGTCAGGCAAATTGGAAAAGCGAGATAAAGTACCTTCCCCAGGTCTGTATGCACTGGAGTGGGGCTCAGTAGAGTGGAATAGGGCACAATACCGATTCCACTTGTCAAATATGGAAACGGCTGGGGCAAATGGTGGGATGCTTTGACTCTCCAAGAATGGGCCCAGAATGCTTGTTTATTGCACATGGCTCAGCTTTCAAACATCTTTCCTTCATGCCTTGTGCTCTCCTCCTACTGCACCGACCCTCCCCACTCCTTTAATTAATTCTGGTTACAAAGTGCTGCCTTTATTGTGCCATGGAGCCGAGGGCTCCCCCGTGGGAAAAGTCACACCTTCTGAACAGCTTCTGATGCCATGCAAATGAAGGAGAAGTCCAGGAAACGCTTTCATGTGGGACCTGTCCAGCCCCCTGGCCCATTAATTACGCACATTTCATTTGTTTGAGAGCAATTCCACTTGGGGGGGGGGAAGGGCAGAGAGGTAGAGAGGTCCTGGGGTTTGCTGATCATTCCTGCTCCATTTTCTAAAGACCCCCTCCTTTTAAAGGGATTTATAGCTAAGAAGGGACTCTGTAAAAATCCCAGCAGGAGGATCCCATATTAATTCTCTCTCTCCACTGAGGAGAATCAGAATCAGATCAAACTGGCTCAGCTTGCAAACTCTTGTCCCCAGTATAGCCAGCTGCTGAATGTTCCCAGCTCCTATTGTATGCTTAGCACCTGTCAGGATGGAAGCACCCAATTGTTCTTGCCACAGACCACCTCCTTCACCTCCACCTCCGCATCTTGCTCCGAACAGTTAGCTTGGCACAACATATCAAGATTTACAAACAACATATCAAGATTTGGAATTTGGCAGGTGCTGAAGATCAGAAGGAGGCCAGAATCCATTTCTTTGTCCTTAGTCTTTGCTCTTGTAGGATACAGACTAATTGTTTGTGAAACAGGCAATTGAAAACTTTGTGTTTCTTTCCTGAAACTATTTTGAGGGGATGGGGAAAGAAGTGAGTCTCTGTGAAACTTGTCCCCCCCACCCCACCAGGTTGAATTTCTTGGCTGCTCAATCAAAGTAATGATTCTTTCACCATTCCTACCATATATGCATTTCTCCAATGCATTATATGGACAGGTGGCATTCTGCCCCTTTTATTTGTGGGAAACCATCCAGGTATTAGAACTGGGGCAATGCACAAAAAATGTTATACTGACACACAGATATGACCCTGTGCAGATGTAGTCTATCTGTTCCTTTCCACACATCTGGATTTCCCATCATGCTCAACTCCTACATAGTTTTCTCTAAAGCTGTGGCCAAACCATCCTTAAACCTCAGGTAGATGCACCATGCAATCCAAGCACTGCATCCCCAGTGCATTTTGTGACATTGCTGGTTGCTTACATGTCTTCCTAAAAATACCGTGGCTTCAGATGACACTTTGGGTTACTTGTGCTTCTGGGCTGGCTCTTGCTTTTGTCCCGACATCCTAGACTGCTGCCGTCTAGGATAAAGCTAGACTAGTGGTTCCAAAACTTTTCGAAGTGGGACCCACTTATAAACTTATACACTTATCGAATTACAGCATGCTACTTTCCCCTTTCCTAACATCACACTACTGAACAAATTTGTGTTTTATTTTTCATTTTTAGTCTTTATAAATATATAGCATTATTGAGTCATGGCTGTTTCATTCATTATACAAAGAAAAAAAACCCCAAAATGTGTCATTGAGCCTCCTTTCCCAGCTTGTTCTATTACACCTGCTTCCTTCCCATTCAATTGCAAGAGTGCCATGACCCATTTTTGGATCCCAATCCATTGAGCTAGCCCATTGAGAAAAGGGCTGGCCCAAAGGCTGACATCAAGCTCAAGTTCAATTTTCCACCTTGCAAGGGCTGATCATCTCTGAAGTACTGATAGATGAGGTGAATATGAAGAAGAAGAAGAAGAATTAGTTTTTATATGCCAACTTTCTCTACCACTTAAGGGAGTCTCAAACCAGCTTACAACCTCCTTCCCTTCCCCACAACAGACACCCTATGAGGTAGGTGAGGCTGAGAGTGTGTAACTTGCCCAAGGTCACCCAGCTGGCTTCATGTGTAGGAGTGGGGAAACAAATCCAGTTCACCAGATTAGCCTCCGCCGCTCATGTGGAGGAGTGGGGAATCAAACCCGGTTCTCCAGATCAGACTCCACCGCTCTTAACCACTACACCACGCTGACAGTATGCTTGGAGGTCAGAGCTGCTCGAGTTAGTCTCAGTCTCCCTTTTGGATGGTGCAGAATGTAGGAGAGGTTGTGGCATGGTTACACATGACGATGAAGCCAAGCAATGTATATTTGATAACTCTTCTCCCAGGCAACTGCGTGTAATTCTTCACATGGCCATATTGCTTTCCCCATTTCCTAGATTGGTTTGTTCTCTTATTTCCCCCCCAGACAATTTCTTGCTCTGCCTTAGCTCCTCCAAAACAAAGGCGTCCTCCTGATATGGATTGGGACTTCCCTGCAATTCACAAGGGAGCAGCAGGAGATGTTAGAAGAATGTGATTTAGCCGGCAAGAAAGTGGCAGGACCACGGATGTGGAATATGGTGGTGTTTTCACAGCCACTTAGCTAACAACTTGAAGGGTTTCCAGTGTAAATTAACAATGCAATGCCATCATTATGATACCCTCTTTTCTTAATGATAAAGGCTAAAATTAATTAGAGGACACAGACACAGGTCCTTTCTAGACAATCCATTCCTAGTTCAAGGAATGAACCATTCCCACCTATTTGTTATGCAGAGTCCAGATGGCTTTACTCCACGCTGTGCTTCTGTTGCAAGGATTTTGTATTTTCCCAGCACCGCATGTCCAGTATATTCTGGGTGGAAAAATATTATTCTTTCTTCAATCAACGTGCAACAAGCATGATTCCTACGATAAACGGGATTGCAGGGATGTTGCAGTAGTGGCCATGATGCCAACTCCATCCTCGCTCCCCACAAACTTGCACCATTGAAAATTTCTCTCCCCTGCCCCACATGTACATTTTCAAAATGTCCTTGGTGATTGGGTGCTCCTCACTTTCTGGGGAAGCCATCTTGGGCCCTATACATATAGTGGAAAGGAGAGTATAAATACAATGCATAAAGAAAGGTAATTCAACAGCAGTTTATAAAAACTGAAAAGTCACAAAGCTACTTTTCTCACATTTAGGCATCTTTACGTGGGTACGCTCTCTTGCAATACAAAACTCCTCCAACTAGTTTGCACGTAAGCCCCTCTCTCCCCCACCCCACCATCCTTACTAAGAGTAAAGTAGCTGTCCTCCTGCAGGATGGGTATCCCTTTGCTTTATACTCCCCCTCCACACCCACGAACAGGCAAGCTAGCCTAACACTAGGAATAAAATCCATATTAATTATTCAGAAAGGTCCCTAGGGTGGATACATATGTTGTTACCCTTAACATACGATATCTGCCATTTATCAGAGTAGGTAAAGAGCAGTAAGAAAGGTAAATCTTCCTTATTCTTTCAAGAAGGCATGCTTGTTGCCTCATATACAGAAACAGAAGTTATAGTAATATGGGAGGTATTGTATGGATAATACAACTTCTGTTCAGAGAATGTCCACATCTATTCTATTCTGGTCTTGGGCACAGTCCCTTTCCATACAGGACCAGAGATCTCTGTTGCTGAACTCAGATGTCAGCATGAATGGTCTACCACTTACAGTGCAATCCTAAGAACACTTTCCTGGGAGTAAACCCCATTGAACAGACTCAAGAAGGATTCTGAGTAGACTGGCTTAGGATTGTTCTGCGGTAGACATCTCTGTCTCTGCATCTGACATCTCACCTTTGGCTAGTCTCCTCAGGTGACACAGCCATTTGAAAGCAGAAGACATTGGGGAGGGAAGCATATTGGATCTTTGCCCTGAATACAGTGCAGAGCTATGGGTTTCTTGCTGTTTTGAACAGACAGGGAATAGCCAGTTCTTCCTTCTGGCTTAGGGTTGCCAGGTCCCTCTTTGCCACCGGTGGGTGGTTTTTGGGGTGAAGCATGATTAGGGTGGGGTTTGGGGAGGGACTTCAATGCCATAGAGTCCAATTGCCAAAGCGGCCATTTTTCTCCAGGTGAACTGATCTCTATCGGCTGGAGATCAGTTGTAATAGTGGGAGATCTCCAGCTATTACCTGGCGGTCGGCAACCCTATTCTGGCTGGTGGAGTAATATGTGTCCACCACCTAAAAAGAGTTAACAAATTGATGGCTACAATCAGTATAGTTAACTATTCATACCTGATAGTAATTCATACCATTTGTATATGCAGAATCAGCCAATGCAGTCAACTGCTTGATCACAACTCTGTTTCTCTTTGTAGAAAATAGTAATGCTAGGCTGACCATACGTACCGTTTTGAAAGGGACAGTCCCGGCCATCCCGTCTTTTTAATTAAAATTTCAATTTTGTCCTGTTTTGCACCTCATTACACTTTTAACATTTGTTTCCTTCAGTCCTGACATTTCTTGTGCTGCATGCAGACATGGCTGGGTAAATTCTCATAGAAAAAGTGCTCAATTGGATTACACTAATATTACATAACCCCTGTCCTGTTTTTGCCATTCCAATGTCCCGTTTTTGTCTCAAGGAAATATGGTCAGCCTAAGTAATGCTCTTCTAAGGCTATTACTTTTCATGGGATGATAGGTTGTGAATTGCAATTGGCTCTGTGGAAGCTGTGTATTATTAGATGCTTGTCCATCTTTTCCAGTGGATTTTTCTGTTTATGCCAGAGTCAGGGGCCATAATCTTTGCATACAGGCCACCATGGTTCATTGCAACTGTTAAGTCTATGTGTGAGACATTTAAAGCTTCAGGTCTACATAGGACCAGATCAAAACAGCCCCCCCAAAAATCTCACTTTTGCTGTAGGATAGTGGGGAAGGGCCCCCAGAAAAGGTGTCTACCACATTGTGTTTGAGAAGAGGATATTTGTCTTATTTGTCACCTGTACTTCCTGCAAAAAAACAAAACAAACCCCTTAGAGCTGCATACATGGTATTTCCAGGCGATCTTCAATTTAGATCCATTCTGCTAAGATTCATCGATGGAAGATGTCTAGTAGCTATTTTTTACTTCACATGAAATTACTTCTGGAATAATTGAATAGTTTCCAGGGATGGATATGGGAGCCCGATACTGGAAATGAGAGTCCTTGGTAGCTTTTAACTAGCTATAGTAAAGTAATCAAGTGTAGGGATTCATCTTTCATCTTTAAGGCATTGGTTTGCTGCTTGCAGTCCACATAAAGCAACACCCAACCGGGAGAGAGAGACCGTTTGCTAACCGCTTGTGAATGGTCTTTATTGCCTGTTATCACTGTTTTGCCTGCTAATTTCAACACAGGATAAATTGCTGGGGACCTTCCTCTCTGAGAAGCAAGCCCTTGAAATCAGTTGTTGCTGCAATTAACAACCAGTTTGGCTTCAGTTCAGCCTGTTAACTATCAGGCCATCAAGAGCTAGTAATGATTGATTCCTGAGCAGTTGTAGCTCTGCGGAAGGGACCTGCAGTAGCCAAGGCTTTGTGAAGGGCAGCTGGCTCAAAGATAAACACCATGGTTTGGGCCACAGGCATCAGCACCAGAAAGCCTGCAGGCTGCATCCAACCAAACAGCCTTTCTTCCCTGCCTTTGGTCAAACCCAGAAAAAATTAGTAATGTTAAATTGTATTATTCTGGTTCCAGAGCTTAGTTTTTTCGGTTGTGGAATTTCATGTCTGGCTCTTTCTGTATGTAATTCCCTTCCCCAATTAAAACACTGTTGTTCTCAGGAACATTTGCAGCTAGTAGATGGTTTCTGTTTGAGTTTTGTGCTGCTCTTGTTTAGTTTTTTAAGTAACTAACAGTGCAATGTTAAAGAGACTTTCCTGGGAGTAAGACCCATTGAGCAGACTTGAATAGGATTCTGAGTAGACCTTCTTAGGTGCCACTGTAAGTAACTGATTAAAATTATAACCTACCTTTCCAGGGACGTATAGCTTACCTAAATTGTAAAATATAATAGTAATAAAAATGCAACAAAAGAGAAAACTGTTTGTAAAATTCCCTAATACTGATACACATAACATTAAATTTTCTTTCATGTTTTAATGCTTGCATGAACTGATGCTTTAAATACCTCTTTTCATTTTGCTTCTCATTCTTTAATGCTGTTGCTTTTGATGTATTAGAAAAGTGACTCAAGTTGTAGATATAAATAATTGCATTCAAAATTCCCTTTAAGAAATTATTTCATTTGGATACAAGATAAAAATGAGCACAAAAATGTGATTACACTGAATAAGTATTCACTGCACAAGTAGGCTATAGGAGCCCGGGCCGTCACTCTGATATATGCTTCCACTGGAAAAGCCTATGAAGGATACTACTTTGTTATGATATTGTTGGGTTGTTGATGAGAACTAGTTTTACTTCAGTCTACTGTATGGCAGGGAATATATATATATATATATTCCTGCATAAACTTTCATGGCCTAGATCCCATTTTTTCAGATGCCGTAACTGAATCTTCACTATGCAGTCACTTTATGTGGAAAGTTTAAAAAGTATAGTGAGACTTCTTAATAATTCATAATTTTATTATCATGGCTCGAGGCATTACGGTTTATCTGCTCATTTGTTTTTAATGTTGATTCTACCCTGATTCAGTCCTCAAACACTGTAATTTTGCAGTTCCGTTAAGACTGATTTATTATCCCTATTATCTCTTTGTTTCTTCTGTGGCCACCATATTCATTAGAATGTTGAGGTTATAGTAAGTTAGAGGCCCGTGAGACTGAAGAATGTAGCATTTGAACATTCAACAGTCCGCATTTTGTAAACTTTTACAGACAGGTTGTTTGCATTGTTTTCTAATTTCTAATTGTTTTTCTGCTCTTATTTCTATTGCACTATTCATTGATTGTCTTATGGTGTCTGACTGGATCATTTTATTTGTGTGTGAGAATAAGGTAAAATTGCGTTATACAAACGTGTACATGGGAACTGTTGATTGCAACATCTGGCACTGGCATTTATGTGTGAATCGGCCATCACAATTATAACACCATGGAGATCTCTCACATCACTTCAAACACAATACTTTCCCATGGAATCAGTTCATATATTCAACTGTCAGTTATCAAACGTAGAGATGTCAACAATGCAAGCTGCAAACCACCCATTAGGGCTGCCAGCCTCCAGGTGGAACCTGGGAATCTACCAGAATTACAGCTCATCTCCAGACTACAGAGATCAGTTCCCCTGGAGAAAATAAATGCTTTGGAAGGTGGACTGTATGGCATTGTACCCCACTGAGGTCCCTGTCTTCCCTGAGCTCCATCCCTAAATCTCCAGTGGTTTCCCAGCCTGGACCTGCCAACCCTATCCCCCATCCCCTGCCAGTGGCCAGGGGGGACATGGCAACCCTACCATACATACTCTACAAGTAAAGCATTGTGTAAAATCCAGAACTTTAGTTTGTACTCTTCACATCTGGGTATGATTTTGTGTGCAACTTTGGGGCTGAAAGCAGGCTGTTATCAGCTCAACCATAACAGAGTTGCTTTGCGCGGAGACAAACCTTGATACTTTAAGAACAGATGGGATTGTGATGCGTGACTATTTGACCCAGGTTAATTTTCTTGATCCAGGAGGTTCAGAAGTGTCAGCAGACATTAATATATATATATATATATAGATTTTATTAAATGTATAGGGTTTTAAGGAAGGCTTTGGTCAGATGTTAATCTGTCCAAACCTGTTTCTTTCCCTTGTCTCCTGCTCTGCATTGTATTCAGATGGACTGTTTGGCTGTGCTTTGTTGGTGCCAGCACTTAAGGGCTTTGCCTGTGCCCATGATCAAAGCTGCTGCTTCAAGCTGTAGCATGCGAAAGAGAATGACACCTGTTTGGAAACACTTAGAAGGCACAGAGAATGCGCTGCAGTGATAGAATATCCCTGACCTTCTGAAATGTATACATATACAAACACCACCAGAGAAAGACTGAAGACGAACAACGGGATTGACACAAATCCAATAATCAAATTTTGTCTGTAGGAATTAGGCATTCCAAAGCATTGTCTTTGTGAATACAGAGCGGTGCTCCAAGACAGTGCTTGGTGGGGGAGGGGGACAAAACTGCTATGCAGTTATTTTCATTTTGTGTGAGAAACGTTAAACTGGTATATCCGAGGGCTAGTTCCCCCTGCCCTTGCAGAGTTCTGGCTTCTTGAAGAGTGCATTGTATGATACGCATGTCTGAAAATGTAATTTTATGTATTTATACTGTGCTTCAAAGGGGGCCCAAAGTGGTTTACATTGTTTTGTACATAGTTGTTAGATCCACCTATTATATTTTTAGGTCTGAACTTTACTCATTTCTAGTGCAGTAGTAGGTCAAGAGTCCTGGAAATTCAAGGAAATGCATTGACAAACAGAGACTGTAATTCCTTGATTCTCTTGCATTTCAGCTGCAAAATTTTAGTCTTCCTCTCTCAGAAAGGTGGAGCTTGACTTATTTTGGGAACAGGGCTGTCTTTAATCTCATGCTGATCACTCCATGGATGGGAAGCTGCACCCGCATAGCTCTAGCTCAGGATGGATTCTGGATGAGAAGGATGTGGTAGCTCCAGTTTTCCTCGATGTCCTGAAATTATATGGGCAGAATTATGTACTTAATTACAGTTAGATTCTTGTCCAGTAGCACCTTTGAGACCAGCATGAGTTTCAGGGTATAAACAGGAGCAGCAGCACTCAGTAAGCATTTTGCTTTGAGTATCTCATATGTGCTACAGCAACAAATATTACTAAGCATAGATGAACATCTTTCCAAGAGCTATATTATGAAATTGATGGGATTTACTTCCAGATCAATCCAGGTCAGGATGGAAATAACTAGGTTAAGTCATAAAGAATGACTAGATGCTTTATTTCCAAGATGATTATGCTAAGTATTTAGACACAAAGCTATTTAACTGCTGAAACCCTAAGTTAGTGTGTTGGTAGCTGTCAACCTGGGAATCACATCTAATTCAAAAGTGATTTGTGCTTCTTGGAGAAAGAACTAGATATAACTACAGCAATTTGCACAAAAATTGTCATTCGTTACAAGGCTGTTTCAGATTTTTGCAGGGAAAAGAAGCAGAGCATACTTATCACCTGTTCCAATTAGAATGTTATCCACCCTTGTCCAAACGTTTAAAGTCAAGAAGCCTGGTTTTAAAAAGGCCTTGGAGCTGGTATGGCACATAGTGGCTACAAGAATAATCTATGGTCTGGGAGATCCCTAGTTCAAATCTTACCTCAGCCATAAACTAACCAGATGGCTGTAAGCAACCCATTCTCTTTCAGCCTCATCTGCAGTATAGGAATAATAATGTAGTCCTACCTTACAGGTTGTAGTAAAGATTACTGAGATAATGTATGTGAAGAGTTCTGAACAACATAGGAGCAGAGTATTCAAACATTCTTGGCTCAAGGTGCAACAGTATCTTTATGGGACTCTGCCACACAAAACCAAGTAAGTCCAAACTAAGCTTTATAGGAGAAGAATTGCTGTGACTGACCCATATCTCTTCCCCTAATATCATTGGTAAGATCAAGGGGGGAAAGACTTCTAATGTGGCATTTTTGTGCTTAGTGTTCCCTTGTCCCTGAATCTTTTCACTCGTGGGGTTGGGGAAATGCCACCATGCTTTAGTGCTGGATTAGGATCTGGGAGACGTGGGTTCAAATTCCCACACAGCCATAGAGTCTTGCTGGGGTGTCTTTGGGCCAGCCACACTCTCTCTCAGCCTAACCTGTTGTTTTGAGGATAAAATGGAGGGGAGCTGAACAATGTGGTAAACTGCTTTGAATCCCCATTGAGGAGAAAGTGGGGTATACATATCTAAATAAATAACGATAATGTCATATTATGTCTCTTTAAGTTACAAGGACAAGTAATCTGATGGCAGCCACACAGGACATCAAGTTTGGTCTTAAAAAAACAAAACAAAATAAAAGCCCTGTGTAGCTGCCACAAGTAAATTTGCCTATGGCATGTAATTTTCTCTTGTGTGTGTGTGTGTGTGTGTGTGTGTGAAGTGTCATCAAGTCGCTTCCAACTTATGGTGACCCTATGAATTAATGTCCTCCAAAATGTCCTACTGTTAACAGCCTGGCTCAGGTCTTGCATACTGAAGGCCATGGCTCCCTTGATTGAGTCGGTCCATCTCATTTTGTATCTTCCTCTTTTCCTACTATTAAATAACAAATATTAAAAGAAAAACACTCAGGTATATAGAATAAAGTCGCATTTGAGCTTTATAGGTGCCTTAAAAGTAGATTGTCAGACTACGGTACTCTGAATCTGACTACTCTGATACCTTTTTTTTTCCTCCTGGTTTTATAGTAAAAGAAAATATACTGGATTGAGTCCATTTGGATTTTAGTAAAATATTTGATAAATCAACAAAATTATTACTGGAAAGAAGAAGAAATGTTTTCTTAAACAGGCAAACTTTCTAGTTGGAGAGAAATAATAATCCTCAGGGGTCAAGCTTAGGATCTGTTATATCCTTGTGGAGCAAAGTTAGCATGGGTTGATGAAATCTGCAGATAACCAAGAGGCATTTCTATTGCAGCGAGGGATCAGGACATTATGTAACAGGAATTGGATGATCTCATGAACCGGAGGAATGAAATCCAGTAGCAAAAAGTGTACGGTCATTCATCTGTTATCACCAGGGGGCTCATCAGATGGAAGCAACCCTTTAAGAATATTTACAAGATTGTCATAAGAAATGCCATACAGCTGCACATAGGAACACCTAAATCCAAGTTGCTAGGTAAGGTACTCCTAAAGAGGAAGAACTAAAATGATCACTGGAATAGAGGATTTTCCTGTGATCATTTTCGTTGGTCTTTTTTGTGTTTTTTACAGCTTCAGTTCACCCACTCTTCTTTATCAAACCTGGATACAATAGACCTGATGGGTCTTTACTACTGCTTTGTGCAAACGGGAATTTCCTTTCCTTTCTTGAAATTACTAGAACTTTCCTGACTAGAAATACCTCAACTAATGTATCTTCCAGTTATCTACAGATTAAAGATACTATTCATGTCTGTTATTCTACATGAAAAGAAATCTCTGAGTGAGGGGAGCTAAACCCTATCCTTCCCCCTTCCTTACTTTGCGGTACTCCATTGTTTGGGGCAATTTTATTTCAGACCAAGAGAGCCAAGTTGAAAGAGAAATACTTAAAGTACTGGAGGAGGGCAAGGTAAAAAGGGGAAATGAGTAGTAAAAAAATATTGTCGAAGGCTTTCACGGTCAGAGTTCATTGGTTCTTGTAGGTTATCCGGGCTGTGTAACCGTGGTCTTGGAATTTTCTTTCCTGACGTTTCGCCAGTAACTGTGGCAGGCATCTTCAGAGTAGTAACTCTGAGAGAGACACTGTTCTTCAGTGTTACTACTCTGAAGATGCCTGCCACAGTTGCTGGCGAAACGTCAGGAAAGAAAATTCCAAGACCACGGTTACACAGCCCGGATAACCTACAAGAACCAAGGAAATGAGTAGGTTTAGCTCCCCTCACTCACTCGGTTTTTTTTTTTTAAAAGGCTATCCTTCCACTTAACATGACCCACAGGGATGCCCACCATCAGGGAAGGGTATCCTTTAGAAGAGAGAGGAGAAGTGAGAGAAACATCTTTACCAGTTAGTAAACATCTTTTCTGGAGATTGGTTGTTCCCTTCCTGGGTCACTCTTACTGTATAAAGCTTGGGCTGACCAGAAGGAGCTCTCTGCCTCTTATTAATGTGCTTTGCAATCTGTTTCCTCAGATGCATCCAAGACTAGACCAAGATGTACTGGATAGTTGGTTTGTTTACTATTTTATTTATAGGGTTTTTTTTCCTGTTATAAGCTGCTTTGGATCCACTTGAGGGGAAAAGTGGGTTGGAGGCTACAACAGAGAATACTGAGCTAATTAGATTTAAACAGCGATGTCTGCATGAACTACACATTATACAGCTACACATTATATAGTCCTGATTACAGATTAGAAAGCAGAAGGAAATAAGCAGGAAATGTTTGGAACTGTACTTTACTGAGCTTAAGCATGATTTGGATACAGTCTGCAAAGACAGCATACTTGCTGATAACACAGGCTGTGGCCACCTTGGGCCAAAGTGGATGTGAACTTTATTTTATTTATACCCCCACCTTTCTTTCCATAGTATCATCATGACAACTCTGTGAGGTATGTTGGGCTGAGTCAGGGGCGCAAAGGCCTGCCACTGTGGCAGGAGATCTTCCAGCAATCCCCAACATGGCCTGGCATCCCTAGGCTGACTGGCCCAAGGTCTCCCAGCAAGTTTCTGTGGCAGGGTGGGGATTTGAACCTGGGTGTCCCAGATCCTAGTCTGACACTCTAACCCATATGCCACACAGGACTTTTTCTCCTCCCCCCCCCCTTTTTTTTGGAGCAGCAGGAATTGCTACAAGCAAGGACAGGATATTGGGTGCTGGGCCCAATAATCTTTTTCTTTGATGGTCTGGGGGAATGTAGTGGTTAGCCAGTGTGGTGTAGTGGTTAGGAGCAATGGACTGTAATCTGAAGAACCGGCGGACTCTATTCTGGTGAACGGGGTTGGTTCCCCCACTCCTACACATGAAGCCTGCTGGGTGACCTTGGGCTAGTCACAGTTCCCTCAGAACTCTCTCAGCCCCACCTAACTCACAAGGTGTCTGTTGTGGGTAGAGGAAGGGAAGGAGATTGTAAACCTGTTTGATTCTCCTTAAATGGTAGAGAAAATTGGCATATAAAAACCAGCTCTTCTTCTTCTGGTCATGCTCAGGTTGTATTATTTGGAGTAAGGTTGTTTATGCATGGGTACTTTCATTCACATTCACCCCCTGTCTGTCTCAGTTGTTCCCTGAAGTTATGCATGAATTTTCCCTCCACTAGAGGTGACCTCACTGCCAGCTCTTACAAATCCTGGACCTTCCTGTTCCTCTGTTAACCCTATTCTTCCTTCTCCCCTGAGCTCAGCGCAGGTGAAATCTCTGTGCAAAAGGCAAAGTGCAGGACACACAAGCTTAGTTTCGCTCAGAGCCAGTTACAAAGCAGCAAGTCCAGAGGTGGGGATTCAAACACTTCCTGCTTCCTCAGAGCTCCTTCAGAGAAGAAAAAGGGCTTTTAAAAACTGAGGCTGCTCAGTTTTATGTCCTGAAAATGCTTTTTTATGTGGCAATTGGGTTTGGGGGGGAGGGAACTTTTCTCTCACTACAGCCAGTTACGAAGCAGCATTTCAAGGGGCGGGGATTCAAATACTTCCTGATTTGAGCTTGGAGACTGCTAGTGCATGGATTCCCTACAGGAAAGTGTGGGTCCAATGAGTAACGAACCTCAGGTAAAACTCCCATGCATAAATGATCTAAGAAAGACAACTTGTTCCAATTCCACCTGGCAGTGACACTGGGTTTGTTGTATTTTTTATGATCTCCCTTAAAGATGTGCGACTTGGCTGAACTCACATAGATTAGTATTATTTCCCCTGCAAGAAACTTTCTGCAGTGTGCTTTCTCTCTCTTTGTAGCACACACAGTTAGGGCTGCCAACCGTCTGGAGATTAAAAAATGGCCTGCCCCCCTTTAATAAAGGCTTAATGGGATATTATATACCAGGTGATGTTATTTACCTCCATGCCATGAAAAGCTTCAGCTGCACATTGTCGCATATTAAGCCTTTATTAAAGTTGAAGGCAGCAGGAAAAGAGGAAGACCCAACACGAGATGGATTGACTCAATAAAGGAAGCCACGGCCCTCAGTTTGCAGGACCTCAACAAGGCTGTTAACGAAAGGATGTTTTGGAGGTTATTAATTCATAGGGTTGCCATAAGTTGGAAATGACTTGTTGGCACTTAACACAACAAAGAGACAGGACTTTTTCTCCAGGCCTGTTGGTAACCCTATATGTGGTACCGATTGAATAGGTAGATGCATATACAGTAAGGTGAATAGATTAATTCAGTTCTGCTGCATTTTTTGGCAGTGTGCTTTACTGTGCTGTGAGTCAGCAAGAAACATGCTTTTAGGAGCACCCAGTTCAGTTGCTGGTATTCATCCTAGAGTGTCAGTAGATGTTAGGCCCAAAAGTCAAGCTGCCTGGAATAAGGTTAAATTATTATTTGACTGCACCTGTCTGAACTTTCCCTTGGTTCTAGATCTTCCAGGTGTTGTGATAGTGTTATAGAAGGTTTTACCTCACAGCTGGAGTGGGATCTTATGTAGGATTATTTTACTAAGAATTAAAGTGTAGGATCTCTGGCTGCCAGACCTATGAACAAATACCTTTCAGATATACAAAGCTATGTATATACTCGTCTGAGTTTTTATGAAATATTGTATTTCACTGCTACTGTATTTGGGTTCTAAATCTCGTGAATTATACCTCTTGATTATGTAGAAACTGGGCAGTGTGTAGGGGTGGGGGAGTCTGCTGGAGCCTTAGAAAGTAAGGAAGGCTTTGGGCAGAGCTTCAAGTGGTCAGGTAGGTGACAAATCAGACACTTGGATTTGATTAAAAATAATTCGTCCAAAAAGGGACAAAGGTACTTCAAGCGGTACAACACTTGATATAAAACAGAGGTTAATTGTTATCTGTTGGCTTGAGAACCATTGCTAGCCATTGGCTGAGGCTTTGCTGATATCACAGAAGCCTGGTAGTAAGTCAGAGCTACAAGAGCTCTGGCTTCTGGGAATTGAAATGAGGTCCTTCTTTGGTCTTTTGTAATCATTTGCTGGGCTGCTATGATGTTATGGAATCTTCACAAAGATCCGAGCAATTCAGAAGTCAATACAAAAGCCTTAGAAAGTACTGTGTGCTCTGTCTGGGAATTGGTATGGAGATGTGGGCAGGGGATGCATGTTTTGTTTTTTTGGGTGGTTCTAGCTTCACCTCCTGGTGTCTGGCAACATTAGAGGGGAAAATGTGGGAGAGATCTTCAGCATGTACACATGAATTATTGGTAGAAAAGACATGAAGAGGAGAAAGCTGCTGAATTTAGAATAAATTAAGATTTTTGTGGACTTCTTATATAAACTGATAGTAGATCTTCCACATGGAAATTGTGAACTATAAAGTATGGAAACTATAAAACAATGTGAAATGAATCACATTGACTTGTAGCTGCTCCTCATCTTGAACTGAAATCAAATGTGCATTATAAAGCACAGGAAGGTTTAAATGCAATAGTAAATCAATCTCACTTTTAGCAGGGCTGGTGGAAGAGGATGGTATACAGTGCCATTGGCATAAATTCCTGAGAATGAGACACACTGCATGGGTAAGATGATATGACCTCTGCAGGTAAGAATTGCAAGCTTCTTAGTTTCAGAGAGCTCCATGAACCAGCAAAAAATGCAAACTTTCACCATAGAAGTCAATCCAGTAAAAAGTATCACTTTCCATGCTTTGTATCTTACAGTTCCACTGACCAAGTGAAAGCATCTTGAGAGGCTGATCAAATTCATTTGAAAGCAGGGGGAGGGGGAGGGATGACACAGAGATATCAGTGGCCTAATCTCACTTTGTGGGCTGGATTGACTTCCAACCGAAGGCCATAAAGTGGTGGTGCCTGGACTTCCAGCCCAGAGTGATCAGATGTGACTGAGGATAGGGTTCCTGCACTGAATACGAATAGTTGTGTAGATGCAGGAAGTCTGGCTTTCGCACCTGTAAGAAAAGGTACATCACTAGCATGAAGGTACAGAAGACTTGGCCTTATCTGCATCTAGTCACTCAGTTCTTCCCAGTGATGCCCAGCTGTTCTGATTCTAGGGGCTTAATCTTGCAAAAGTTAGTCACCACTGCACCCTATTGAAAGCAATGGAATGGTGCTTAGATATTTAGGGAACTTGATTACAGTGGTTCCTGTAAATCATATTTTTCTTCTGCTGGATTGTGCTCTGTTTGGATTTCTGATCACTCCAGATAGGATTGTTAATTTTTTTCCTGGCAAGGCTCTCGCAAATTTGCTGGTTCATTAATACTGGCTAATGATTTTTCTTAATTGAATTATCAGCTTTTTGGGGCCATGGGGAAGAAACTCCAAATGAAAAACTTCATCTAAAAAAGAAGCATACTAAATGTCAGTGGTATAGTTCTCTAGGCAGGTCAGCTTCTCCAAAGGAGAAGTTAGAGCTGTTTATTTTATTTTACTTTATTTTTAATTTGAAATGATTCCTTAAACATCACTCTGGACAACTACTCAAGGGGGTTTACAAAAACCAACAGCATAAAACAATTAAAAACCAATCAATTACCCATTTAAAACAACCAGTGCAGGTAAAAGGAAAAATAATAACAAAGCAGGGGGAAAAAACAAACCGAAATCATAAGAGAGCCAGTTAAAGTAACTATCTGAGAGAATATAAAATAGTTTTTTTTTGGTCTTGTAGGGAAGCCTGTTAAATCAATAATTGTTTCATCTCTCTTCTAACCTGTCACATTATGATTTTCATACTTGTGGCCTGTATTGCTGCTGTTCTCATTTACATGTTCTAGTACTTCGCTCAGTTCCTTTAAATCAGACATTTAGGTTCCTTTGATCTCAGAGTTATCCTTTCTCCTTGGATCTCAGGGTATTGACTAGCAGGGCAGGAATGGGGTTTGGAACCGAGGCACATTGCTTCTCCTCCTGCTCCCCCATTTCTGCCAGCACGGCCTGTTTGCGGAGCCCCAATGTGACCCTGCTTAAAGATTCTATCCTACCGCTCCAGGGACAAGTATGGAATCTTGATAATTTCTCATCTGTACTTCACAGTCTTTCAGGGACACAGGGACATGGCACAGGGTTTGAAGAGATGTTGATATGTAATTAAAGCTTGGATTTAGTTCTCAGAACTCTTCTAATCTATGGAAGAAGTGAGATAAGACATGTCTTGATCCTTGATTAGATCTGAGGTTTTTGTAGGATTTGTTTTTTAGCTAATATGGGTACCTGTATGTTTGCCTCAACTGAGCAAATAATAGTTCCCTGGGACCATTTCAGGTTGGGAAAATAGTATGGGGAAAAGTTCAAACCCCCTTCTTCTCATGCATGGACCCAGTTGGAATGTGCCTGATTTTTAGAGGGGAAAATTCTGGGAACTCTGGTGTTCCAGTCTACAAAATCTACCCCTTACTGAAGTGTTTGGACTTCGTCTTCAGATTCCAGATGGGGAGAGGGATTCACATGATTTAATATTCCTTTATATAAAAATGTTCTCTTCACACAGAATTTCCCAGTCTGGGTAATTCCTGGAGATTTGAAGGCAATGCCTGTAGAAGGGGGGATTTGGGAAGGGATTCCTGATAGAATCTATGGTATACCATAGAGTTTGCCCTCTGAAGCATCCATTTGCTCCAGAGAAACTGATCTCTGTATTGTATATGCTATAGCAGGAGACCTCCCAGCATCCTGCTCCTTTGCCAGCCAGCACCTTAGGTGCTGACAGGAGGAAAATGGGGGGGGGGAAGAGTTCACACTGGTGGGCTGTTAGGATTTCCAACTCAGAGCTGGGAAATTCTTGAAGATTTGGGGTGGAACCTAGGGAAGGCAGGGTTTGGGGATGGGAAGGACCTCAGCAGGAAATCTTCAGGTCCCACCTGGAGGTTGACGACCCTACATATGTAAGGAAGGGCTATAGGCTAGCTGCCTCCCTTATGTTAGTTTCTGTGTTGAGGAGGAGAAGTTACAGTCTGGACTGGTACCACTCAGAAGCAAGTTTATCAGCGCAGGGAGAATTAGGCCTAAAACAGATATTTATAATAAGTACTATAAAAGCCTTTGCAGGCTGTCCCACACCTGAAAACTTAAGCTAGAAGGAGGAGAGAAAAAATTTCATATCTTTGAGTGCCAACACTCCCTTATTTCTCTTAAAAAGTGTTCTGGCATGAGGGAGGCTCAGATACTTTCCTTGCAAAGGTCCCACCCCTGCCCTAGATCTCAGGCTGTTCTTTCAGTACAGTAGGGACCTACAAACCATGTTTCTCTGTGCATAGCTCATCCTGATTTTTCACATATTGCATGATAGATGTGGGGATTGTGGGCTAAGCAGTGCACATGAAGGAAGAGGTGATGATGATGCTGTAATCTGCCTCCCCATGCCAAAAATGCTGTTTTTTTTTAATAACTAAGGTTGTGTTTTCAGTGGTGCGCTAGAATCAAGAAGATTCCAATCTGAATGCACCCCTAGTTAAGTAACTCAGTTGTTATCTGCCTGTGAGAATCTTGGATGGAGAAACACCAGGTGTAATTATAATTAAGGGATTATAAATAACTAGGTGGAGGTGGTGGGCATGGAAGAATCTTCTGATGGGTATAATCTGCTAGGAAAGGCAGGAAACCAGGTGTATTTTATTTTCTGTGCCAGCAGAGGGAGCACTGTGTCATTGACAAATGTCATTACTCATACCAAAGCATGAGACAAACTGGGGAGCAAAGGTTGCCAATGCTACAGATAGCCCATTAGCAGAAGACGGTGGCAACCCCTAGTTCTGTGCTGCATGTGCTGCGATCACAATGGGGAAGGTTGAGGGGGAAGAACCGAGAAGTAATACTGAGAGTGTGAACCACAATCAATAGGAGAGGAAGCTAATCCATCAACTGTTCACACAGGGGGTTAAGACAGTCTAAGTGTCCCAGCCCCTTAGAGACCCCAAGAAACCATTAAGTTCAGAGACTGATGAGACCAAAAAGGCTGGAGAACACATTGTGACAATGGGGGAAAAAATCAAGATAAAGTGTTAATGAAATAGATACAAATTAAATATTTTGGATACTACTTTCCATCAGGTATCAGTAGAAACCATCAACAGTTTTGAACCACAGAATTATGGGTTCAGTATCTCTGTGCCCTGAGACATGAGATATAACATGTGCTTACCAAGTGAGGTGTGGATGGGAAACCTTGGATTTATTACAGGTTGATTTTTGGCTCATCACGTTAAAACTCAATTTAAAAATTACCCCCCCTCAAAAAAAAAAAAAAAAGCTTAGGTATGCTCTGTCCTTCAGTGTTACTCCTCTGAAGATGCCTGCCACAGCTGCTGGCGAAACATCAGGAAAGAAAATACCAAGACCACGGTCACACAGCCCGGATAACCTACAAGAACCAATTAGGTATGCTCATTTCTCGGGTTTGTCTTCAGTGTCTTGAGCTACGTTTTCAAGGCTTTCTGTGCAGCCACAGATCTAGGAATGTCCTCCTATTTTAAACTGCTAAAGGAAGCCGTCCTTCAGACGTTGCATGTTCTGCATCTTTTCTCTTTTCCCTTTTGTGAAACAGGTGTGTGTGTGTGTGTGTGTGTGTGTCTGTCTGTCTGAATGGGGGAGCGATTGAGCTGCTGTTCAGACATGTCTGGAGATGCAGCTCCCCTGCCCATGCTATATTACGAGATACAATTGGGTGCCTAGCTAACTGCTAAACAGAGTTCCCCAATGAAGATGTCCAAAATGTATCAGTTATATATTGTACTTTATAGATCTTGCTCTTTACACTTCTCCTGTTATTGGTATGTCTCTCATTATTGTTTACATATGGTCTCCTTGAAAATGGCTGCTGGTTTGCAATTGGGTTTGAATATGAAATAAACTGACTGCTTAAACCTCAAGGCAAGTATTGCATTACAACATATTTTCCATTTGAAATGGAATAGTCTCTTCAATGTATGTCCCTTTCTTCCCAAATCTCAATGTTTAATGGAGTTGCAAACAAATAGGCTTACAAGCCAAGATGAGTTTATTTATTTATTTAATTTCTATACCACCCTCCCCCAAGAAGGCAGGGCTCAGGGTGGTTTACAAGGTCATGTAGTAATACACATATATCAAACAATAAGACCTAAATATAAACTATTATGTATCTAATGATAATCACAGTATAATAAAAACAATACAAAGATGGCACCCAGTTTAAACCAAAGGCCTTGCTTTGGTCTGCCAGTAAAGGCACCTGAACCGGCTGCACCAAAGAACATTTTCACGTTATCATTCTTGTTTGCTCAGCCATTTATGTTAAGTAATACCAGAATGTTGACTGAGAATTTCCAAAGATATTTCACATTATATAGGATGGTGCAAACAGTGCTTGATGGAATCATTGCAATGGACAGTTCTGAGTGAGTGTTTCTGTCAACTGATAGACTAGGGAACTTGGAAGCTGCTACTTGGAACTGCAATCTGAATAAATGTGGTTTATCATTTAACAGTGTTTACTGGCTCTGACGAGAGTAACATACAAAACCCAGGAACAATTATTTTCACAGATTAGTGTACAGATCTTAAAAGCTTCTCAGCCGCTAAAGGCAAGGACTAACTGCAAAAGTCATATTTATTTGAGCAAGCAGTAATTTGGTTGGTACGTGGTCCCACCCTTTCCCCATCACAGGAATAATAATACCCCAACTATTTCTAACAGGTATTTACCTATTAGTGGTAAAAATCCAAGCAAGGAAACATAGTTCCTGACAATCTCACAACCTCTGTATGGAATCTGATTCTTTTCTACCTTCCACTGTTTTACGTAGATTGTTCTCATGTTTTTTTGTTATATGTTGCAAATCCTCCATGACTACAGAAAGCAATAGACCTCCACTTCTTAGTAGAATCAGAGACCTACAAGGACGGAAGATCCTTGAGTGATCATCTAATCCACCCCCAAATTCTATCCCACAGTAAGATTCATGATGCCTTTATTTTAAGCACCCAAGTGAGGGGCTCTTGTGGCATACACACATGGATCATTATTCTCTTACAACAATCCATGTGACAGCTGTGAAGTATATTCATACTTCCATCTAAATCTTCACGTAAACCTTTTTCTTGGATGAAGGAGGGAAATCCTATACATTTAGAGCCACATTCACTATTCAGTGGATAGCAACTGAGATTCTCTCATTATTCAGATTAATGAAAACACCCTCCGGCATAAGTTAAAAAACCCTCGCAAAAAACCAAAGTGGATTCAGGAGGGGCAGATTGGGAATGGTTGTGGTTAACCCCTTTGCTGCTGACTGTTTTCCCACTGCAAGCCCCTTTCCACTGCCTTAGCCTCCTGCCTGTTGAGCTTCATTATTTGTTTGCCCTCCACTGAGTTTAAAATTAAAATAATGGAAATATATGTACAAAGGGCCATTCTATAGGGTTGCCAGGTCCCTCTTTGCCACCAGCGGGAGGTTTTTGGGATGGAGCCTGAGGAGGGTGGGGTTTAGGGAGAGGAGGGACTTCAATGCCATGGAGTCCAATTGCCAAAGCGGCCATTTTCTCCAGGTGCTCTGATCTCTATTGGCTGTAGATCAGTTGTAATAGCAGGATAACTTCAGCTACTACCTGGAGGTTGGTAACCCTACCCTTCTACCATTTGTTCATGCTGAGTGTCTGGTGTGAGCATGCACATTCTGAACAAGTTTATGCCAGAAGACTCAATGGCTAGACCTATACCTTGTCCCCATTAATGGCTCCTTGCCATGAACAAGCTCCAGGCAGGTGGTGTGACTGCAGACACTGCTTAAGTGGTTTTGCTTTTGCCAAGGAAAGTGTGTTCTTCTTAACTCCCTTCCAAACCTGACTGAGCAACCACAGCTACAGCCTGTGAGGAGCCCCCAAACACCTACAGTACTTCTTAATAGGTTGGAAGAATCGTTCTGCCCAAACTGAGTGCCAAGCTAGATAAGATGCTACTAAGTCTAGGAATGGTGCTCCTGGGTGTTTTTTAATTGCTAGAGAGCAGTTGGGGGAAGGCTGATGTGGATGAACTTAACGTTGATCAAAAGGGCACCGATGGCATTCCCGCGCTTACAGTCTTTACCATTCATCAAGGGAACTGCCCTCTCCATTGTAATGAAAGGTGGGGTCTTTTTGGGCGGGAAAGTTTTGTGCTCAAGTTTTTAAGAAATGCATCTTGTTTGCTACAACACAGTCCTCACTAAACTTCCTTTAACCAAATACAGACATTTTATTTTTAAACATTTACATTTTAGTTTGAAGATAATTAATTGATAGATCCATTGGCTGTTTAATCATAAAGTGCTTTCTTCTTTTATTACAAGGGTCTGAAACTTAGACAGGCAGTATGAGAAGGCTCAGATTTTCTAACCTAACTTTAGAAAGGGAGGTCCAGTTTCTTCAAGATAAGATGGGCTGAAGTGAGCTGGAATGCCTTGCTAACCCCTGGAGTCCATCGCTGTGATAACAGCTGTTATGCTGGAAATCTAATGCCTATGAAAGAGTTAAATGCTGGTCGATGGGCAATATCAGTGACATGCCTCTGAATTGAGCATGCTCCCGGAGTGAGACTGTGGACTGGTGTTCCTCAATGAATAGGGGCCACTCCAAGGGAGTTTTCCTTTGAATAGAATGGGGTCAGGGAGCCGCTTTGGGAACAATGGTTACCACCGGCAAGCTGAATTTCTTACAATCACACACCATACCCCCTGATCAAATAGCTCCTTTGTCAGTCTGATATAAAAACATGTCATACAATGATGATCTGGAAGAATGACATGGGCTCCCCTTTCATGGAGATCAGAAGGGCTTGTTGTGCACAAAAGGGAGCCCCCATCAGAGTCAAGAAAGGGGAAAAAGAAACGGAGAATAAAAGGGGAGCGAATGGAAACAAACAGTAACAGCAACTGCCACAACAACAACAGAAAAGGGAGCAAGCAAGATAGCCATGCCGTCCGCTCTGCAGGATTGGGAAATGCCGCAAAATTGCACCCAGTCCAGTCTGATGTGAACAGGAGATTCCAGTTGCTCTGCCCTTGGGAGTCCATTGTCATTCTGCACTGGAACAGAAGAAATTGCTGGATGGGAAAAGGTCAACAGGCCCAACAAACATTCCCCAATCTTATTTTGAAACTCTAAAAGTTTCAAACTCCTAAAACATCCGCATTCAGAAAACAGCAATAAAGACAATAGAGCTTGGAGGTTTTTTTTGTAATAAGGAAGAGTTTAAAGAACTTAGAGAAATGCTTAACTTAGAGAAATGATTGAGATAGCAGTATTCCAACACTTTAAAGTCTGTTAAAACAGAAGTGGAGGACGATGAACAACTGGAGAAACAGTGCAGTAAATATATTAGAAAGACTATGGAAGTCCCATCGCCAGAAGTATTTAAGAAAAATCTGAGAGGCATCTTTTAGCGATGGCTTATATTATTTTACTTAGAATGTTTATAATTATACATGAGAAAAACATTAAGGCAATTCACAAAAATATAAAACATTTACAATCACATCATGTAAACTAACTGCTAGACAAAGTAAAAAGAGAGAGACTCAGACAGTAGCAGCACATAACAGAGTAAATGACAGCAACAATAATTAAAACCTGTAACAGAGGATCAAATTTACCTGCCTTGCAAAATGAAAGAGGTCTTAATGGAATGTCTGAGAGGGCCAAGGGCAAGCTTCTTAGGGCAGAGAATTCCACAGTCTGGAGTACCTGTCTCATGTACCTCCCCCCTCAAATCTCACCTCTTTGGGCATGGATACTCCAAGTGGGGCTCCAGCAGCTGATTTCAGATCATGGGCAGAGGTGGTCCTAAAGGTAGCCTGGGCCTAGGTTGTTCCGGGCTCTAAAGATCAGCATAAGCCCTTTTAATTGGGCCCAGAAACAAACTGACAGCTGGTGAAGTAGGCATTACATTGATGAGGACAGAGGGATATGATTTATAGGCATTAGAGACTTGGTGGGAGGATTTCCATGACTGGAATGTAGTAGTGGATGGATACAAGTTGTTCAAGAAAAACCTAAAGGGTCAAAGAGGAGGCAGAGTGGTACTGTTTATGATCAGAAGGTTCGCTTGTCAGGAAATGCTGGAGGAGACGGGTGACAGTCAAGTGAATGAGGATAAGCGAAGGAAGGACAAACAATATTGTGGTTGGAGTCTGGGTGAAGAGGTGGATGCTGCCCTCCTTGAGCAGCTTGACAGTGTATCCAAGCAACATGACCTTGTAGTAGGGTTGCTAGGTCCCTCTTTGCCACCAGCAGGAGGTTTTTGGGGTGGAGCCTGAGGAGAGTGGGGTTTGGGGAAGGGAGGGACTTCAATGCCATAGAGTCCAATTGCCAAAGCGGCCATTTTCTCCTGGTGAACTGATCTCTTATCTGCTGGAGATCAGTTGTAATAGCAGGAGATCTCCAGCTAGTACCTGGAGGTTGGCACGCCTACCTTGTAGTTATGGGTGACTTCAACTTCCCTGATGTGTGCTGGCAGACAAACTCTGCTAAGCATCCAGAGCCATATAACTTTCTGACAGGCCCATTGCTTTCATGGAAGGCTGTAAAACCTGAGCCACTCCTGACAAGACAGCCTTGGTGTGAATGTTAAAGTCCCTCAGGACAACCAGCCTAGGGGTCCTCCACACCACCCCCAGGACCACTTCTTGTCAGCTCAGGCAGGTAGACTGTCAGGCAGTGGCGTGGGTGGTACACCAACAAAATCCCAAACCTGGCCTAACATTAGGTACACAGTCTCAAAACTGATACATAGATATGTTTGGACCATAGGAACCCAGTAGTTACTGGCATTGTTTCTGCTTTCTGCGTCATGTGATTTTACAGCTTGGTCTGTAGCCCGAGGTACTTTGGTGTCTAAAACTGAAATTCCAAATGTCTCCTTCCTTAGTGGAAAAAAGTATATTAATCTAAGCCATATACAATTTCCTATTTTTTAATGGTACCCAAAGTACCATGAAGGGGGCTGCCTTATGCTGTGTGACAGTGAACACCTTTCTAGCTTGCCCCCATCATCCTGCAGAGGCAAATGATTTGTATTTTTATTGACAAACAACTGATCCTCATACAATAATAATTATAGATTATTGGGATGAATCAATCTTTGCAGCATCCACTGATGTCTTCAAAATCTTTAGGCTAGACTAGAATAAGAATTGGTGTTATTAAAAATGTGTCGTGTAAAGATTTGTATGTAAGACAATCTATAGCATTAGATAATGCTAATTATCAAATATAAGCTCATTGATAATGATTTTTTCCACAATTCATATATAATGTATATGATTATAATGCAACATTGAAGATGCTAATGTTTTCAGTGTCATAAAATGACTTAATATCTAGATACGCTGCTACTCTTATTCTGACTATAAGAAACTGTTTTTGTCTAAATAACATACTTTCTTTTGTTCATTAATTTTTATATTTTTTAATTTTTCTAATTAAGTTTTTCCTGTTTCTTGCTCCTTTCTCTGTTTCAAATATTGAGTATTTTCACAATTTTGCTTGTAGAATACTAAGGCCTTTATAGTACAATCCTAAGAATACCTTCCTGGAAGTAAGCCCCATTGAATATCATACGATTTATTTTATAATAGGATTGCGTTATCAACAATCCTAAGAAGATCTACTGAGAATACAACTGAGGTCTATACAGTGTCCCAGGAAAGTATCCTTAGGATTACATTGTTATACTTCTCAATTTTATAAAAATGTAAAACAGTACAATTGTATATGCCAAATACATTATAAATTAAGTATTTTATGTTGTTAAAGCAGTAAAAGTTTAGGTACGATAAGAAAGTATTGTATATATTTCATCCCCCAAATATGCTTTAAAAATATGGGGAAATGCAGGGTGTTTTTTTAAAATATGACTTTAAATTTTCTAGAAATTTTACATGTTCTGTTTCTAAGGTTGATCATGAGTGACCTCTTTAGATTGTTATACACATACCAAGGTAAGAAAGCAAAGGCACACACAGGAATTTTTGTAAGAGCCCCCAGTTCTAGAATTTTGTTCCCATGAATTTTGTCTTAACTGTTTCTGAAAAAACTGTTAATGTTTAATTTGAGCTGCCTATTTTGGGCTGGGCTTTAAAGGGTTGGGGGCTGGATTTTTAGTATCTCTTATAAAACTGAGTATTTCAGGAGGTTTTTTTTTTTTAATCTACTGACAAGTTTTTGGAATGTGACAGGCTAGAAGTAGGGATAGATAATAGATAGCAAAGTTTTACAAACAATTTTATCATTGCCTCTAATACCATTGTTTCTACACAAGCTTCTTATTAAAGGCAAAGACTGATTTTGATCCAGATCAAATCAGTCTGATCTGTATCATAACAAACATTTGCCAAGTAACAGCCATGCTCTAGTGGAAAGAACTAATGTTAGAGGTGTCATGTTGCTTCTCTATGGCTGAAGACAGGCAAACTTCTCCTTTTCTTCTTTCTGTATCTCCAGTGACCCTGAATGAGTGGAGACATGGTCACAATGCACCTGCCCAGCTTTGTGCTATCATTTTTGAGTCGTGCAGTTTCACAAAAAAAATTTAAATGAAATTGGGGATTGCACAGGTATGTAATGTTTGATATAATTAATACAGGCAGTATGTGTTTGTATATGAGAGGGATGATTAGGGTTGCCAGGTCCCTCTTCGCCACCAGCGGGAGATTTTTGGGGCTGAGCCTCCTGCCTGTTGAGCTTCATTATTTGATTGCCCTCCACTGAGTTTAATTTTTTTTTTAAAATGGAAATATATGTACAAAGGGCCCTTCTATAGGGTTGCCAGGTCCCTCTTTGCCACTGGCGGGAGGTTTTTGGGGCGGAGCCTGAGGAGGGCGGGGTTTGGGGAGGGACTTCAATGCCATAGAGTCCATTTGCCAAAGCAGCCATTTTCTCCAGGGGAACTGATCTCTATCAGCTGGAGATCAGTTGTAATAGCAGGAGATCTCCAGCTAGTACCTGGAAGTTGGCAACATAGGGATGATGACCAAGGGCACTCAAGGTGACTGACTCAGTCCTGAGTAGGGGGGGGGGTAGTTGGAGCCTCCTGATCGTGTTGCTGCAGGGTGCAGTAAGCCAAAAATAAAATCCCCCCAAGCCCCGTGTAACTGCTCATAGAATTCCATGGGGGTACACCACTATTTTTGCTGGCGTAACTTTGCGCCAGCAAAAATGGGTGTTCCTGGGGCAAAAGGACTTAGGGAGTTGACTAAAGTCAGCTCCACCTCCAGGAATGCTCCCCTTGATGCCGTTACAAGCCCCTGCACAGGGAAAACACTGATGATGAGGCTGTGCCAGTGCCCGTGGCTCGTGCTGCCATGCTGCATCCCAGAGCCATCATAAATGGCCCTGTGCCAACGTTAGTGCCAGTTTAGCCATCCCAAGTGGCACTAACATTAGCACAGGGGTCACCCCTTTCCCTTTCACCCCCTCTTGTGGATTGCTCTGCCGGTCAAAACTGTATATACAAGGTGTTGCAGGGGAGGGACTGTGGCTCAGTGGTAGAGCATCTGCTTGGTATACAGAAGGTCCCAGGTTCAATCCCCGGCATCTCCAGCTAAGGGGACTAGGCAAGTAGGTGATGTGAAAGACCTCTGCCTGAGACCCTGGAGAGCCGCTGCCGGTCTGAGTAGACAATACTGACTTTGATGGACCACGCGTCTGATTCAGTATAAGGCAGCTTCATGTGTACAACTTTACTGTAACAACATAGCCGTTCTCTTTTTGAAGAAAAGTTCTCCTTCAATGAATAAAACTTTGGAACTTCTCTTTATTATTCTTTTCCACGTTTCCATACTTTTCTCGTGATCTAATCTGCTGTGGGACAAGAAACTTCTAGGAATAGAAAGAAAGCACCAAAGGGACACCAAGGAGAAGCATTTAAACACCAGCCTAGTGCAGACTTAACTCAAATAATGGTGTCAACTGTGAATGTGGGTTTAAATCTTTGTGGAATCCTAGATTTATTTAATCCAACTGAGTAGGTCATGTTGGTTCCAGTAGGCTCAGACTGTTAGTCCTAGACATAAACTGTTAGTCCTAGACATTGCTAGATACACACCAAACAAATATTGTGTGTTGTATTCTTATTTTCTAGTAATTCTGCAAATAATTTTCTAGTAACTCTGACCTGGACTTTTATACCACAATGGATGCCTGGTGTCATGTATTATAGCAATACAAAAGCACTCAGATACCATGGTGATGAGTGCATTAGAAATCCTTATAATAGCTGCATTCTGATTCTGCAAACTGAACTCCCCTCCCCGCTATCTGGGCATTTTGAACTGACGAGGCACTTGAGCCCCATGAAAAAGACCCTGTGTTTTTACAAGAAACAGAAGCTGCTGGACACTTCATTGCTATGGGGATGTAACTAAACTGGGCTTGTTTAAGGCAGAGGGCACAAACTAAGAGGAACAAAAAAAAGACACAAGGGAGGGGGATAGAAGGAGGGAGCTGCATTGATTTCAGTCTGTTCAGGTCTAGCTGGAAAACACAATGCAACGAAACGGTCCCTTGGTCGGCAAGTCTCTTTAGTGAGGTTTTTCCCAGGGTTTGGAGTGGAATGGGGAGGGATGGTGCAAAGGAGAAGAGGAGAGGAGATGTGTACCTAGGACGGGTGTAAAACAGTGTCTTCCTCCTGAAAATGAGGCAAACTTTTATGTAAGTGCCTCTAGCCTTAAAGGGGCAGACTCAGTAAAGACTTCGCTATACAAAGGCCTGTACTTTTTAGTATTTACCTGTAAGCAAATCTAAAAGGAAATCAGGTTTGGCAAAGTTTGCCTATTAGAATGTTACAAGCAGGAACCCAGAAGGACTTGCGGGAGGCATCTCATTTTCCCCTTCCCCTCTCTATTTCCTTTTTCCCTTGCCTGAAAGCTCCCCCAAATGTTTCCCCTTTCCTTGCTTCCTTCTCTCCTTCCTGCCCACCAGCCAACTTACCTTTATCTGCCCCTCTGTCTTCATCTCCCCTCCCTTCGGTATTCTCTACTAGGAAATAGGGTTGCCAAGTGCCCAGTGGTGGCAGGTAAAATCCCGCTAATCCACCGGGCTGCCTGTCAACCAGCTGAGGGCTGGCGGGCAATACATGCACATGCGCGACGCACCTACATCACTTCTGGGTTTACTCGGAAGCGACGCGGGCACTCTAGCAACCTCCGCAGAAACTCTATGGAAACCATAGAGTTTCAGCAGAGATTGTGAGGTAATTTAGGCTAAAAGTATGAGACTTCCCCAAAATCACCCAGTGAGTTTCCACAGTGATATGGGGATTTGAACCTGGGTCTCCCAGACCCTACTTTGAAGCTGTAACTACTACTCCCCACTAGCTTTCATAGAGTGGCTGCTGAAGGAATCCATTTCTTAAAGCTGCAGATGCTTCTTTTATCATTTTGGGATTATTAACTCCCCCCTTTTAAGATTTCAGATTTTTCTGCAAACCCGGGGTGTTTTTCAGGTTTGTAGAAAGATCTGTCTTGTCCATTCACAGCTCCAGTCACTGATTTAAATATTGGATTTGGCTGACTTTGCTATTAGAATATATGATGAACACTTGCGTACTGGTATATGCAAGATGCTACTCAATTGTACACACACTGGTCAAGTCTGATTCCTGCAGCATGACTGTACACATTGTATGGGCACACAAACCACCTGGGGTGAAGTAATGCTTCTATTGGGAAAAAAGCTGAATTCACATCTTTAAAAACCACTTTGACCCTGATCTTTTTAACAGCCTTACTACTCTTTGTAAAGTAATTAGAAAGATTTGACTCCATTGTCATGGAAACAGAAGCCTCTTCCAGGTGAATTTTTTTTCATAAGTTGCAATTTATTTCTTATGGGGTCCTGGACATCTTTCCTCAAGCATCATTTTTGCAGGGCTCTTGGTCTTTCCTAGCATTAAAATATTTTGAAATTATGATAACACTAGTTTTCATTCAGATACTGTCCAGAGTGATTATAAGTAAGAAATACAGCTGTTTTGGGTATCAAAGGTCTCCACTTCCTCCCATATCAACATAGTTTTGTGATTTTTTTAAAAGGCTGATCCATTTTTTTAATTTAAAAATATTTTAGAGGATCGGTACCCCCCCTCCCTTATGCCACAGGCACAAAAGCACAGAAGTAGCCCCTGAAGAAGCGTCACCGCCCAGCGAGGCCACCTGCTTGCTCTGAAGTAATGACAATCATTTTGTTGTTTTTTGAAGATTATTTATCGCCTTGAGAATGTACCTCTGCCGCTACATCTCCATCTTAAAAAACAAACCCCAACCCTCCTTACTGTTGTTAACATATCCTCTTGCTTATCACTTCTGTCAAACCTTTGTAACCATCATCAGCATGTTCATTATCTCAACCAGTTGCAATGCCCATATTTGAGACTAATTTCAAAGCTTCTAGTATTGTCCAGTTTGAATTAACTCCTGTGCTAAGAACCGCATTCTCTTGCCTCTGCCACCCGCTTGCTCTATAACTGGAGACAGAATCCTTCCTGGAGTTTTTTTTTGAGACCCCCCCTCAAGAGCAGTTTGCTTCAGCTAATGTTATTCTTCTCTCTCTCTCCAGAGACCTGCTCAAGCAGGCATACAAAACAATACAGTACCATTAAAAACAGCACAATACAAACTCTGAGAAGTTTAAAATGATATTCATAAACAGTCCACATGCTACAGGTAAAAAAAGGTAAAGGTAGTCCCTTGTGCAAGCACCAGGTCATTCCAATCCTGACCCATGGGGTGACGTCACATCCCTGATTGCCACCCATCTCACCTCTGCAGGAGAGGGCACAGAGAGCAGGGCTTGAGAAGAGAATATTAACTGGTGGGCTGGACAGTTAAAATCCAAGCCAGCAGTTCTGTCTGAGAAGCTAAGAGGAGAGGCCATGTTCTTCATGTTGGATTTTGAGGCCAGTTCAGTGAATGTGAGCTCTCTTTTAGAACTACCTTCACATGATCATGTGTCTAGAATATATGCATTTCTGATCACAGTAACATTTTACCCTATTCCTCCGATTCCTGGAATTCCCCCACCACTGTTTTCTCCTAGCCCTGATCACTCTGGGGGAGGAACTGTGAAGCCAGAGGACATGGGGCCAAACTAGATGTGATGGCCACCACAGGGCTAACCTGTGGCTGCTGACAACATTTTAGAGAAACGTGTAGCCATTAAAACATTTCTGGGACTGTGGTGCAGCAGCAACAGGTGACCCTTGTCCCCCCTGTGTCTTTTAAAGTGGCACTTTAAAGTGGCCTTTTAAAAGGTAGCACTTTAAAAGTGGGATGGGCGGACAGGACATGATTGCTTGTTGCTGCTGTGCCACGGGCCCAATCAGGATCAGGCCCTCGAGGCAACTTATAAATGGCTACATTTCCCTCTAAAATGGCACCGGTGGCCTTGTGGGCCACGGCTGATGTCACGTTTGGCCCACATTATTTGTTTTGATATGATGACTGGATTGGATCTAAATCACTGTGCAGGGGAACACAGTGAATCTTTATTTGTGGGCACATTGTGGATCTCAACAGCCCAGTACTCACCTTTTCATACTTTAGTTTGTCTCCAGTGTGTGCTGCTCTCTCACTCTGTCAACATTCCTTCTTCCCAAATTCAGTCTTAATTTCCTACTTCCCCTTCTGCACTCCACTAAAACTTCCCTTGCTAAAATTGTAGGTAGTTTTCTTTCTGCTGACCTAAAGTCTCCTTGACCTCTCTGCTTCCTTTGATACAGCTGGCTGTGTTTCCACCCTCACCCCCTCCACACCTTAGGACCATGTTCTTTGCTGGTTCTCTTCAATCTATTAGATTACTTGATCAATGTTTCATTGGGGGTGCTCCTCCTCTAACCTCTCCCTCTCTATTGAGGTCCTTCAGGTCAATGTACTTAGTTCCTTCCTTTTCTTTCTTTACACTGTTTCCTTGCATGGCCTCACCAAATTCCATGGCTTTCAGTACTACCTTTATACTGATGAAACTCAGCTGTACCTTCCTATTCCAGACCTCTTCTGCTCCATCCAGCCTGCATTTCTGTCTGCCTGGCCAATATATCCCATTGAATCTCTCATTACTTCACATGCCCACAACAGGGAGAACTTTCCTCACCAGTTTTATTCTCTTCAATCATTCTCTATATGCTCATCACCGTTCTCACAATTTTTACCAGACATGCAACCTTGAATATTTCATTCTTCTCTTTCCTTTGCTTGCCACGTTCAGTTAGATACTGTCATAAAGCTTCTCCTTGTCCAATACTGCAAAAATCTGCCACCTTGTACTGCAACCTACTTCTCTCTAGCTTTCCTGTTTTACAACTCAGTCCTCTCTGTCAAAATCATCCACCTCCCCAAGCATTCTGCCCATGCAACACTTCTTTTCCTGTTCTTTCTCTGGGTTCCCGTCCCCTTGTGTCTACAGGAAAAACTCCTTGCTCTTATAGAGTTACCTTGCCCCATCCTGTCTTTCATGCCCTGTTTCTTGTATTCCTCTGTCACCTTCAGCTACCCTCGGGCCTCTTGCTGTCTATGAGCCCATCCTCACTTGCTCATCCATGTGGAGAACTCCCTCCCTGAATGTGATACTACCTTCTCTTCCTTCAAATCCTTCCTCAAAACCCTCCTTTTCTGTGAAGTCTTTGCTTAACCCCGTAATACCCATTCCCAAACTGTTACTAAGTTTTAATTACACCTAACTGTATTTTCCCACATTCATATCTTGCTACCCTTGCCATATCCACCTCTCCTGCTGTTGTTTCCTCACTGTATGCTCCTTGAGATAAGAGCTCTGCCAATTTTTTCCTATGAAACCCTGCAATTTATTTACTTTATTTGCACCGTGTGCACCATATACATTGATAGTACTGTATAAACAAAAAAGAAGAAAACTCCAAATCTCAGATTTTCAAACTGCAACATTAAATTCTTGGCAGCATAAACCTGTCATTCATGGATTACTCTTGTTTTTTGACAGGTATTTTATGTGCCAGCTATGTTTTAATAAACCAGTGCAACCCAAAATGGATAGACTGCAATCATGCAGCAAAAAACAAAAGTGCAAGTTGAAATATGTCCTTCCTGTAACCTTACTGAGATCAGTTGCAGTTCCTACAGGGAAAATATGGCCTGAGGTTTCTTGTAGCTATCCAGCATAGCTTCTTCTAATGCTTAATATGTATAGAGCATCCAACAGTATACAAGGTCAGGAAAGCTTCTCTTCTCAAGGCACAACTTGCATACATAGGATTGTAAATCTGTCTGTACCCTGAAATTCTTATCCATATGCCTCACATCATTAAAATGGGGTCAAAAGCAGTAAACAAAATAAGTTAATGACAGACCATGGGGATCTCTGAGTGTAAGTGGTCAGACCCCTCCTCCTGCCAAGGGACGCCACGAAGGCATGGGGGCCAAAGTCTGGCATCAGAGCAAGACACTGCTCCCCACAAAATGGATGCCTCTCAGAGTGTTCTGGGATCCATCTTGTGTGTCAAGGCTGGGCAGGAAGACGGTTGGTCGCTGAACTTTCCCCCAGGCCCTAAAGTGTGCCTAGCTGGACAATGGGGCTAGGTAATTCCGATTGTGTCACCCTAAGGTGATTCAGTCATTGCTCCGAGCAGACTGTTACTTACCCTATCGGCACCCCTCCCAGCAATCCATCAGTATTCAAAAGGATGGTCCAGGCATTCTCTTGGGTCCTGATGACTCATCACGCCTTTCTTATTTTTTTTGTTGGAACCCCAGAAAAGCAATCAATTCTTTTGTCTCTGGCTTTCCTGCCAGCTTACCTCATAACACCTCAGGATATGAGGTATAGATATTGGTTCTTTTTGACCATTCATAATGTGTGTGTGTTCTGGATCCGTACGTGTACTCCCACTTGCATGTGGGCTCTTTCTTTTGCCCCTGGAAATGCTGGTCATTTTCCTCTTTAGCACTGCTTTCTGTGGATGCCCCATCAAGACTGGTAGCTATCACCCATCCCTGAAACCCTATCCAACTTCCTCCCTTTTCTCTTAGCCAGCTCTTGTATGCTTCACATGTGTATGCTCATTGTAAAGGTTCCCTGTGCAAGCACCGGGTCATTCCTGACCCATGGGGTGACATCACATCCCGACATTCACTACACAGACTTTGTTTACGGGGTGGTTTGCCAGTGCCTTCACCAGTCAACTTCCCTTTACCCCCAGCAAGCTGGGTACTCATTTTACCGATCTCAGAAGGTGGAAGGCTGAGTCAACCTTGACCCAGCTACCTGAAACCAACTTCCGTTGGGATCGAACTCAGGTCGTGAACAGAGCTTGGACTGCAGTACTGCAGTTTACCACTCTGCGCCACAGGGCTCAGTTGCTCATTACTTGAGATGTATTTCTTGTTTTATTACTTAATTCTTAAAAAAAGAATTTCAACTGTACAGCTGCCTGCTCATTTGAGAGTTTTCACCCAGGACTATCCTGGTATACGTAGGTTATCGATTCCAGTTACCCCCTTTTGCTCTCTGTTTCCAGCTAATTCCCCCCAACTTAAGCGGAGAGATTGCCTGCATAGGGTAACATGAGCTTTGTTGGAGGCTGTGCAAGAACTCGGACAGGCTGCAGAAACTCAGGGAAAAGACAAGCCTTAAATCAGCTTATTTGTACTTGGTGAAATTAGAGGATGGGGTTTGAAAAGAGCTCTGAGGATCTGACACTTTGTTCAGCTTTATGTGTTCCTGTTCCAATCAAGAGATTTAAGATATTCAAGTTTAGGCAAGGAAAGGAGGCCTGCCTAGTCTCCTTCTGCCAGAATTTATAATCTGACATGCGGCACACATGTGCATGTCCAAAAAAATTGTGTGAACTGCCCACCCATACACTGGACAGCAGACGTTAAAGCCATCAGGAATGTTTACAGTACTCCCAGTCCCCAAGGAAAACATTCTCCATTTAGAGACAGGGTTCTTTTCTGATCTAAACAAACAAACACAAAAGTAGCTTCTTTCAGTGGAGATTTGACACGTTATACAGCGTGGTTGTAAGAAAGATGTGTAAATGTATCAATGGCTGTACCATCAAAGATTTGCACATGTAACCTGTTGTTGCTACTGAATAAGAAGGTGGAATGAGTTCAGTTTTAAAACCAAGGATATTTCACAGAAGATTCAATGAGGTGCCATGATGTCTACAAGCCTGCTCTGGTGTGAGCTTGTTGCACCCAAGTATGTATTTTGGGTGTAGAAACTCAAGCAAATTCATTTTTTTTCATACAAAATGGTGACTCAACTAAACCTCAAAACTGTAAAACACCTAGGAAAATATTTTCAGTCTTTTTTTAAAAAATGTTCGGCTTCTTAAAAACCCAGAACCAGGATATAAGAATGCAGCAATTATGTAGTCAAAATGAAGCAGACATTTTAACCTGCATTCTTGTTTTTTAGAAGTATTAGAAACTTCTTATGACTTTGCCATTCTATCATTTTAATTCTTTTATTTAAAAGTAGAAGGTTTCTAGGGCAGATGAAGGTAACTACGCTGATCATCAAAGGTTTGAAGAATAGACCATACCAAACCGAACAATCCATCCTTGGGAAAGTATAGGAAATACCAGTCCCCAACACTGAATAAATTCCGGTTTCTTATTATAGGCATTTGTAGATCAGTCATGCAACAAACAAGGTTGTTGCTCATAATTTGGTGTTTGAAGTAAAGGCAACCAACCAAACTAGCCCAAATGAGTAGCAGTGAAAGGGCTGCTGCTTTTCAGAAGAGGGGAAAAAACCAATCTATGGACTGTTTCTTTGACTCTTGCCTCTGCAATAAATAAGAGGCAGGCTCAAGCAGTCTTTCTATGAAGTTCTAATTGTTCATGACAAAAGCTTTCGGTAACTAACAAAACCCCCCAAGAAAACCCCCCATAAAGAATGTTTCACTGCATTGGGCCCCAATTCTGCTACCAAAGGAGTAGATGGGAGTTTTGCTATTGATTTCCAGAAAAGCAAGGTCAGGCTTCAAGTGTGAAAGGGGGGGGGGGGAAAACCTCTCCTAAAATAAATATCTTTGTAAGAGCCCACTAAAAAGACCCAGGATTCAAACACATTCCTTCTGGAGATCAAGGATGTCCGGCCTTTGAAGCCTGAAGGGTTGGGGCGTTTCGCAATCTGTGTGGCAGTCACACTGTGGCATTAGAAATTGTGCATTTGGAATTGTAAAGCATTTTAAATGGAATCTTTCAGAATTCCACAGCTGGCTGGTGAGTGACAGCCTGATATAGCCTTGGGCAGGGAGAGAGAGATGAATTTGTTTGGATTAAAGTTAAAATGATCTCCTTGTGAAGAGATGCTTAAGAACATTTTGGTAAAAAGAGACAATTTAAATACAATTCAATAAATGAGCTGAATTCATTTTTGTGTGGTAATTAAGAAGCCTGTCCCACAAATCCATTAAACTGGAGTACTTGAGTTTATGCCAGTTTAGTTCCACTAGGCAGTTTAGATAGTTACAATCTGAACTGATTTGTGAACTGGTCAAAGTCTTTAATATGTTTTTGTTAATGGTAAGTGTGATTATGAGTCTACTGGGAAGGCAAATCGAATTATTGAATTATTGACCAGTCAAGCCCACACCCTTAAACACTATTATACCTCTGTTTCTTCATCTCAAAGTGGGCTAATATCACTGCCCCATTATTGTAAGGATGCATTCATGGAAAGTACCCCACAGAGGGGGTAGATACCAATATGAGATGGGCTATACCTATCTTGGAGGGCTGTTTGATATAGACTCTTGTAGTGGTATTCCCAGTGTATAAAAAAGGGTAAGGAAATATTTCCTTGGTCCAACTTCTGATATTATAGGAATATGCAAGCTTATGAGTGTTACGTGGTTTCATTGGATGGTTAGCGCTCTGTGGTCTTTTATTTTTTAATTAATAAAATACACAAGTTGATAATAAGTTACAGTCACTGTGCACTTGTTCAGGACCTCAGATAGAGCCCAATGATCTTTGTTGTAACAGTAAACAATTCTTTCCAATAAATGTCATATATGTAGAAGAGGCTTTTCTCTATCATGAACTACTTCTATAAAAAAGTAAAACCCATGAAGCATGATTTGGAGAAGACTGCACCCCAAATTCAATGAAACCTTTTTATCCCCCTTAATCCCTTGATAATTTTTCGTGCTTCTCTTGTAGGAAAGCAATTTTGCTAATCACCTTTGTGCCGATGCCTGCATTCCTGACAATAGCGTGAACAACTTCCATCAAAGTCTTTGATGTGGGAAAGAGAGAGAGAGACACACACACACACACAGGCATACACACATAATCTGAAAACAATTCCATTCCTTGCCCCTCAATGGAGAGCACTCTGCTTTAATAGAGAGCTGATTCTGTGGAAGTTTCTAATCCTTTCTGCCAAAGAAGAGAGAGACTCAGCCAGGTAGCCTACCTTATTCAGGAGTTAAAATAACATGGTTTGGCTCTCAGAGAAAATCAAAACAACTCAAGATCAAAACCAGATTTTCCCAACCCTAACGGGACAGCCTCTCTACTCAGATAACTCTTGATCTAAGTGTGTAACAAGTAACTGGCTTTAATCCCTCAAAGTGATGGCATTACAGATAAGTACCTTGCTAGTATCAGAGGTGTCTTGAATTTCAGAAATACACAAAAGTGTTAGCTGGAAAGAAAAACAAAACAGAAAAATCTCATCCGCATGACCTGTGTCTTTTGCTGAAAAGGCACAAAGCAAGAGTAGTACAAAGATAAAGAGGAAGCCTTTGAAAAGAGGAGCACAAATAAATGGCCGTCACGTAATGAAGGGGTACTTCTTCATTACTGCCGTTGGTTGGCTTATGTTTAATCTTTGTAGACCACTTAGAATGCTGCACTAAAAAGTATCTGCATTTGTACATTCATGTATAGTACAAAAATGTTGTGTGTGCCTTTTTGCATAAGGTATACTCAGAAATTTGGAGGAACATATGCATAGGGCAAGTGGTCTACATACATAACACAGAACAGGGTGGTGGCTGTTGTATAAAAGTATTTAGAGAGGCAAACAGTCTCCTCTTCACACTGAAACATGGAATAGCAAGGATAACACCTACTTGCCTGGAGCAAAAAATGGGGTCTCTCTTAGAAAACTGAGACATGGCTCTACTACCCCAATCAAATTGAGAAATCAAGCTCAACTAGCCAGGAGCAGAAGGGAAAGCTGGGCCATTGCAAGTACAAAGGATGACCTTGCTGCCAACATCTTTTTGCCAGTTTCTAAACTTCACTTTAAGGACCAATCCTTGCAATGGCTTTTGTGGGCACTTGTGATCCCCAAATGTTGTTTTTTATACGTGCATTACATGTCCACAAAGCTGTTTTTGGGAGCTTCCATTGAGAAGTCTCATATTTTGCAATGAATTAAAGTCATAAATCTAGATAAAGATGTGTCTAAATGGGTATGGTCTCATAACTAAATTTTAGTATCTTCTGATCTAAAGGAATATTTTGTGAAAAGCTACCATATATACTCAAAAGCAGGACCAGGTTGTTGTTTTTTTTGCTGGTATATCATCAAAGGGGATCATCTTATATTTGCATAAAAGTTATTTATGTCCATTGAATTTTTCTTGTCTGTATAACAATTTGGGTGGGGTGTCTTTCTTGTGAGTAAATACAGTATATACAATTGTTACTCAATGTTGAATAGGTTGGTATATATATTTCCAGCGTCTACTAGCGCTTGCTGGAGATGTTCTGCCATTTGAGCAGATCTCATACATATCTTTTGGATCTTTGCTATTATCCAGATTTTTTGGCAATTAATTCTGAATATTACTTATCTTATGGATACAGTTTGCTGCTAAAACCTACAGTTGTATTGCTCTGTTATCCAAAATAATATGCTTTAGACTTTATACATGTTTAAATGTTTTGTGATAACAATGAAATATTCACTTCTGTAAAAAGGTTTGTTAAAATAATATATCAAAAATCTAAAGATACCATGTTCAGGGCAGAAGTCAAGTTGCTGAAAGGGAAGCAATGTGTTGGAGATGAGTTGGCTTGAGGGGGAGGTAACTCCTGAGAGAGAGAAGCAATGCCTTAGAAATTCGTTGCCTCCCATTCACCCCCCAAAATTAACTTCAGCAGATGGGAATCAAAATGGGTGAGAGATGTGATTGCCAACAGACCTGGAGAAAAATGTCCTGTTAAAAAAAGGTTTAATGTGTAGAAATTGTCAGTTGAAGCTTTTCATAGCATGGAGGTCCATAACTCCACCTGTTAAATAACACTCCATTAATTCTGTATTAAAAGGACAGGCCATTTTTTTCCAGGCCTGTTGGCACCCCTACTAGGAGAGCTTCAGCAGAGCCAAGGATGTAATGGTGCATCTTACCAGGCTATATAATTCTAACTTTCTCTGCAAATGTTGTTTCTGGTTGACTGAGCGGTGATCTGGGTCTCCAAACCCAGTCTCAATCCTGTTCCATTCAGCATTGATGGCTGCTTCTAGACATCTTGCTAACTTCAAAAGTTGCCCATGTCGATCTGAGGAAGCAGCAGGGTCACCTCCCTCACACTGCCACCTATGTAAGTTTGAACACAAAGCAGAAGTGCAGCATGCCGTGGACACTCCTACATGCAGAAGGAACATAGGTTTCTGTGCATGGAATGTGCAGAGCCCTATTCTCACCATCCTTCATCTCATCTTCCCTGAAAAAAACTTTCCTATTTCACTCCTTAACGTTCTCCCATAAAGTCAATAACCTATTTTGTTTCTGTGAGAAAAGTTTATGGACTGCAATGAGAAACAGTTCAGATGGGACAAAATGTGCCTCCTCTTGGGATCACCAGTACATGAGGTGTGGGCAACTTTTACCCCCATCTTAAACGACTGCGACTCCCTTACTCTTTTCCATATGTGTAAAGGGACTGCAAGGACAGACATTGCTCAGATATAGGGAATCTTGGCTCCAGTGCAGAAACTAGTAACTCAAATGCTAGGGATAGGGGGCCCATTTCAACCACATCCTGAATAGCAGTCTCACTTGAATCCATCTTATGGCAGAAAGCTGTCATAGTACATACCACTTTGCTAGTGCTTTAGAAATAATCAGGCTATTTTTAACAAAACGTTTGCTTTTTGCTTATGAATGGAGTTTTACAGGGGAGGGACAGAGTATCTTATCAGCAGACTGACTGGTGGGGAGAAATGCTTCCTAGACTGCCTATGTTTTGAATTATAAATACAAAGGATGCAAAAGGCATCTAGTCCAACCCTTGATTCTCCACATAATGAACCTCTAACAAATTTGCCCCAGTCAGAAAATATAAGGATCCAATGTACATTATGCCGGTTGTTTCTATAAGACATTTTAAAATGTATCAGAAAGTCATTACGGTAATTATAATTACAAGGTTAGGATGAAACCAAGGAGTCATCTAGATAATTTATGACTTGCAGAGATTGCTGGTGAGCCAGCGTAAAACTAAATAATGGTCCATGTTCAGTTCAGTATAGGATTGTTGGCAACTGTGCTCCTTCAATCCCTTATATTAGCAGTGGTTTATCCTTTCAGAATCTAGGGCTATCTCAAATTGCCACATAGAATCACCTTTTAATTTATTAATTCATATGTCCATCTTCTCTTTATAGGATGTCCAGAGCAAAAGAAAACAGGGATTTGATTATAGAATATATACATGTCAACACAGAACTACCACAAAGTCTGTTAGATTTCAGTACACCTTGATGTCTCATGAATTGAAATTGTATATTAACCACCTTCAACCCAGTACAGTTTGTAGAGTAGTAAGTTAGGGCGTATGAGGATTTCCAGTTGTGTACTGAGATAGAGTCCTGGCCTAGATGGCCCAGGCTAGCCCCATCCCACCAGACCTCAGAAGCTAAGCAAGGTCTTCCCTGGTTGGTACTTGGTTGGGAGACTACCAAGGAAGTCCAGGATTGCTATGCAGTCAGGCAATAGCAAACTCAAATAGCAGCTTTCCTTGCCATTTAGCAAATCACTTTTGAAATTTTCAAAATCAGTAAAGGGATATGTCATAGGAGTTTACTTTTCAAAGAAAAAGATAACAAATCCACTGGGCATGCTCATAATCTTGATGCTCCTATCATAGCTCTTTTTATTCTCCTATCCATGAATATATAATAGGATACCAGTAAAGACTAGGGTAGGGGCTGTGGCTCAGTTTGTAGAGCATCTGCTTGGCATGCAGAAGGTCCCAGGTTCAATCCCCGGCATCTCCAGCTAAAGGGACTAGGCTAGTAGGTGATGTGAAAGACCTCTACCTGAGACCCTGGAGAGCTGCTGCTGGTCTGAGTAGTAGACAATACTGACTTTGATGACCAAGGGTCTGATTCAGTATAAGGCAGTTTCATGTGTTCATGAGATATTAATGGCCCAACAGAAGTGTGCAAGTCAAGCATGAAGGTAGTCTATGTTGGAGAACAGTATATGACTTATATAGAAAACAAGCGGTATAGAAATATTTCTTTTATTGTTAAATGTATAACAACATTTAACCTTTCATTTTATTCTTAAGGTTCTTTTGTGACCTTCATTAACCGAGCTTCAGTTTTAAGAGCAAGCTGATTATCCAATACAATATGCCCTCCATGTAGCCTCATGTGAGCTGCAAATAACTTACCATATATCTAAATAGTGAACCTGGCTCCCATGCAGATCAAAAAACCCACAGAACAGGGCCCGGCACAGTTAGGGGGGATTTTTCCTACTCCCTGACAGGTTTGCAGAAAAATATAAAAAAACTTAAAAGATTTTCAAAAAGTTTAAGGTTTGGCAGAAAAGACTAAGATCTTGACCCAATATTGCAAGATCTCAGCAAAAACAAAAATAAAAGAGAGGTCTCCGTATTACAACAAAAAAGGAACTACAAAGTCAAGACTTCAACAAAACACACACACATTCATGTAATAAATACAAATACAAAATTAGTGTGTCAGTGTCAATTTTAATATCAACAACTTGATTACATGTATCTGGATTACAAGAATCTGAAGGTTACATCGCTGTACAAAAAGATGAACTCCTGAGTGTCACTTGTTTTGGGGAAAAATCTTCTTCAGTTTACTCTGACCTTTCTCATTATTTAGACAGAAAAGTGGTTCACATAAAGCTATGTAGTCTTGACCTGGAATTAATAAAGAGGCATATGCCCACGGAATCAATGATGATGACTCATCAGCTGAGTAGACGGCCCTGTCTCAAATTTGCCTTCAAAGTATGAAATGCGAACCAAGTAGGCTGGGGAGGAGAAGCAGGAGCCGCCCTGCCCCCACCTGTCGCTGTTGTGAGCGAGGTGGGCAGGTGAGCAGAGCCAAGCTGGGCAGGGAGGAGAGGGAGCCTCTGCCCCTTCTCTTGCTATCACTGCAGGCAGATGGGTGAGGAGGTGCTGGCACAGCAAACTGGTGGTAGGCAGGTGGGTAGTGGAAGCAGCTGGGCAATTAGGCCAAACAAGTGGAGGCTGTGGTGGTACAGGGGGCCTGGCTGGCCTGTGAAATACGTAGGGATCTAGAAAAGCTAAATAAACTCTGGACCATGCACTTGCTCTCTCCTTTGTCTTCTCCTGCCCACTGGTGCAACCTTTTCCCTGCCCCCTCCTGTGAGGGGCCTGCACAGTAAGATAATTAGCAAGTGGGGTAGAGAAGGTGGGTTGTGAGTTCCCCCCCCCCATGACTCTCACATGTTCCCCACTTGTACAATTCTAGTTATGTTGGGAATAAGTTCTGAAAAGGAAACATAGCAAACAAATCCTCCCCTTCTGTTCACAAGCACACCTCACACAGATAATTATCTGGCTTTGTTACCCTTTCTGGATGCCTGTTCTATATAATCTTTGTGGGTTTGGGCTTGTGCACTTGGAGCAGCATGTACAGTGCCATCCTAAGCAGTTACATGCTTCTGAGGCTAAGAAGGGTAGACCTCTGCTTAGGATGGCACTGTGGAGATCTATTTATCTATTTAAACCAAGTGACCAAGAAGTGACCACAGTGACCAAGAAACAAAACCCACACTGTAGCCATGCAGACAGAGCAGTCTGGGGTTACCTGGGGAAAGATTTAGCTTCTGCCCAGCTGGTGTCTGTGAGAGCCACCTGTTTACTCTCTCCAAAGCAGTGAATGATTGCCATTCACTATTGTGAAGAAAGGAAAAGCATTGCATTTGGGGACATGAGAGAGCAAAAACTGCTGTCCGTTTTTGACATTGACTGGCTCTCTCCATACTGACTGAGATCCCATGGGGGGGTGGAACAACGTCCTGTGCATGGGGCTCCTTACAATATGCAAATCCTCAAATACTGCCGGTTGTTATAACAAGATATAGGATATTATTGATTTTCATTAGTTATTCTTTGCCTCTTCTGGTATGTGAAAACTCAGGAAGAATTTTTATCTACATAGAGGGAAGCAGCATTCAACACCTGTAGTTCATACAGAGATGGTAGACAAGAGTTCGCTGAAGATACATATTAATTTAAATCACAATTTGTTTGTTGCATGTGGCAGCCTATGTGTGGCAGTATATATCCCAGCCAATCTGATATATACATGAGGGAAACATAATTTCCCACATTTTTGTTATTTATTTAGAAAATGTATATGTTGCCTCTCTGAAGATATGCCATAAAACAAGGAGCATAAAAACAGCATAAACAAGACTGATCAGCCTAAAGTGATATCCATAAAACTCTCAGCAGGCAACAATAAAAAAAGCTTAAATAGATGGAACCCCTCAGTTAAAAGGCTTGGTCAAAAACAAAAACGTTTTGGCCTGGTGCCTAAATGACAGCATGGCAGGTGCTAGATGAGGCTCAAGGAGCTTTCCAAAAGTGAGGTACCACTGCTGAAAGAGTCCTATCTAAATAATTATTTTCTACAATGTTGTGTGATTATGTCATGTGTGAGACAATGTTTCTAAATCAGGTGGGAACACAGCAATCCTTCCTTCATTGCCCAAGCAAAATCTCATGCTGTCTTCTAATTAAGATTACTGTTAAAATTTTGTTAGCAGACTGCATTGTTCCAATAGCCCAATGAAGGTGTAATGTAATAATATCATTTTCTTAAAATACTGTAATAAACTATGGATTTCTATTCTACATGGCCTCATGGACCAGATCTCTGGAGTTACAGGGTGTCTGATGCTCTGAGTTGTTTGAAGCTGTCAGATTACACAGTAGAACTGTATTGGTTTGAAACAAGGAACAATGCTTTTTTTAAAAAACAATATCAATTCATTGACACTTGGTCCGCCTCCAACTGGTCTGCTCCAGATTAAAACGTTTATTGATCATAATATTGTCGAAGGCTTTCACGGTCAGAGTTCATTGGTTCTTGTGGGTTATCCGGGCTGTGTGACCGTGGTCTTGGCATTTTCTTTCCTGACGTTTCGCCAGCAGCTGTGGCAGGCATCTTCAGAGGAGTAACACTGAAGGACAGTGTCTCTCAGTGTCAAGGGTGTAGGAAGAGTAATATATAGTCAAAAGGGGATTGGGTTTGAGCTGAATCATTGTCCTGCAAAAAGTATCAAAGCTAATGTGCTAACCATTGTCCTGTAATTATCAAGATAATGTGCTAATGATCACGATTTATTGATCATGATTTGCAACGATTTTCTCTGGTGAGGGAGAAATGTGGGTGCACGGGGAGGAGGGGAGGGGGAGAGGGCCGGTTCAGTTCCCGTCCTCTGTCCTGATCGCCCCAGAAAGGACCCGAACTTTTCGCCAAGCCGTTTAATTAATTCATTACCGGGGGCGGGACACGCCCATGTGACCGGCCGGCCGGCCAGGCGGGGAGGAACCGCCGCCCCCGACAAGCGGCGGCCTACCCGGGCCCAGCGGCGGCGGCAGCTCCGGTGTTGTCGCTGCCGGGCCCGGCCGAGCTGGGCCGCCACCCCATGGGGAGGCCAGGCAGCCCCCCGCAGGCCGAGACCCGCTGCCCGCTGTGGGGGCTGCCGGAGGAACTGCTGCTGCTCATCTGCTCGTACCTGGACGCGCGGGCCTTGGGCCGCCTGGGCCAGACCTGCCGCCGCCTTGGCCGCTTCACCTCCCGCGACGTGCTCTGGAGGCGCCTCGCCCGCTCCTGCCTCAACGCTGGCTTCAGCGCGCTCGGCGCCGACCTGTAAGCGCCGAGGCCCGGAAAGGCCCGCTGGGAAAATACGAGGCGACGCGGCCTAGCCGGTTGCTAAGGGGGGTGGGGGCGCGCGCCCCTGTAACGAAGGCTCCGCCCGCGTTGTCAGAGGAAAGGGGGGCGGTCCGAAACCTCGGCGGCCGCGGGAGGGAGAGGAGAAGAGAAGCCCCCCCCTCGAAGAACCCCACGAGGAGCTTGGATAGCCCCGCGCGTGGGAGGAGGGCCAGGGCGGAACTCGTTATGGGCCTGAAGACCCCCCCCCCCTCAAGCAGTTGAAGAGCCGAGTTATGCTGGGTCGCTCTCATAGGAGACTGGGGCCATTGATGCAGGGGGGGTTTTGCCTTGGATTCGCTGCCCTGTAAATGCACGTTTCCCCCACCCGAATTCTCCAAACTCCACAACAAGCCCCCATGCAGAGTTTTGAGAATTCAGATGGGGAAACTGTGGGTATAGAAAGCGGCAAATCCAAGGCAAAACCTCCCATGCATAAATGGCTTTAGTAGAAAAGAGCAAGAGTCCAGTAGTACCTTAAAGACTAACAAAAATATTTTCTAACAAACAAAAATGGTTCTCGTAGGTTATCCGGGCTGTGTGACCGTGGTCTTGGTATTTTCTTTCCTGACGTTTCGCCAGCAGCTGTGGCAGGCATCTTCAGAGGAATAACACTGAAGGACAGTGTCTCTCAGTGTCAGGTGTGTAGGAAGAGTAATATATAGTCAGAAGGGGGTTGGGTTTGAGCTGAATCATTGTCCTGCAAAAAGTATCAAAGGTAATGTGCTAACCATTGTCCTGTAAGTATCCAGATAATGTGCTAATGAGGGTGTGGTATGTTAATATGGAACCATTGTATCCTGAAGTGATCTGTTAATGTGTGAAATCCAAAGCTAATCTGCATGGCTATTGTTGACTGTGAAACGTCAGGAAAGAAAATACCAAGACCACGGTTACACAGCCCGGATAACCTACAAGAACCAATGAACTCTGACCGTGAAAGCCTTCGACAATATAAATGGCTTTGTTAGCTAGGGCCTGTGCCAGGCTTTCGCGGGCATCATGGTCAGCCTAGGGATTTCACCTGGCAGCACTGTAGCCAGCTTTATTGTCCTGGCCTCTCCTAAATGATAATGGGTAGATCTCATGCATTTTCCTCCAAGACCTCATGCATTTTCCACCAGTGATACCCTAACACGACTGTAGTCTCAAATGTATCGCTTCAGAATGTATAGAAAGTAGGAGGAAATACATTCAAATTTTAAATGATTTTCTGGTTGTTACTTTTTTCCACGGACCTTTGTACTTACGTATGAGGGAAATTCAAATGTTGGCTTTGGTCACTAAAATTATAGTGCCATTTGTACATGCGCCTTCAGCTAGGGTTGCCAGCCTCCAGGTACTAGCTGGAGATCTCCTGCTATTACAACTGATTTCCAGCCGATAGAGACCAGTTCCCCTGGAGAAAATGACCACTTTGGCAATGGGACTCTATGGCATTGAAGTCCCTCTCCTTCCCAAACCGTGCCCTCCTCAGGCTCCACCCCAAAAACCTCCCACCGGTTGTGAAGAGGGTCCTGGCAACCCTACCTTCAGCCATAGTAGCCATTGTGAGTCTGCTGTGACTTGTTTATTCAGTATGCTTGCATCCTGGCCTTCCCCAAAGAGATCAGGGTGGCATTCATGGCTCTCTTCTCCTGTGTTTTATCCTTGGAACAACCCTGTGAGGTAGGTTAGGTTGAAAGAGCCCAAGGTTACCAGGCAAGCTTCCTGGCAGAGTGAAGATCTGAACCTGGATGCGGGATTAAACTATCAACCACTACACCACACTGGTGGTTCTAGGGATATATAGAGCTCTGAGCTCTTCAGCTGAGTAAACCCCCTTTCTTGTGCTGTGGTTCTGATCTGGATTGGGAATATGCGTGCCTAGGAGGTGCACAGAAAACATTTCTCAACCTGACCTGGGGAAAACGTAAGGTGTTGTTAGGCCCTTAGAGAGTTACTGCAAGTCAAAACAGATTTTATTGGGCTAGATGAACAAATAGTATAAGGCAGGCGGTATATATGTTTATATATATAGTAGTGGACTTCTTCAAAGCAAATGATTCCCCAATTACCACTTTACAACATAAACCTCTTTCCAAAATCTCTAATTCTGCTAATCTGTTTTAAAATCCTCCTGAATGGGACAGTAAGGACTTTGGGTTGAGGTAGTATAGAAAAAGGTAGTGAAATTTGCTTTACGCTAGTGTTTCAGGTACCAGGTTCATTGAAATTGGCAGGGTGAGAGCGTTATGATAGTTGTACCTTGCAGGGTGAGAGCAGTATGATAGTTGTACCTTGCAACTCCTGGGATCCGCTTGCTGCACTACATTGTTTTCCTTCTGAGGAAATTAATTTTAATATTTTTCATTAAGAATAAGCTCTATACTAGATGCAGGAGGGGTCAGGTGTCGAACACGACAGGTGCTGTAGCTAGCTGGCAGGACCTCTGCTGTTGTGTCCAAAGTGAAAGGGAAAAGAATAAAGTTTCAGTCAGCTATGGGGAATGTACAATTATTGGAGAAAGCATAATCTCTAGAGAGAACTAAAACATTCATGGAAGTTGCTGGGAGACTTCGTCTGATTGAATTTTTTGGATTTTGATTCCTCTTGAAATATTGCTGGGTTATTAGTAATGTGATAGTGTGAGCAGTGGAAATGAACAGGGGTTCAGCATTTTGCATTCAATATGAGCTGCTCATTGAAGGGGTTGCTTGGTTTGAATGCGTGCCAGGGCAGTAGTACTCCTCTTCCACATGTGATCCTTACACTGTTTCCTCTTTCCCTCCTCCTGGGTATCTCCATATCCTTACCTTTCCCTGCTTCCTTCTCTCCTTCCTACCCACCAGCCTACCTACCTTTTATCTGCCCTCTATCTTCACCTATTTTTGTTTTTTATTTACCTGATTTAACACCCCAGCTTTCTCTACTACACTACTATGGCTTTCATGGCGTGGCTGCTGTTGAACAGTAGCAGGTAGCCAGTCCTGGGTGAATCATTCAGGAATTCCAGATTGGGAAATTCCTGGAGATTTGAGGGTTTGAAGCTGGGGAGGGCAGGGTTCGGGGAAAGGAAGGACTCATTAGGGTATAATACCATAGAATCCATCCTCCAAAGCAGCTATTTTCTCCAGGGGAACTGATATTTGTAGTCTAGAGATTCGTTGTAATTTTGGGAGATCTCCAGGCCTCACATGGAGGTTGGTAACCCAAATTCAAGTCACGTGGTATCAAGTTGTCATTTCATTGCTGTCTGATCTGGTCCCAGTGAATCCTTCCTCAAAGGCTAAAACAGCCCTGCCCCTCCACCTGCTTTTTACTGACAGAAACCAAGGCTCAAAGATTACCAATACTGTTGTGGTTTCCTAGCAATCTCCACAATGGCCACTGCAGAGGATGTTCTTTCTTAAAGCTATGGACACTGCATCTATTATTTTTAGGGGAGTTTCACCCCCATTAATTTTTTTATTTGAGATTTTTCTGCAAACCCAGAGCTTTTTTCAGGTTTGTAGAAAGAACTGTCTTGAGTGTTCGTGGCTCTAGTCTTTGGGTTTAAGTGTCCATAGGTTCGGCCATTTTTAGAATTAGATATATTGATGATTAATAGGTATCATAATGAAGATCGAAGCTTTGGCATTCTCTGTTTACAAGTGTGGACTCAAGACAGGGAGCTGCTTACTGTTAGTGTATATTGATTATACATTAAATTGGTTAAGACCTAATGGGATTTATGTCTGCTTTTGTTTGAAGATAATTGAAAAGAGAGAATACATGTTGAGGATACGTTGTGGTGGTCCTAATTATTGGTGTCATGTTGGGAAAATTCCAGTGGGTTTTTTTTTTTTTAGTTTTAGTTTTGTATTGTTTTTGGCCTTTGAGCTAACCCAGGGCAACTGTGTATTATACTAGGAATTTAAACTCTGTCTCAGCTAGGAACTTATTGATACTTTGCTCAGGTAGCTCCTTTTCAACCTGATTTCTCAGTCTTTTAAAATAGGAATTAACAGTGCAATCCTAAGGAGAATGATTCCCGTCTAAGCCCATACATTTCAAAGGCCTTAGACTGGAGTAACTCTGCATAGGATTGTGCTCTAATTTGCTTATCTTGTACAGTAGTTCTAAAGATGAATGAGACAAAGGTGTTCAAAGAGATCAAATGTATTAATGTTGTTCTTATGTAAATCACTATGAAATAAAAAGCCGCAAGCTTCCAAAGCATCCGATTAAAAAACAACTGGACCCAGTAAAAACAGTAACTTGGAAACTTGCCAAGGCTTGCTTCATTATTTTTATTTTATTTAACTATGTATTTACATTATTTATAGTCTGTCTTTCTCACAGGGACTCAAGGCATAGTGAGCCAGTACAGTCACAAAAATGGGACATTCAGTAACCAATGCATTAGGATTTTAGAAGTCTGGAACCACTAAAAGGAACTGAAGCATGGAATAAATATCCACAAGACACATTGAGCAGACAGAAATTACATAAATAGGATCCTACTTACAGTAAGCTATACAAAGCAGTATAGGCCACAGACCCTAACCATTTATCCAAGCAAGTTTGTAGAACCATTTCGTGCAGTGCAGAAAAGCCCTCTTGAATAATTCAGTTTTGCATAGTTTGTGGAAAGCCAGGAGAGTGGGAGCTTTCCTGACCTCCTCTGGTAAACCATTACACAAGAACATTGTTTCCAGAAGCAATCACTAGTTGATTTTTGGGGGGAAGTTTTTGAAGCTCATCCATTTTCCTGGAAGTAAACTCCACTGAATAAAATGGGTCTTACTTCTGAGTAGACTTGCTTAGATTTGCTCCCTAGATGTCTGGAACTTTCCTAGCCTTCTCTATTGCTATTGACACAAACTATTGTATTGGTGTTGTCCTATTTTAGAATAGTAGAATGGCATTTGTTGACTTTATGGCTACACATTAGTGACTAATGATTTTCTTATGACATAGACCAGAGGTTCTCAATGTAGTGCTCAGGGTGTCATGGTGCCTGTCAGTACCTTTCCTGGCTCTCATCAAGTGTTAGAAGGTAGGCCCAGATGGAGCTTTTGCTCAGCAGGCCTTCTGAATGGCCACTGGAGATCTGGTTGGTTGTTCAGATTTTTAAAAAGTTGCTTCAACGGTATCAGCCACCACAGCACAAGGATCTTCACTTGTAAGACTGAATGTGTGTGTATGCAAGAAAAATATTTTTAAATAATATGTTCCTTTTAATAGGCATCCTGTCAAACAGAGCTTCTGCCTGAAATGTAGAAGAGCTGTTGTTAGAGTTATGCATGACATCACTCCCTGACATTTTGGCAGTAATTGGCAGCAATTTTGTGGTTGTACCCATCACACTGTGTCAGAATTCTGAAGGTGTGTCAGTCTCAGAAAGGTTGGTGACCCCCTAACCTAGACAGTCCCCAGGAACCCTCCCAAACAAAGGAATGCAATATCCTTTTGCTTGCCACGGTGAGTTGGCTTTCTGCCCAAGGAACCTAGGCAAGATCCTGAGGTCCTGCAATACCACTGGAGCCAGCAGCATAGGAGAAAGTGGTGGTGTGGCTTATGCCCATCGTTATCTCATGGACCTGTGCAGTGGCCATGGGTCTGAGATTAGTCTGTGGCAGTGGCAATAAGGCATGCCTTGCTCCCAGTGTGGCTGGCTAAGTACAGCTCTCATCTTTTATCCACCCTTTGTTTTCTGACACATCTTCACATGTAGATGTCTGCTTTTTTTGTTGTTGCTTGGGACAAAAAAGTTTGTCCCTAAGATTCAGAAATCAGAAGAGCTTCACTCCTGTGTACAGCTTTGTGTAGAATGAAGACTAGGGTGGTCTGCCTCCAAAACAATTTAGCATAAATTGTGCAGTACTGATGGCCCAGACTAACCTGATCTCATCAGATCTCAGAAGCTAAGCAGAGTTGGTCATGGTTAGTATTTGGATAGGAGACCACCAAGGAAGTTCAGAGTCTCTACGCAGAGGCAGGCAATGGCAAACCACTTCTGAACATCTCTTGCCTAGAAAACCCTGCCGGGTTCCCATAAGCTGGCTGTGTCTTGATGGCACTTTCCACCACCACATAACAAACAGGGTAAAATCTGCTGCTTGGACTAGTACTTGAATTTAAATCAAATGCGGGATTTGCAGGGTGAAGCTCAAAATGCTTGCTCTCTTATAAGGACTAGGTCCTGAAGTATAAGTATGTTCTTCGGAATTTTGTAAAAGCAGAGGGAATACTTCTTTCAGAGACAGGGAAATGGTCATTAATAAAAGTGTAGTTTCATAGGTGTAACCTGCAGTAGGGGTTAGGTTATAAGAGCAGTTATACACACTGTGTGGCAAATGTGATCTTTCTGTGTACATCATGTTTTATACAAATGTTTTATGTAGTGGTATGGATGACATTTATGTGACTGGCCCAGAACTCCTAGATGCATATATGTGGGTGTTCAAAGACGTGTGCATGTTTTGTGCACACAGCAGTTGTCTGTGTTTAATGTGTATAGCTGCCTTAATTCCAGCAGCTGGAAAATGTTCTATAAAGAAACATTTTTGGATGCATTTATGAGGTTCAGAGAAGGAGGACGTAGTTTCAAGTGAACATATATTTAGTTTTTTAAAAGCAAGGAGAAAGCTAGACAAGTGGATCTTGGGAAAGTAACTTATTATAGTAGATTTGGTAACATTCTTCTACTTGTGAAGAGTAAGTTTTGGTTAACAATTCAATAATAACAATTTCAGAATTAACAGTAATAAATAGGTGTGGAAAGGAACATACCAGGTTTGGGGTGCTGGTGACAGCAGCATTATTTCACAGTAAATGACAAGGAGACTAATACATCTGGAGCAACAATTACAGTTATGAGTGCCCATGGACATGTACTTTGGTTTAGGAACACACTTAGAGAAGGCCTTGCAGACATTCTCTGAATAGGAATATTAACACTTCTGTGCATTAATATGTAGGATTGTGTGTTTCTGGAAATGTCCATACAGATCAGAAGGTGTGGGATGGGAAGTTTCAATAGACTCATATAAATCCTTAATGACCGCCCCCCAATGGTTTGAGTTAGCATCTGTGGAATCTTGGCAAAACTTTGAAATAGCAATACAAATTATATTTTAGGAATTATGTAAGGAACCCTTTCAGGTTAGAGTATACCAAATGTGCAAGAAAGGTGGTTTTGTTTCTGCAGGCTGATTTTCCTTGTTGGCTGGTTTTTGAAGTCATGGCTTCTGGAAGGTAATCTCCAATTTCCACTGGTTCTGGCTTGCTCTGTTTCTTGGATTTACAAATATATACATTTCCTGATTGGGCAGAGATTATGTAAATTGGCTGTATTGTTTCTGCTGTTTCTGTGTTTTATTGTAGTGGTTATTGATTATTGGAAACTGCTTCAAGTACAGCTGAAAGTGGGAAAGGTTTGTTTGTTTAAAAAAAAAATACTGATCCAAATAGCTGGAGGCTGTCCTGCAGTTGCAAATTTTTTTGGAGGGGTAGGATAATGTCTAGCTTGTCCCTAAATCATTAGACATAACGACGTCCTTGTGTCTGCCACTGGCCACCACTGCCGTTTTAGAATATCACGAGCGCCAGATTAGGCCTCCTCAGCCCCCTGAGCTGCTGTCCCGTCCCCCCCCCCAACACCTTTTAAAATGCTGAAGTAGCCGTTGGGGGACAAGAGCCCCTCAGCCTGACACACTGCGGGCTCAATCCTGATCAGGTACTTGTGGCATTTTAAAATCACTTTAAAATGGTGGCAGTGTCCTCAAGGCAACCGTGGCTAGTTTGGCTCTAAGATCAGATGCAGATGGCACTTTGTTTCTGTGCTTACAGGGAACTAATAGGGGGCTGACTGTGCAAAATTGTTCTATAGTCTGTATAATTTCTATTAATATGCAGAAGGGGATTGCTGGGATGTTTCACATTCATCAGGATTGTGGACCTCCTGGTAGGAGACTGCATACTAATACAGTTGCAGAAGGGCCAAATGAACCTGGCGAAATACGCCTTCTTATATTTTGTACGGAGTATTTTTAAACAAATGCCATGATTCCAAGTGTACCTATTTGGGAATAAATTCAATGGGACTTAATTCCAGGTAGCAAACAAATTGGAAGTGGTGCAACGAGGGGTATTTAATGCATAGGTGTGGGAGCTGCCCAAATGCCATTAAAAATGCCATTCATGGGCGACTGCAACAGACTAGCACAGCTAGACCTCTGGGCATTATACTGTGATTCGTGTAAAATAACAGCCCCAAGAAAGATTCTAGCTCCAGTCATTGTTGAAGATTCATTTCAAAATGTGATATTATGTGATGAATGGCCTGGAAATAAAGAGGAAGAAGGAAGTCCTCTTTTTCATTGGCTCTCAAAACTCGTACATATCAGAACTGCTGTAAATAACCCAAGTGGTTGATTAATTTTGTTTATAGTTGTGTCATGCAGGTAGCAATTTTGGTTTATAGCCATGTCATACAAGTAATATACTATTATGTTTATGTATATATACACACACACACTATCCTTAGATATATACACAAACCAACCCTGTCTGTCTGTCTGTTGTAAGCTTTAGAATAAATTGACCATAATTGCAAGCTGTAATGCACAAATTAAGAGATGAAGATTCAGGATGAATACGATGAAGGTATCTTCCTTCATAACATGTTTGGTTACTGCTTTGAGTCATTCCACAAGTAAGCTGTGGTCTGAAGGGAAAAACTGATTTCCCCCCTCTCTGTGTGCTATGTCCTCTGCATTGCCTTTTTGTAGAATCTTTCACTTTGGGACATCTGCACTGTGTTGCTGCTTAAATATGGACCTTTAGAAAATCAAGAAATAGTTTTGAGCTACGTTGAAACTCAGCAGAACAGAGAGCTCTTTGGAGTGACAGGGTGGATAAATGATAGATAAGAAAAGCCTCTGCCTCTTCCTAATGGGGATAGCAGAATGCCTGAGGGCATGATAGGCCAGCACTCTTATTTGGTTCAAGTGCAATCCTGTGTCTGTAAACATCCTAACATGGTGCTTTGCTAGATTTAGGCTTATTTGTTGTCTTAGTATCAGCTTTTGGAGGAGGCGATGTGAGGAAAACATTTTTGCTGGTGAGAGAGTGCACAGGGTGCTTATGAAGCTCGAAAGCTTGTACAGTAGAAAAGTCTCATGGGATATTTGTGTGCTTGCTCAATTGGAGATAAAGGGGAAGAAAAGGAGGTCCCACCTGGGAAGGAGTTACCTCTCTTGTAGCTGTGTAAATGAACTGTTGCAGAAAACGGGGGTTCGGGGGGGGGGGAAGAGACCCAGAGATCGTTATCAAGAAAAACAGTTTTACTCCAGCTGGTCACCCAGTCGCTCTAACAAGCAAAAATAACTGGGCCCTGATTATACTGGGGCAAGAACTTTTATTCCATTTCCATGCTCTGACAGGACGTGTCAACATTCCACGCCTATCGGGTTGTTTTACATAGTCTGGAGCCTAAGAGCTTCAGCGGTCTCAGAACAAAAACTTCTAAAACATTTCAGGCATGAGGTGCCACCTTCAAAAAAGCCTATCTCTGGTTCCTTGCTGCAGACAGGCAGGAGCACGAGAAGAAGGTTTAGGAAGATGGATCAACTGGTGAGCTGTACAATATGAGAAGAGAAAGTTCTTCAAGTGACCTTCAAGTGTATCCTGTCCTGGTAAGACCAGCAGTTTGAATTCTGCCCCCAAACATATGGGCAGTTAGTGTAGCGCTTTCAGTATAGGGTGATAAAAATCCCTGTATCCAATTCTTGACAACAGCCTGGTCACCACATTTTGGACCAGATGAAATTTCTGGACAGTTTCCAAAGGCAGCTCCACATGAAATGCATTACAGTAATATTAACTTGGATGTAATCAGAGCGTGGATTACCATAGTCAGATATGCTTGTGGAGGAATGCTCATAGTTGCGTATCACCTGAAGCTGATAAAAGGATTATGTGCTCAAGAGGAGACCTGAGCCTCTATCAGTAAACCAGAATTCAGCAGCATCCCAACGCTACAAATCTGCTCCTTTAGAGAGAGTGCAATGTCGTTCAGGGCAGACTGACTTCTCAATCCTTGAGCAGTTTTGTCTTTGACCAAGAGTACCACAGCCTTGTCCTGGATTGAGCTTCATTCTATTGGCCCTGATTCAATCTATTGCCTCCTCTTGGCTTTTGTTCACAATCTCTTTAAACCCACCTGACTTCTCAGTTAGAGAGAAATAGGTAAAAGGTAAAGGTAGTCCCCTGTGCAAGCACCGGGTCATTCCTGACCCATGGGGTGACGTCACATCCTGACGTTTACTAGGCAGACTTTGTTTTATGGGGTGGTTTCACGACCTGAGTTTGATCCCGACGGAAGTCAGTTTCAGGTAGCCGGCTCAAGGTTGACTCAGCCTTCCATCCTTCCGAGGTCGGCAAAATGAGTACCCAGCTTGCTGGGGGTAAAGGGAAGATGACTGGGGAAGCCACTGGCAAACCACCCTATAAACAATGTGTGCCTAGTAAACGTCGGGATGTGACGTCACCCCATGGGTCAGGAATGACCCGGTGCTTGCACAGGGGACCTTTACCTTTAGTTAAAGCATTACTCCCAGCACAGTTAAGGAGAAAGAGCATGCAGGGTTTGAGAGCATGGGAAGTGGGATGGCTTGCAAGTGGGTGTGGGAAGGATGCACAGGTGGGGGACATGTGGGTAGGTGGATGGGAAGGGAAGCACAAGTGGGTGTGGGGGCAGAGGACACTAGGTGCCCAGGGCCCCCCAAAACTTGGAACCAGCACTGACAGAATGGACCATTGTGTGGGACCCAATCACATAAATGCCATGGGGTCTAGCAGCACCCGCTCGTAGTCCCAGGTAACTGTGAATAGGACTGCAGCTTTATTCTGCAGATGTGGGGCACGTTTTAAATTGTGACTTAATCATAATATATATGCAGAGTCTGATTTCTTGGAGTGAATGTAGGTAAGGAGCAAGTTATTGCACTATGCATGACTCTTCAGGGCTTTGTATTCTCCAACTCATTTGAAAGGTTGGGTATCCCTTTTGAATCCCTAATTTAGTTTCTGGCTGCTGAACAGTTGTCTGAAATGAAGGGTAGAGCCTTTGCAGAAATGTGTAAGATAAATAAGATCACATCCTTCCTTCTCACCTGACACCATTAAGAGGTGAAGTTGGGGATTCATATTTGGCCCAAAATATTCTCTTGTGAAATTCATGTTGAAAGCTGATATTCTTCCTTTAATTTTCACTAGACATAATGTTTGCCATTTTGGGTAAGAACAGGAGGTAAAGCACAGAGACTGCAAACAGGTCCCCTGTCTTTTCCTGATGGTAAACTTGTAGGCGAGTTTTTAAGAGATGAATATCTCTGTGTGTTTTTGTTTAAAGTGGGTCACATGCCCAGGAATGCAGTCAAATTATAATGGTGACAAAGTACCGGAAAGGGGTGGGAGAATTGAGGGGAGAGAGAGAGACAGCGCTCCAGGCAATAGAAGGAGAGCTGGGAACCTAGTCTGGCCAGGCCTCAGGGCCATGTTAAAGATTCCTCCATGCACTAACAGCTGCAAAGATGTTTGTTCAAGGGGGCTCGTCCCCCCCCCCTTGGGTGCTTTGTCATTTTTAAACAATGCTATTCCTTGGGAAAGAGAGGGATAGGTGAGAAGAGTAGCTACATTCCTTGGTGCACTTGTTCTTGTTTCTTAGGCTTCTACTATGCACCGTATCAGGCTTCTTCATGTTGTAGAGTTACAAACAATTGTCTTGAAAAAGAAATTTCGAGTTCCACTCTATTTGTCACTGTTAGCTGATTTTCTGAAGGAAAGCAAAAAATGTACCTTTTATTTTTGTGCCTGAAAAAGGATGCTTAAGACAATGGGAAGGGAATAGTTGCTTTAAAATCCTAGAGGAAAAGGTAGTAGGCATGCTTCATGTGCTCCTGAAAATTAATGGAGTATCGGGTTGTAAGCATCACTACTTTGTTTTAAAAACCTGTATCGTAGAACACTGATATTAAAAAGTACTGCATATCTAAGAAGTTGTTGTGTGGCAACTGTTCTGGTTTGAGTTGCATGGAACGTCAAGTTCCCTCACGGACAGTGATTAATACCTCTTTAGTATAATTTGGTGTAGCATGGCTTGTTTGTATAGGAAAAGAAATTGTTGAAAAGCAGCACCTTACTGTGCATTTCTGCCCATTGTTTTTAATCTATTCTGTGCCCCTCTGGTTTTTGAGTTCTCTCCACTGATGCATGAAAAGAGCTTTCTTCCTTGTTAGCCCCCACAGCTAATGGAGAACCAGACATCTTCTATTCAGTCTGTTGCTTGATGGATGGAATGGCTAGCAAATCTCAGATTGCAGACTTTTGTAGTTGTTGTTTGGGGGGCAGCACCCAGTTCATGTTTCTACTGCTAACTATAAGAATTAACTTACAATGTGGTCAACTGTGATTTGGTTGAGACAGAGCAAGATATAGTCTTCCATTTTCAGTAAAGGCCTTCAACCTTTTTGAGTCTTCAGGCACCTTTAGAATTCTGACATAAGGTATAGGGTGCTACTGCAAAATGGCTGCCAAAGGAGGCGGAGCCAACCACAAAATGTCAGGGAGTGAGGTTATACATATATCTAACAGTAGCTCTTCAACATTTCAGCCAGAAGCTCTGCTTAACAGGAGGCCTTTTAAAATTAACGTATTATTTAAGAACATTTTCTTGCGTGTATACACAGCTTTCCTTCAGTCACACAATGCTGTGCAGATTTTTTTTTAAAAAAACATTGTTTCAACAGCAGCTGCCACTGTGTGCTCCTTGTGCTGTGGTGGCAGCTGCTGTTGAAACAATTTTTTTAAAAAATCTACACAGTCAATCAAATCTCCAGTGTCCAATGAGAAGCCTTGCTGGGTAAATGTACCACCTCTCCCTGCTTATTTTCTAAAAACACTTGGTGGGCACTAGGAAAGTGGTGCCCATGTAGGGTTGCCAACCTCCAGGTACTAGCTGGAGATCTCCTGCTATAACAACTGATTTCCAGCCAGTAAAGATCAGTTCACCTGGAGAAAATGGCCACTTTGGCAATTGAACCCTATGGCATTGAAGTCCCTCCCCTCCCCAAACCACGCCCTCCTCAGGCTCCGCCCCCAAAACCATCCGCTGGTGGCGAAGAGGGACCTGGCAACACTATGCTCATGGGCACTATGTTGGGGACCACTAACTTTTAGTATGAGATTGAATTAAGGGTAGTAGTTGATCTCTCTTTGTCCTTTAGGAGGTAAAGAAAATCTTACTCAATTCAGCACATGTCCCATTGACTTCGGTGAGACTTTGATACAAATAGCAGTGCATTATATATTGATCTCTGTAAGCCAGTGAGAGTATCTTCTCTTAGAAGAGACTAAAGGTAGGTTGCTTCTATGTGCTTGTGAGCCCTTGCTTCCTGGAAGAACAGGACTATGAGGGCTTTGATGGAGATTGAATTCCCTATGTATTGACTTTCATCTGTACTAGAAATGAACTAGACTAGCTACTACTACTTTTTAGCAGCCTAGAAGACCTCTATAACCTTTAATATAATATATAAACAATATAATGTATAAAATTGGAGGTACTGTGGCTGAGTTACTATGAGAGAAATACAGTATGTTATCACAGTAGCAAAGAGTACTCGAGGGTCCACCCAAGATGGTGTTAGAGGTCACAATATTGTTGTTTATATATTGTTCCAGCAAATGTCTTTGAGAAGTCTTTGCCACAACAAGTTTATACTTCTAAAAAATTATCAATTGGGGAACAACAGGTGGGAGGGGGGAGGGATGAATGTGACCAAATACACTGATACATGTTTAGGCTACCACCACTGAAGTGGGCATTAGTTAATTAGCCTAAATTCACCTTTCTAGCTCCATGAGAACAAAAAGCTATTCCAAATTTGTGTTAATAATAAACAGCCACAATAGCTCCAATGCTGTAACCTGCCGTGCATTTGAAGGGTTGATGCCCATGAGCCTGATGCTGGAATTCACAGAGTCCAGACAAAAGCATTCCTTCAGTTTTATTCCTCCCACTGTTGCACATGCCTATTTTAAAGTAGCTTTCTTTCATGGAGAGTTCTTAAGGGATTCTCTTTCTGTGCTTTATCATTCCACTGGATACTAAATGTAGACTCTGGTTACTCTCTTGTTTTCAGAAATTAAATTTTTATGCCCCCATACTGCTTTGAGTAGCTACTATCTTGCTACCTTTATATCTGAGCCAGGTGGTGGTAGTTTTTGCCTCTGAGAGTTTGTTCTGGTCTTCTGCTTCTATATTAGGATTTGGTGCAAGTCTTACACATTGAGATGACAGCTGTTATATGCGATTTGAAACTGGTCTTTTCCTTGAATGAGGAAAAAAACAGATTTATATTTATTTGGGAAATGAACATTAAAAATTAGGAACAGCAGGATGTGCGTCAAAGCTGCTTAGGGCTATCATATTGAAACAGCTTCTGTATTTGAACAGAACAGTGTAGTTCTTTAATAAATGAGATGGAATAAGGACAGGTTTTCTGTATTTCACCAGAGCGCTTGATGCAGTATCTCATGGGGAATCATTAGATAGTAAAAGATGTGGTTTAATATCTTTATTTTGAGGTAACAGTCTTATTTTAAAAATAGTCCTATTTTTAAAAAGTTGTAAAAGGTGAAGGTCCCCTGTGCAAGCACTGGGTCATTCCTGACCCATGGGGTGACGTCACATCCTGACGTTTCCAAGGCAGACTTTGTTTACTGGTGGTTTGCCAGTGCCTTCCCCAGTCATCTTCCCTTTACCCCCAGCAAGCTGGGTACTCATTTTACTGACCTCGGAAGGATGGAAGGCTGAGTCAACCTTGAGCCGGCTACCTGAAACCGACTTCCGTCAGGATCGAACTCAGGTCGTGAGCAGAGCTTTTGAATGCAGTACTGTCCTATTTTTAAAAAGTTGACAATGGGTAAAAGGTGTTTTTCAAGGTAGAGGATAAATTTTCGCAGGATCCATCTAAACTTGTATAGTTCTTTGCCCTGGAGAGCTCCCCCAGCAACCTTGTGAGGTGGGTTAGCCTGAGAGATCATGACTTGTAGGCACTACAGCTGAATGAGTACATGAACTGGACTTTCCCATCTCTTAATCTAACTCTTCAGTTAGACCCAGTAGACCATACTGGTCAGCATGTGTTAGTGAACTGAGCAGTGGAAATGTGTTAATGGCTTATTTGCATAACCCTCCCGTCCATATTAGTAGTCTACTTGTACCTGGCAATGATATTTATGGAAGCCCCGGTGACAGTTTCATGAGTGGGAAATTCTATTATCTGAATGTACTGTGCTCACAAAAGTGACTGCATGGATTTTTTAAAAGACTATTCTGCTCGTATTATTTTTGTTCTTTTGTGCAAAAATGTGCTAGTAAAAATCTCTAAAATGGCCCTGAAATCATTTATATAAGTTGAGGATCATGAGCTCTCCGTTATTCTGGACATTCTTTTTCTTTTATTGGCACCGTTATTGTCTGGGTCAGGTCATAGCTCAGTTGTAGAGTATGTGCTTCATATGCAGAAGGTCACAGGTTCAGTCCCTGACACTTTCCAGTTAATAAATTTTAGGTAGCAGGTGTTGGGAAAGACACCTTTCTGCCTGAGACTGAGCAGTTGCATACTGTACTGTATGGACCAGTGGTATGATGTAAGGTAGCTCCATATATGTTCATTATGCTGTTGCCTGCTAGAAAGTTGTAGTAAAATTAACTTGTGTCTCTTTGATGACCTGCTGGGTAATTCTCACATATGAAGCTGTCTTATACTTCCCCCCCCCTTTATTTTCTATATAAAGGGGATACAGAAGGAAAAAAGGGGCAAAAGGGATATCAGCAATACAATTAAAAAGAAAACAAGTAGAAAGCAAATCAAACAGATTACATTGACATGATATTCAACACTATTGTGCAATTGAAATAGCTACCCAACTTACAGAAAACAATTTTAACGTTACTAATCATACAACCGAAAGCTAATTGTCTTATCAAACATATCGAGCATATTTAGTGTCAAAATAATTATCCAAATATGAAATTGAAAGGGGTTTGACTACAGTTGATTAGCATCTACTCTCTTATTTTGTTATAATTGTAATTAAACCTCAACATACTGATAAAATAATTTCCATTTTTCATGAAACTGCTCATATCACTGTTTACCATGTTAGTCATTTTAGCCATAATAGCATATTCTATTAATTTTTCTTTGCATTCTACGTCCGGAAGAAGTGCCTGTTTCCATTTCCTCGCCAGAACCATTCTAGCAGCCGTTGTAGTATATTTAAATAGATCTTCTGATGGTATAATACTTAACAACATATTCTTAGGATCTAGAGGAAATTTATGTTGGAGCATCTTTCAAAGTTCATGATGTATGTCTTTCCAATACGACTGCAACTTCAGACAGAAGCCTTCTTATACTGAATCAGACCGTTTGTCCGTCAAGATCAGTATTGTCTACTCATACTGGCAGTGGCTCTCCAGAGTCTTTCACATCATATACTCTCTAAGTTAGAATTATAGAATCATAGAGTTGGAAGGGACCACCAGGGTCATCAAGTCCAACCCCCTGCACAATTCCGGAAATTCACAACTACCTCCCCCCCACACCTAGTGACCAGAAGATGGCCAAGATGCCCTCCCTCTCATCATCTGCCTAAGGTCACAGAATCAGCATTGCTGACAGATGGCCATCTAACCTTAAAAACCTCCAGGGAAGGAGACCTTACCACCTCCCGAGGAAGCCTGTTCCATTGAGGAATCACTCTAACTGTTAGAAAATTCTTCCTAATGTCTAGATGGAAACTCTTTTGGTTGAATTTCAACCCGTTGGTTCTGGTCCGACCTTCTTGGGCAACAGAAAACAACTCGGCACCATCCTCAATATGACAGCCCCTCAAGTACTTGAACATGGTTATCAATCCTCTCTGTCTTCTCTTCAGGCTAAACATACCCAGCTCCTTCAACCTTTTCTCATAGGACTTGGTCTCCAGACCCCTCACCATTTTTGTTGCCCTCCTCTAGACACATTCCAGCTTGTCTACATCTTTTTTAAATTGTGGTGCCCAAAACTGAACACAGTACTCTAGTTGAGGTCTAACCAGAGCAGAGTAAAGCGATACCATCACTTCGCGTGATCTGGTGTCAAGGTTTCAGTAAACCCACGGCGTCTCAGGCAATAGAAGCTCGAATCCAGACAGAGCAGTGATTCAAAGATTTTATTCTGGAAGTCAGTGGTTTCAGCAAGACGAAGAAGGTTAGAATGCAGATCATTGGGAATTTGCTACATTTATAGAACGGACACAATGGTTACAGCAATACAAGGGAAACAATAGATTTCTTTCTCCTGGTAACGACTTCAGTGGGTCAAGTACCGGGTACTTAAGGGCAATCAGAGGTGAGGTTGGTGGAGTTCCTGGCATTGTGAGCGAGACCCGGTATCTGATGGAAGATTTACACGGGCGGGTCTCCATACAAGTGTAGATCTCTGACCAGAGCTAGTGGTTCATGTGCAAAACAGGAGGGAGGGGGGGAGTGCACGGAAGGATCATATTGTCTAGCCCGTGTTGCCAGAAATCCTATCTGACATCTGGACACTATACTTCTGTTGATGCAGCCCAAGACTGCATTTGCCTTTCTAGCTACCACATCACACTGCTGACTCATGTTCAGTGTTTGGTCTACTAAAACCCCAAGCTCCTTTTCACACACACTACTGCTCAAACAAGTCTCCCCCATCCTATAATTATGCATTTGATTTTTCCTACCTAAATGCAGAACTTTACATTTGTCTTTGTTGAAGTGCATTTTATTAGTTCTAGCCCACTTCTCCAGCCTGTCAAGATCATCCTGCATCTTGGCTCTGTCTTCTACCGTATTTGCTACCCCTCCCAATTTAGTATCATCTGCAAATTTAATAAGCATCCCCTCTATTCCTACATCCAAATAATTTATAAAGATGTTGAACAACACAGGGCCCAGCACAGATCCGAGGAACTCCACTAGTCACTTCTCTCCAAGTGGATGAGAAACCATTAATTAGCATTCTTTGGGTACGATCTGTCAACCAGTTGCAGATCCACCTAACAATAATAGGATCTAAACCACATTTTCCCAATTTGTCAACTAGAATACTATGTGGAACCTTATCAAAAGCCTTACTGAAATCTAGATAAACTATGTCTACGGCATTCCCCTGATCCAGCAAGGTAGTAACTTTCTCAAAAAAGGAGATAAGATTAGTCTGACATGACTTATTCTTGAGAAACCCGTGCTAGCTCTTAGTGATCAGATCCATCCTTTCTAAATGCTCAAGGACGGAGTGTTTGATGATTTGTTCGAACACTTTTCCTGGTATAGAAGTCAAGCTGATGGGTTGGTAGTTACCCGGATCCTCCTTTTTCCCCTTCTTGAAGATGGGGACAACATTTGCCTGCCTCCAATCTTCTGGCACCTCACCTGTGCCAGGGATTGAACCACTGAGCCATAGCCTTTCCCTAAATTACTAAACTATGGGTTGTGCTCCATTGTGTTAATGTTTTCAGATGGCACAAACGTGATGAAACTAAGTAGTAGTAAAGTGATAGAGAACTAGTAATACTTGGTATAGGCTAGATGCATTCACCTACCTATTTCCTGCCTTTGGCATCCTTCCTAAGCTATAAATTTTTACTATAAATGCTGGCCTCTCTACCTTACCTGCCGTTGCTGAACATCTGCCTGCAGGTCATGCTGTGGCCTTATATTGCAACCCTATGTGCTATTAGAATTAGAAACTGTGATTTTAATCTGTTAGGGCTGTTTTTAACTTATTGTTTTATGCAATTTTATGGTTTTATGGTATGTTTCGTAGTTTATGTGAGTTGCTCTGAGCCCGACTTGCTGGGGTAGAGTGGGTTATAAGATTGAAAAATAAACATTATTGTGGTATTAGGTGGCAAATGTGTCCCTGCTGTTCGAGCACCTGAACACAGTCATCAGATGCTCTTATACAGTGCCAGTATACTGATGGATTCCTACCTAGATCTGACTTTTCTCTTTTTCTCTCTCTCTGTCTGCAGAGTGCAATGTGTCCCGGTGAAGGAGAGAGTAAAAGTTTCTCAGAACTGGAGACATGGGCGCTGTCAGAGGAGCCTGCCCCTCAAATGGAAGCGCAAGCAAGTGACTCCTTTCTATTTCCTCTTACCCCATTCTAGCAGTATCTGAAGAAGTGAGCTGTAGCTCACAAAAGCTCATGCCCTGCCAGAAATTTTGTTAGTCTTTAAGGTGCTACTGGACACTTGCTCTTTTGTACTGCTATTGACAGACTAACACGGCTATCCATCATGATCTGTCTCTTATCCCAGGATCAGCCACCAGAATTGGCTTTGTATCTTTGGAGTCCATTACATTTTTGGTCTTCATTAAGCTTTAGCGTTTGTTAGCTTACAAATGCCCTGACCTGGATGGCCCAGGCTAGCCTGATCTCGTCAGATCTCAGAAGCTAAGCAGGGCCAGCCCTGGTTAGTATTTGGATGGGAGACCACCAAGGAATACCAGGGTTGCTGTGCAGAGGAAGGCACTGGCAAGCCACCTCTGTTAGTCTCCTGCCATGAAAACCCCAAAAGGGGTCGCTAGAGACCTTTAGTCTCGAGACAGAATTAGTTCAGGTGATGTTGCTCTGTCTATGCATTTATCTTTTCTGCTAGTACTGTAACATTCCAACTGTATTTAAGTTCTTTTTGTCCAGTTCTTTTTCATCTTCCCATCTTCTCTAATTTCTTTTATGGCAGTTGTTTGCTGCTGGCACAGAAGATCTGCATACAGAATGGATGGGATCTGGTTTAAATGGAAATGATTTAGGGGCATTGGGAAGCCTCTTCACTCCTCAAGCGTTCCCCCCTCCCATTTTTTAAAAAAGTAAACTTTGGCTAGGCTAGGCTCCTAACTCCCCTGCAGCAGTACTTGTCATTACATGGATAATTTGTTTGTACAATATTTTCAAATAATACTTTGAAGACCTCTCTAGCTCTGGAGGCCACATTTCCCCCTCCCCAAAATTTTATTTTAGATGTACCAAGCAGGCATATATCTGTCTACCCACAGCAAGGCTAGCCTCCTTCCCTATGACTCAGTGATTGGATCACCATTAGCATGGGATTTTTAAGTAGTTGGAAATGCCCTAAATTCAAAGGCAATCAAGAATTCCAGTGCATGATGTTTGTTACAACCAGCATATTTTCTAATATTAAAATATTTTTCCCCTCCAGTTTAATGCCCTGGATGCAGCTAGATAGCGAGTATCTTTACCTGTCCCAGGCAGAAGATATTCAGGCTTATTGGCTTCGTCCCAGTCGCACTGGCTTGCAACGCTGTCCTCAGGCAGTCTTCTCTGGGCACCAGGAGGACGTGTGCCGCTTTGTGCTTGCTAATGGTCACATTGTCAGCGGAGGAGGGTAAGTTCTTTGTTGGAGGGAAAAAGGGGAGGAGAGTAATGGTGGCTGAATGTCTAGCATTTGTTTATGGGTATACTTGAATTAGAGCTGGAAGAACTTTCTTCAAGAGCTTCTGTGCTGTGTGTCTGGCTTCTTTCAGAGAAGCTGTTTTGTCTAGTACATTTTTATCCTGCCCTTCCTCCAAGGAGCACAGAGTGGCATACCTGGTTCTCGCTTCCTCCTCATGATAACCCTATGAGGAAGCCATGGCCTTGATTTTGCAAGACCTGAGCAAGGCTGTCAAAGATAGCACATTTTGGAGGTCATTAATTTATAGGGTCACCATAAGTTGTAAGTGACTTGACGGCATGTAACACACACACAACCTTGTGAGGTGATTAATTCTGGGAGAAGACGATTGGCCCAAAATCTGTCATAAAACAGATTAATGACTGAGGCGAGGGCAGGAAATTGTGTAGTTTTGATATGCTTGCACAATTTTATGGGTAGTAGAATTTCATTTCTATTGTTCCAAAATTCAGATTGTCTGGGCACATTTTTAAACTTTTTAATGGGGGGTGTCTGTACAACCCTGATCAGGGTCACTGCCAAGATGATGATTGAGACTGCTTGTACATATGCAATGTTAGATTGCCTAAATGTGAGCCTTGGTTTTAGTATTTTTAAAGTTTCCTCCCCCTGAAACAGACATTTTAAGGCACATCTGCAGGAGCTGTACTCTACATACAGATGTCACTGACAAAGTAGGCCTTTAATATGTGTTTAGAGGAACGAAGGCACCAAATACCTGTAGAATACAGATCCTTGAAATAAACTGGAAGAGGCAAGCATAATTTGTGTATTAATTTCTGTTATTGTGGCTGTGGCAATGGTTTCTCTTTCCCTGTTCAGTTTCAGAGGTGAGCGCTTTCCCAGTCATATAACGTTGTCCTAGATTGAATGTAGGCAGATGAGGCCTAAAGCAGTTATGAAGTAAATTAATTTTGAGGAAAAGAGATTGGTATACATACTGTAGCTTGTGTTCTGTTTTCTGGAGCCCTTTCAAATCTAGTTTGTACATCTTTACTGATGGTAATCAAGAATAAGCTGAAGTGAAGTTTAGCAGGATAGTCTCCAGTGTAGAAGTAGTGCCATGTACCAGAGGCATGCACGCCTTGTGATGTTGGTGTGAGGAGATGGAACTTCTCATTTTTCTTTTTTGCTAGAGATGGCAATATTGCCCTTCATAAGCTGAACAGCTCCTTTAACTTCAAGTTCTTGGCACATGAGCAGGAAGTGAACTGTGTGGACGCTCAAGGGGGCATCATTGTCAGTGGCTCCCGGGACAGAACAGCAAAGGTGAGCTCTTATGCCTTCCTCTATACCTAACAATATGCGTTGGGAAAGAAAGTTGGAAGATAGTTCAGAGAAGTTCCTGTTCTCATTCCATGCTTCATGCTTTAAAAGGGTGACTTTCTCAAACCCCTTTCAATTTCATCTCTTTCAAAATCCAAGCTCTGAACTAAAGAACAATAAGTAATGCTGCATTTACAGGACAGAGCAGAAAGGTGTTACTTAGCATGGAGAATAAGTAGCGTGTACCATAATTAATAAAATATTCTTTATGAACACTAACAGAATACGTTCCAGAGTCAACACTTTTTAAGGCAAAGAATAACACCTTTATGGAAGGAATCAGTGCAAAGCATTGGTCAGGGCAGACAGTGGTAGCTTAAAGGGAGGATCATTGTGGTTCCAGAACTCAGCAAACTTAGGGTCTCAGTTCTGGTTGCTCCTGATTAGCATTTACCTTCATTGCATTGTTTGTAATAATCAGTGCATGATCTCTCAACTTGCTTTACTACCACAAGGGGAGAATGGCACTTCTGTTTCTTAACATCAGATCTAGCATGGCCATAGCTATCTACATAATGATAGTACATACTCAATGGGAGAGGCTCAGAAGGGGCAAATGAGCTTTGAAATTAAGCTATGTGAGGACTAAACTGAAGGTGTAAGCATGCTTAGCTTAGATATTTAGCATGTCTCCATAGAAAGGCATGAGAAGCTGTAAAGGGAAGAGCAAGATTCTCATAGATATGTGTTCATTTGTGATTTGGCTGGGAGGTAGAGTGCTGGCTTATCCCCTCCCCAAAATGATTGTGTGTGCATGCCAGCTGTGCTAAGGGACAATGAAGCAACATCTTTTTTTATGAGAATTTTTTTTATTGAGCCTGGGATATTAGACAAGAAAAATGGCAGAGAGGGGTTTGGTGTCTATAAACCTTTGCTATTAGGATTGGGGTTATTAGGATTGGGATTATTAGGACTGAACTGTATGAGTTGGTAAGTGGAATTTGTCCAGCTATAGATAATTATTCTAGTTTCTCCCATATTTTACTTCATAGCCTTTCCAAATCTTGGTTTAGGAATAGGGACATCTGTAGGGCCATTTTCCTAGAGCAGTAGACCCATTTCCATTCAACAATTCCTTCCCACCCAGCCAACAGAATATTGTCATAACTGATGGGGCACTGACCAAAGGGGTCTAGCCATTTGGAGAGCATGTTGGGGAAGATGCAGTTCATTCATCAGTAACTGGCTTGGAGTATTTGTTAATAGCGAGAGAAGCCTCATGGTATTTTTGATTCTCAAGTGAACAATAAGGTCTTCGGGCTATATTTTTTGAGGTACTCAAGCAGCAGCAAATGCATTTGGTTACAGAGTTTGTAAAGGAAAATAAAGGATTGAACACAAACAGAAGAGTCAGAAGGGTTTTAAAGTACAAGCTTATAGCAGAAATTCCCTGTTTGCATGAGCTGTATTTATTTATTGTAAATTATTTTGAATATATCTGAGAAAGGCAAGGTGGTAAACTTTCTTAATAATTGGGGAATTTGACCATGTCTGCCCATTGAGAGAAAATGATATTGCTGCAGATACTCTAGAAGATGCTATAGATGAAATATGTGAAGTGGTGGTTAGGTTTGTGGAGGCCATGAAGTGGGCAGATTTCTTTACTTTTGGCAGCTTGTCAAATTTTAGCAGGAGGCTCTGAACACATCAGGATGACAGACACTTCAGCAGTTTGACGGTCTCCTTTTTTGATAGCTACTGCTTCACATACTTTCTCCTGATGCCCCTCAATAGATCACTACAGAAGCCTGTTTCTGGGGCAGGTGTTAGGAATTCATGTAGCCTCTACCAATTAGCAAAATTCAAGTGATCTAAAGGGCTTGAAACTACTTCAGCTGACTTGAGCTGAAAGCAGTTAGATAGGCTACCCCTGGCAGAAATTCATTCATGGATGGGATGTATCAGCAAAGGTCCTTATTCTGAAGGTAGTGGGAGTAAATGAGATGAGGGGGTCTTCCACATGGTGACAATTCCCCTGTAGTTTTCCTGTTGCAGCTGCTAATTTATTGCAGCTGCAGTGGGTCTCCCAGGTAGTTCCTGTGCAACTACCAACCTCCTTGCACCATCAAGGGCCTTTAAAAAATAAAATGCAATAGCTAGATCATTATAGTGGTGTAATGTTATAATGATTATGTCCTCTGAACTCCCAGATTTCATCTTTAAAAAAAAAAGGTAGCCCCTTTTGTTGTAACATAAATCTCACCAATTAAGAGTTAGAAACTTAAAAAAAAGAATGCTGAGAATTCCGAGGACCCAATGGATAGATTGTTATATATTCTAATGTTATGGCAATCAAGCTATTGCTGATTTTTAAAAAAGCCCCCAGTGGTGCAGCGAGATGGAGGAATGTGGCAGGAGAAAACGTACCTTCTACATGGAAACAAAATATGCTTTGCCTGCAGGAAGCATAAGATCAAAGGTGGTTTGAGAAGGCACATGGAAACCATGGAAGGACAGCGGATGAGCAACAATGTTGTGTGGAAGCTTGGAAATAATTTGCTGCATTTGGGAGTCCAAAACAGAGCAAAAAACCCATATGGGAGCCACCTAGGGAAAAAACATCTGAAAGGGAGTAGTTAAAATGATACCAGATTCATTCAAAAGCAAAAATCTGGACATAGGATTTAAAGATGAGTGTGTTTTTTTAGCTCCCTGGAGGAAAAGAGATTGTTAATTTTTTTCTTTCTAATTAAAATGGTGACAGTAAGTGTTAATTTAAAGAGTTATTTCAGTATTAATGTAGTTCTTAACTGCAGGAACAATCAGATGATGGAACTTCTAAAGCAATTTCCTAGGCAATTCTGTAGAAGTTCCATCATCTGATTTTTTCTGCATTCTTCACAGTGAAGTATGTAAGTATCTGTTGTAATAATTTGGGTTTATTTACTTATTCCTTTACTTTATTTATATCCCATTTTTGTCCCCAACGGGAACCCGAATCAGCTTACACTATTCTCTTCTCCTCTGTTTTATTCTCACAACAACCCTGTGAGGTAGGTTAGGCTGAGAGTGTGTGACTGGTCCAAAGTCACCCAGCAAACTCCCATGGCATGAGTGGAGATTTGAACCTGGGTTTCCAAATCCTAGTCTGACACTGTAACCACTACACCACACTGATTTAGGAATTTGTGCCATCAGCCTCATGATGGCGAACCACAGGGAACTGGACTGAATGATCTCTGTTGCACTTCCTAGTTAATGGACTATAGGATTGTTTTCTCCTTATCCTTCCTTGTGGTGCCTTGAGGACAAATCCAGTTAAGTTACCTGGCAAAGAAGCTACTAGGGTTCTCTAGACAGCTTTTGATATATCCTGACATGTATGTTATTTGGGATTTTGCATAAACTGGTGGAAATATGGTAGTTTTGTTTGTCTTATATGTTTCATGGCCTACACTTGCTATTGAAATATTTATTTGTCATGAAGCAAAGCTGGCACCTTAATCTAAAATGCATTATGAGAAGATATGCCCCACTGAGTTAAATTGTGCTTTTTCCATTGAAGTGTGTTTTGAATTGGGTCCTAAATTATTTTCTAGTCTTGAGTGTGTGGGGTGCGGTTTTTATGTTTTAGGTTAGTGTTTGAATAAAGTAAACACAACTCTTAATTTCTCATCTGAATGAGAGTGTAACTCCTATACTTCAGCCTTCCACATTGCAGGAGGTTTTTTTTTGTGTGTGTGTTTTTGTGATGGCCAAGTGTGTCCGCCTTCCTGCAGCCGAAACTTTGAAGCATCTCATGACCTTGAGGGCAAAATCCTCAAAGTCGAAGGGAATTCAGCTTTAATTGTACTCCTTTTTTAAAAGCAGAAATAGAACCTGGCTCACCTAACACTCTTCCATCCTGATCCTTTTGAATAGAGAATTGCTTTTATTTTTACCAAGTGACATTTTCCTTGTGTTGACTCCTAGCTGGAAGGGAATCCCTAGTAGGTCTCTAATGGGAGTTGTAAGTGCATTGGGTGCTTTGGAGGGATAGTGAGTGTTGATTAGGGCTGAGCTTTGAGTAGCTGCTAATGCACATTCCTCATTGATAGGCACCAGATAGCATGCTCCCAGCAATATTTTTAACCTGTATGAGATAGGGGTGCATTAAAAGAGCTCAGCTTTTCTGCTCCTTTTTCTGACACTAGGTGCCAAATTCCCTACTGACACTGAATAGCCTACAATCCTGAGCATTATCAACAAACAAACAAATACAACACTCCCAGCTTTGAAGCTCCTTTAAGAGTTTTTTTTTTTTTTTTTTTTTTGCTTGGTGGGGTGGGGGCGAGAAGAGTTAGGTGGAAAGGAAGCCAGAGTCTATATTTTAGGATCCAGAAAATGAGATTGTTTGTTTGGCAGAGTTGGGAGAAGCACTGGAATCAGAAGGGTTTCAAGAACACAAGGTTATTTACTCGCCTGTAACAAGTTTCTGAAAGCTGATAAACTTCTTAAAGGAGTTACTTGGGTCTGTTCCTAAACATGGATTGTTGTAGAGCAAGTGCTGTCAAAATATAAATTAAGGAGTTCGTGAATTTTTTAGCAGAGAGTAGAACAAAAGCGTAGTGAGAACAAGACTACCCCGTTCAAGTGTTTCTGATGTTTTCAAAATATTTGGGAAGAAGGCTTTAAAAGTTTGTCTGTAGAAAGACCCACAAAGATGACAGATAAAATCTAAATTTATGCTTCAGTAGCATTTGATCAGACACATTTCAGATGACAATCCCTCTGCCTGTCTACAGCCTTAAATGAAACTGATTTGAACAGGTCTTGCTGCTAGTCTGTTCTGTAATTTCTTTGCTTAGAATAATGTATTGGCCCAGAACTTGTAATCAAAATGAGGTGGTGATGGGGAAGATTTCTGATGCTATGGTGGGGTTGATGGAAAGAGATTGTGCTCAGAAAATTATATCAGGAGGAAATAATTTTTGAACACTGAGGCCATTTATGCATGGGGGTTGCCTTGGATTTGCCGCTCTGTAGGTGCACATTTTCCCCATCGGAATTCTCAAAATTCTGCATGGGGGCTTATGTTTGAGTTTTGAGAATTTGGATGGGAAAAATGTGCATCTAGAGAGTGGCAAATCCAAGGCAAAATCTCCCATGCATAAATGGCCTAACAGTATTTACACCTGAACTTTGCACCTTTTATTGTCTAATTCTCTTTCTAGGTATGGTCTCTATCACCAGGCAGAGCTGGGAAATGTTTGCACACCATACAGACTGAAGATCGGGTCTGGTCTATTGCTATTAGTCCATTGTCAAGGTAAAAGAATGAATTTTAATACAAGATTGCTTCATGTTTAAATATGGTTTTCTTTATTTGCCAAGCTGCCTGTCACCATCCAAACATCTTATTGTTCTAAGAAACGTTATGAATTATGCAGGTTAAGAATTTATTGAGAATATATTTTGTGTGTTGATTGAAGACTATCTATTTTATGGCACTTGGAGGGTTTACATAAAAAGAGATGTGAGGAATAGAAATTATACATGTAGAACTCCATCGTTGCTCTCATTGGACGCCGTTCCCATTCTGCCTCTTGTTTATAAACCTATTTCAGAAGCTTCCTTATGTGTTCTCTCTCTGAGCTTTGAGGACATCTGATGATTGGGTTATTCTGTTCCTATACTCAGGGAGAGGCAGGATTCACAGATCTTTACTTCCTGTCCCTGTGCTAGGACGGCTCCCCAACTTCCAGTTCTAGTCCTGCCTCAGAGGGAGAAGCAGCTTTAGAGCGAGCTTCATAGCTAGGCCTTATCTTTGTCTTCTCTTTGCTTGCCTTTTTTCCTTACAGTTTTTCCCCACCTTAACAATCTAATCCCTCTCATCTAAGGATCTCCTTTTTCGCTTTTTCCTCCATTTTCCTGCCGGTCTTGTCTTTTCCCCTTCCTCCTCCCACCCCTTTACCTTACTCTTTGAGTGGTATGGTGGAGAGTAGAGACCAGATGGGGGAAGAGCTTATGTCCGGGGACGAGGAGCAAGTCTCAGGGTTCCTGCCCCGCCACAAAAACATTGCGGCGGGGAAGCCGTCTTCAAAGCCAGCGGGACAAGCGAAGTGGCACGAGCGCCTTGCCGCTGAGGCAGCGGCGCAGAAAAGAAAGCACAGAGACGACAAGAAAAATGGCTCCAAAAAGGTGCGCGCTGCGGAGAAAACGGAGGACGCGGCTCCCACCCCCCATTCGGCCCCTGGGAGTAACGAGGGTGCGGTGGAAGAAGAAACCTGTAATGCCGGCTCCACGGGAGAATCTGCTACAGGCGAAGCATGTGGTAATGTACAGAGTTCTTTTCCCCTTGCCCCTGGGGGGGAGGGGGCGGATGATCGAAGCATGCTTGACTTAATGAGAAGAGTTCTCAGGGAAGAAATGGCTCTACTTGCCGGCCCCTCGGGCAGGGGTCCCTTGAGTTCCAGAGCCTCCTCTCCCTCTAGAGACTCTATTCGGTCAGAGGCTATAGACAGGCCGTCCTGCAGCCGCTCCTACAACCCCTGGCCAACCAAGGCCGCCAGAAAGGCTCCTCTCTCTAGCAAAGTTGGGGCACAGCATGCTAATCTCTCCACGGAAACGGAAGAGAAAGAGGAGGGAGAGTTCTCTTCTGAAGAAGAGAGGGAAGAAGGGGAGGAAGGGGCCCCAGACCAAGACCACCAGTCACGCCTCTTCGCCAGTGAGGACTACCAGTGAGGACTACCTCTTAAGCAAAGCTGTGGCTGCCCTCGACCTCCACGAGGATGAGGACACAGAAGCCATTAAAAACTAAACTATATTTAGGGACACTAAGGAGTTCTTTGCCAGGGTTAAAACTAAGTCTAGTACTGTTCCCTTCCCTGAGTATTTTGAGGACCTCATTCGATCAGAGTGGGAGAAACCCATGTCACACAAACAGGTCCCCATTTCAATAAAGAAAATGTATACCTTAGAACCCAGAGCAATGGCCCTCTTGCAGGTTCCTTTGGTTGAGGCCCCTGTCACAGCCCTTCAATCGCCCAGTCTGATTTCAGAGGACGGTGCAGACAATATTAAAGACTCTCTGGACAGAAAGGCTGAGTATGCCACAAAAAGAGTGCATGAAGCAGCTGCCATGTCCATTCAGGCATCAGCCACCACCGCCCTGTTCGCAAGAGCTGGCATTATGTGGACAAGGAAAATAATTGATTTAGTTCCTCAGGACAACAGAAGAGTTCTGGATGGCCTCAAGAGGTTGCTGAAAGCCATTAACTTCATGGCTGATGCATCGCTAGATTCCATGTCCTTCTCAGCCAGGTCTCTGGTGGCAGCCTCCGCAGCCAGAAGGGCACTCTGGATACATCCCTGGTCAGCTGACAACGGCTCCAAAGCACTACTCCTGGGCTACCCCTTTGAGGGAGGCCACCACCTTTTTGGTCCTAAACTTGACGACATATTGGTTGAGACAAAGGATAAAAAGAAGGCCCTCCCTAAGTATACCAAATTAAAGAGGGACGGAAAAGCCTCTTTTTCTTCTTCCTTTCATCCCTTCAGAACTTCCCATTCCATGGCAAGACCTAGACAGGACGGCAGACGAAACGCCTGGAATTCCGGCTGTGGCTCCTTCAGGAGAGGAGCCAGATTCGGAAAAGGCTCTCAATTCCAGGGACAAGGTGACAAAAACAACAGGTTTGGTGACAAGCAGGCCAAACAATGACCACCCGTCCGGCCCAGTGGGGGGGGAGACTACAAGCCTTCGAGAACATCTGGAGATCGTCAAACCCCGATGTCTGGGTGTTCAGAGTCATCCAAGAAGGCTACAGAATAGAACTTGTCAGCACTCCTCCAGACCACTTCATACTCTCTCCCACATCTCAAAAACCAGAAAAGCGTCTTCACACTCACTTGGCAGTCCAGCATCTTCTCGACATCCAAGCCTTAGAACTGGTACCACGCACGGAGCAACACACAGGGGTCTACTCCGTGTTTTTTCACGGTCCCAAAGCGCAACAAGGACTGGCATGCCATCTTGGATTTAAAATTTTTAAATCGCTATGTCATTTACAAGCGATTCAGGATGGAGACTCTGAGGTCCATCATCGAAGCCCTAACACCACGGACTTATCTAACATCGATAGACCTCACGGAAGCATACATGCACATCTTAATTCATCCATCGCACCGAATATTTCTGCGCTTCGCACACGGTCCGTGTCACTACCAGTTTTGAGCCTTACCATTCGGCCTCTCGTCAGCCCTACAGACATTTACCAAGGTCCTCATCACCCTCGTGGCTCTGCTGAGAGAACAGGGAATCCACATATTCCCCTACCTGGACGACATACTGGTGAGCGCACCCTCTCAGTCCATAGCAATTCAACATACTCAGACTGTGATGCAGACATTGTCTCAACACAGATTTCTAATAAACTTGGAAAAGAGCAAGGTTTTACCATCCCAAACTCTTCACCACCTGGGAGCAATCATAAATACAAAGCGGAATATGGTTTTCCTCCCACCAGACAAGATAACGACCATAACAAACTTAGCAAGAACCTCCTTAGTCACAAGGTCGATAGGGCTCTCCATTCTGGTCAGACTTCAAGGACTCACGGTTTCATGCATTCCTATGGCTCCCTGGGCCCGACTACACATGCGAGATCTTCAATGGTTTCTAAAACCATATCAAGTGCAAATTGCTCGGAAGAAGAAGCCACGCCTGGCACTTATGTCCCACGTCAAAACCAGTCTGCGGTGGTGGACCAAGAGTTCCAACCTATCAAAGGGACTCGCTTACATTCAGGGCCCTTCGACTCAGATCTTCGCCGATGCGAGTCTAGAAGGGTGGGGAGCCACCCTTTACCACCATCTAGCCCAGGGGTCGTGGTCATCAACAGAACATCTCCTTCACATCAACAGATTGGAGTTGAGGGCGATCAAAAGAGCACTCCTGCAGTTTCTTCCGATGATCAAAAACCAACACATTCTGGTCAGAACGGACAATGTATCTGCAAAAGACCACCTCAGCAAGCAGGGAGGGTCTCGTTCCTCCTCCCTGCACGCCGAAGCAGTGGTAATTCTAAATTGGGCAGAAAGACACCTTGCCTCACTCTGGGCGGAGCACATCAAGGGCACCCTAAACACTGGCTAAGCAGGCAACAAGTGGACGAGGGAGAATGGACCCTCGACAAGAACATCTTTGTCCAGATTCAAGAACGGTTCGTTCCGCTGGCAGTAGATCTGTTTGCCTCGGGGCAGAATCATCAAGTCCCAAGGTTCTTCTCCAGGTTCATTCACCCAAGAGCAGAGAGAGTGGACCCCCTGGAATCTCCGTGGCCAAGAGGACGACTTTACACCTTCCCTCCCTTGCCAATCATTCCAAAGGTGCTACGGAAGTTGAGGAAGGAACAAGCACATGTTATCATGATAGCTCCACATTGACCCCGCCGTCAGTGGTTCCCAACGCTCAGAGAACTCTCAGTACAGGAACCATGGGAGCTTCCGGTATGCCAAAACCTATTGTATCAAGGTCCCATTCTGCACCCAGATCCGGCGTGGCTGAGACTGACCGCTTGGGACTTGAGAGGCAACGGCTGTTAGACAGGGACTACTCTTCGGATGTAGTATCCACCATGCTGGAGGTGAGAAGAGAGTCAACCAAACATATTTACAGCTTCACATGGAAAGCTTTCGCTAGATGGTGTAACAGAAAACATCTGGACCCACTCGACATGACTACAGCCGGCCTCCTTAGCTTCCTTCAAGATGGGCTAGACCAGAAGCTTAAGTCTTCAACTCTTCGACGACAGGTTGCTGCTATCGCCACCGTCATCCCTCTCCTGGATGGCTACCCCATCACTACTCATCCTCACATCGCCAGTTTCCTGAAAGGAGCCTCCACCTTGTCTACTCCTGTAATCCACCGATTTCCAACGTGGTGTCTACACCTTGTCCTGAACGCGTTAACCAAACCTCCCTTCTAACCACTACGGGAAGCATCACTGACCCTTTTACGTATGAAAACACTTTTTCTAACAGCAGTGACTTCCGCAAGAAGAGTATCTGAAATAGGTGCTCTCTCTTCCAGGAAAAGCCTCTGCATATTCCATTCAGACAAGGTAGTCTTACCTCCCGACCCGTCTTTCATTCCCAAAGTCAATTCTAAATTTCATTGGCTACAAGAGCTCCACTTGCCATCTTTCTGTCCTCACCCATCTCATCCGACAGAAAGAAACTGGCACACCACTGGACGTTAAAAGAGCACTTCATGTCTATTTGAATAGGACAAAATCCTTTCAGAAAACTGAAGCTCTTTTCATCTTGGTTACACCTCCTAACAAGGGATTTCGTATGTCGACCGCCTCCATCAGCAAGTGTATTCGTCAGTGCATACAACTCTGCTACAAACACTCTGGTATCCACATCCCATCGGGGATTACGGCCCACTCTGTTCGTAGTGCTGCCACCTCGGCGGCCTTCGATAAACAAGCCTCAGTAGAAGAGATCTGCAAGGTGGCAACGTGGTCCAGCCTGTCCACTGTCGTGAGATATTACAAAATTAATACCTACTCTTCAGCGGATGCGGCTTTCAGAAGAAGGGTACTTCAACACGTGGCAACCGTGACCTGAGCCCACCCGAGATTAAAACGGCTTTTGAAAATCCCAATCATCAGATGTCCTCGAAGCTCAGAGAGAGAACGGAGCCTTGGCTTACCTGTGAGGGCTCCTTCTTCTCTGAGCGGAGAGGACATCTGGCCCGCCCAGGGCGAAGATCCGCAGAAGAACTATAAAACCATACCACAAATACTCTCAGAGTATGGAAAGTTAGAGGGCATATTCTTACCCTTTGTTTTTTCAATTGTTGCCTTACTGTTGGCACTGTTATTAGCCTGTAGTTTTTTGACTAACTTCATGTTCTTCACTTTGTGTAGCTACCGTTGATTGTATTGTTTTTTCTTGCATGTTATCTTACTCCTGTCTTCAATTTCTGCTTGGGAAGTCCTCGAACTGGAAGTTGGGGGGCTGTCCTAGCACAGGGACAGGAAGTAAAGATCTGTGAATCCTGCCTCTCCCTGAGTATAGGAACAGAATAACCCAATCATCAGATGTCCTCGAAGCTCAGAGAAGAAGGAGCCCTCACAGGTAAGCCAAGGCTCCGTTTACCTTTTTCATTGTGCAGTTGTAGGAGTTAGGAATTTGGTTATTGTGTTGAAATTAAAACTGAAGGCCTTTTTATATGTTTACTTAAAGCTTGCTCCTGCCACATTTTAGCCCATCTACAATATTATCGTAACAAGTATTCTTTAGACAACTGTGGCATGATAGTCAATTGGCTTGTAGTGGATACAAGAATAACAGGTGAGGGGCAAAGAAGGTAAGATGGTGCAAGATCCATAAAAAGATCTCTAGCATGTTTTTCTTAGTAAATATCAGAAGTAGAGCCATCCTACTCAATTTGGATTAGAACCACAACATGGGAGGAAAGGTGTTAACTCCTGTGCTATTTTCTAGGTCTCCAATGGTCCAATTGCTATTTATCTTTGGAGGAAATAGACTGGCAACCTGTATGCATCGTCCATAAATAGGAGCTTGGGGGTGATGGAAGAGGCACTTGTGGTTAAAAAAAAACCCACTACATGGAAAAAGCTAAACCTTCTCCTCATGGTACCATGACCCCAGTTTGAATCTGTCCTCCCCAGACTGGCACTGTTTTTAAGAAAAGGAATTGTAGATCCGATGAAGGATCTCCTAGCATCTTGTTTAGTTTAATCTTGTATCTGTTTGGTCAGGGCAGGACAGTTTTGCTGCTGTTCACTTACCTTTTTAAAAACAAAATTGGACTGCAAAATTTTGTTTCTGCATACAAATTATGTAATGAGAAACTACACATATTCAAGCACCCCCTCCCAAAGATTGGCAGAAATGACATGATATGTTAGTAGAGTATGTATGAGTGTGAAAGGAGTATGAATGCTATCATTTATCACTGATTACATCACACACTATATTTGAGATTGATGCCACATGCCAATCTGCAAAGCTGTGGTTTTTCTTATGTATAAAATATAGTGCTTCACAGAGGCGATGCAAATCAAATAGGGCTTACAGTGAGGAACGAGATGGCCACTAGGAATTTTAAAAAAGTGCTTTGAGCGGGAACTAGAGGCACAGTAACAAGTCAGTTATTTGAAAGATCAGGTAACAAGGAAGGTGTTAAGGAATGCTGATTGTCACATAACTGCATGCTTTAAAAACAAACAAGCAAGTGTGATGTTTTAATATGCCCATTTGTTTCGTGGCTCAGCTGAAGGGAAGAATCGTGTAGCAGACTGAGGCAGCGGAAAGCTACAGCAAAGACAAACTGCCTATGCAGCCATCACACAGTTCATTACAGAAATTTTCTGTGTACAGTTGGAAGACAGGTGGAGTGAAGGTCTAGGGACACCAAGTCCATGGAAGGATAACAAAATGGAATGGAGGAACTCTGTCTTCTCCTAAGTGTGGCGCCCGCATATCTTGCTACTATTGTGAGACAGAGAACCAAATTTTTGCGAGTGTGTTTAATAGCTCAGCACTTTAGCTCAGAATATTGTGGTTTCTGTTGATACAGATAACTTAAAAGCCATTCCACCCTTTATGCAAATAATCCCTGTGTGAGATTTATTCAGGTAATAGAACTAAGATTGCAGTTCTGGCAACTTCTGAAAGAAAAATGAAAGATTTGGGAAGCAATCCTAAACAGGTCTACTCAGTAGTAAGTCATTATATTCAGTAGGGCCCAGGAAAGTGTTCTTAGTATTGCAGCCTCAGTTGTACGTACTATATTATAAAGGCTTGCAAGTTGGGTTCTCTTTCAGACTGCTTTTCTTGCTCATAATGCAAAATGAACATCTCTGCATTCCCAGAAGCTACAGTGTACTGCTGAACCATTTCATTTCATTTAGCTTTAAAATTAAACTAAATGAAATTAAATAGTTCAACAGTACACTGTAGCTTCTGAGAATGTACAGAGATGTTTTGAAATTAAACTACTGTTGTAATGACTGGAGGAGCACTCATTTTCTGTGAGAATTCTGGATAACATTAAAATTAATAGCGCCATCCTAAGCAGTTACACTAAGTTCATTGAGTCCAGTTCAGTGGACTTGGAAGGATATAACTCTGCTTGTGATAGCACCATCAGTCACTAAAACACACGGAGATATATATTGGCAGCTGTTATGATCATAAATAGGCACCTGTAAATGCAGTCTGATGTGTTAAGACTATGTTTATTGGGAAGATATGCATAGCAGAAATTGAACTGCCCTGATGAGTGATTTTTGGTAATCTCACAGCCATTATTCTGATGACTATTAAGAACTGAAGACTGATAAAGGACTGCCACACTCATACAAAAACAAAAAGGGAACTACCTAATGCCCATGCAATGTCTTGTATCATGAAGGATTCTGACAATTCTGTACTCTGGCTCAAGTTTTATTTTGAGGCCTGGTATTATTCACAAAGCACGTTGTAACAAAGCAATTCTATTCTGAATTAAACCAATTTTCTGTTTGGAATTGTAATTGATCTCTGAATTATGACCTGTCCCATGCTGCTGCTGTTGCATTTGGAGCAAGGCTTAACTTTTTAAAAGTTTTTGGAATCCTTGCAATAGATTGATAAGTATAAGAATTCCTGTATTTATTTTATTTTATTTTTTATTCATTTTTTAAACTTTTAGCCTGCCCTCCCTGGCCAAGGCCAGGTTCAGGGCAGATAACAACAATAAAACAATAAAATATAACAAATTCCAAACATTAAAACCAGATGGTGCACAGTACTTACAAACTGGCGGACAGGCCAACCCCTCCAGCGTAATTGTACTAACTACCAGGAAAAAAAGGGGGGTGGGAGGTAGATTTAAATTTAAGTGAATATTTGGCTTCATGGTAACTGTTCTACCTGTTCTGTATTCTGTCCTCCCTTTGCTGCTTATATTGCTTGAATTCATGAACACAGACAAGAGTCTCATTGATCTTCAATCTGTTGCGTGGGCACCCTTTGAACTTAAGAGCTGTGCAGTGGCTCAGTACAGCCAGCACTAACCACTACAGTGGCTCAGTACAGCCAGCACTAACCAGAGCTCTTCCCATTGAACGACACTGACTGTGCTGCAGTGGCTGGGAGAATCCTTTCATAGCACACTGCTTTATCCTCCTAAGCGATGACCTGCAGGGCTGGCCTCTTGTCAGAACACTGACTTCTCTCCCTGCAGCGAACACACACACTCTGTCACAATATTTACTTAGCGTATTTCCCCCCCCACTGGGTGATAAATGGAAGTGTGCAGAGTGGCTTCTCCATCAGCAACCAGGTTTGGATCACTAGCTTGTTTTATGAGACTGCTGATCCCACCGCACTTCTCTTCCTTCCCCCCTTTCCACCCCCAAGTATTAGAGCCGATTAGCCACGTCATTAATTCTTCAATTTGACGGCTGATATAGCAAGAGCTAGAACACACTGCTGACCCCATATAATAGAACCCTTGCCCCTTAATATATTGATGATGGGAGAAGTTAATTAAAATTCCTCAGAGCGAGGGTGTCAGCTAACCCATATACTTGTCCCTTCCAAGAAAATGTTGCTGCCAACCTAAAAGAAAGTGAGCTTGGGGGTAAAAAGGGGCTTTGCTAGCACAGGGTGAGAGTCAAATCCCGCTTCCATCCTTCTTTAATGCTTTGTATAGTCTTACTGAACAGAGTTAGTTTTGAAGTGGCTCAGGAGCCTTTAGGATCCTTCTTTCCTTTGCTGGTATGCGTAAATTTAGGAGGCTGCTTTGGTGCCTTTCTGATGGAGCAGAGCATTACTGTTCATTGGCAATTGTTGACAAAGCCATTTTTGTTTCACTCTAAAAAAATATTGATTGGTTCTCCCAGGGTTCACTGATGATCTAGATTAAGAGTAGGTTTGTGGGTTGTGTTAGCCTGACCCTGCTTGGTTAGAACATAGTACTGAAATCAATCAAATTTTATTTTGATACAATATCATCTCTGAATAAAAATCAAAGTTAGGTTCAAATAATAAAAAGTTGATGGTTCTGGGAGGAAAAATCTTCTATGGGGAAAGGCTTTCAATCAGCCATTTACGAATCCCACAAGACCAGAGGCAAAATTTGGCTACTTGAGTGGTTATTTCCTGAGAGGAGTCTGCTAAGAGAAGGGAAACTTTAGCTTCTTCAGATCTCCCAGGAAAGGATGACAATACCGAGAGAATGTACTGTGATCTTATATCATTGTAGAATGGATATTGCAGCAGAACATGTTCTATTATTTCCACTTTCTCTGTTTTGCATGGGCGTAATCACTGATAAAAGGCACTATGGAGATACCTGATCACAAGAAGGAGGAAAGATGGCGGCTGGCTTCTAGTACTGAGATAACAGCTGCAAAAGCATATTATCTGCAAGGCAGCAAGTGTTGCCCCTCACCTTTGGTACAGATGAATAGGGGGCTGGAGCAAGCTGAAGATCTACACACTGTACAACATAGATAGGAGGATGCGTCTGACTTTTGTCCCAAAAAAGCAGCGCTCTCCCTATTCACTGAGTAGAACTAGATATTTAAAATTCCTTATAGCCCTATGGTTGTATACTGTTAACTCCATAAAGGCAATATAGTGATAGGAGCATTTGTGCTTCTTCTCTAATGTGCACCTCTTCTCAAATGAAGAAACTGAAGCAATGTGTGTTATCTTAAGAAAGGTTTAACATGTCACTGATAGTGGCAAATCACCGTCAAGATCCCACCCGGATTTGCAGAGCTTGGGCTGAATTTCTAGAACAGGCTGCTCCATAAAATGGACCATAAATAGAATGATACCATTAATCTCACAGGGATGTCCCTTGCAGAAAGTTCTTCAGATATTTTCTTTATGATAATGAAATGGAAGAATTTTTCCAGCTTGGTTTTTCTCTTTTTTCCTTATGAAGGAAGGTAGTTGCATCCTTGACCCTGCTCTTCTGGTTGCTTGAAGCAATAGCTTTAGGTTTTTGGCATGACTGAGTCTTATGCAGTCTTAAATACTTAATTATATTGATTTTGCATTTTGGAGTGCATGCAGATGTGTGTGTGTGTTAAGTGCCGTCAAGTTGCTTCCGACTCATGGCGACCCCATGAATGAAAGTCCTCCAAAATGTCCTATCCTTGACAGCCTTGCTCAGATCATGCAAATTGAGGGCATGCAGATACATGTTCTTTTACCAAATCAACAAATTCAACTTGTTTGGAGAAAAGTATTGATTTAATTTTACTTTCTTTTCTCTGGTGAGATTATGAGTATTGTAAAAAGAAACTATGTTCTTTTACCATAATTTTTATTTATTTACAGAATTTATACACCGCCTTTCTGTCCTCATCAGGGCCACTATCAGCAAATTAGCTACTGTACCAACTTTTCCTTTAATTCAGTGCTACTTGTGTTATGACAGCTGCTGTGATTTAATTTCTTACTTTTGAGGGCAAGGAATCATGCTGAGGGCAGGGAAGAAGCCCATCTCTTGTACAATTTTGTGCAGGCAAGGAGAAAATGCCTGTGTTGGTTTCTCCTGTCACATTGATTACAGCTCAGGGGGCCAGCAGTCATAGGACTGCAGGTTTCCATTTCCAGTCAGTGATCTTTCTCCTCAATTTTTCAAACTTCCAAGGGGAGGGATGGAGAAGGTAATTTTCCTGGGCCATAGCTGCTGTTTACTTTTGCTTGGCTGTGCAGTGTGCCTTTGTTTTTCCACCTTTGATCAGTGTTTTGCTAGCAGATAATTTAGCAATTGCATCCCAGGGTGGAAGTGTGGAGTTAAAGTTAAAATTAGTTTTTTTTTTTTTTTTAACTTCACCGGCTGATGAAGCAGGGATAGCAAGAGGGGAGGCAGCGGGGGCCATAAATCGTACTGCTGGTGTATCTGCTTCTTGCAGAAAATGTAACCCTCTGATGTCTCCACAGCACTTTCATTAACATTTAAATTAAGGGTTTGTTTTTCAGTGACTGGGCTTTTCATGGCCTGACTCGTGCAAGGCTGCCTTACCAGCCAGTTACAATAGCAATCATTGCTTCATTTATTTTTTTCCCATCTTTCTTTGGGGAGGGCAGCGACCTGACAAATGTTCAAAGAGAATCCACAGCAGACCTGTGCAGGTACCCAGGCAGCAGGATGAAGCTTCTTTCCTTCAATTAGAGAGTTGTCCATGTTTCTCTCCTTTTTTCCCCCTTTTCCCCTCCCTTCCCCTTCAAAGACTTGTTTGGGGCCTGTTTGGAATGTGATTGCCCCAGGTGCAACCAGCTCTGGACACTTCTTACTCTTTAAACAAGAACTTCAGATGAAGGATGTGTGTGGAAGGTGGAAAGCAAGCCAGTAATAGACTATGTTGTTGAAGACTATCTCCATTCCCCTTCCCTCAGCAATGCTGGCAACGTCCAGTTTCATGTAGTAAAACTGTGGGGTCCATGACCTTTAATGAGAAGTGAATTTTGGAATCGTGTATGAGAGAACTGAGGAAATTAAAGAGCGGACTTTAATTTTGGTGCTTTAGTTAATGACCAATGAAGTGATTGAATTATGGCATATTCAACAGAGCATCTGTGGAGAGTTCCTCAGAGGTTCAAGAGTACATGACCCTTGATATAGTCTAGAAGAGAGTGTGTAAAACATAAACTGAGTGCCTCAGGGAGCTCAGTATGAAGTAGTACTACATGGCTGCATATTTAATATCTGAAAACAAAGGGCTGTTCTATCAAAAAGACCTTAATTTTGTGTTAGTTACTTGCCTTTAAGGGCAGCTTCACATATTGCAATAGGTGCATGTTAAAAATTTAGCGCATACTCTTATTTCTTGTCAGCTGCACCTCTTTTTTAGAAACAGGTACATGCCGAACTTTAAATGTGTAGCTGTTTCCAATGTAATGTGTGAAGCAACTCTAAAAGGTAGGCAAGAATATGGCTAAGGCCAATCGTACACTTTTCTTTTCTTTGGCCTTTGTGGCCCTATGATGCCAGTTGCCCTCTAAAGCAGCATCATTTAGTGAGCAGTATCATGTGGCTGAACTGTTTGAGGAGCCCACATGTTGCATCAGTTCTAGGAAACCCGATCACAAGTGCAGGCACTTACAGTAACAAGGAGGTGAAAGCTGCCAGGCTGTTTCTCTGCAGGTGCTAGCAGGATCAAGTTGCAGAGCTGCCATTAAAACTATCCTGGCTGGTGATTAATGTAGGACACGGGGCATACACATTCTTATTCTGGCACTGTGAAGACCTGCCCTGAAAACTAAGTTGGTCTCTGAATTTCAGTGGTTCCCTACCCTTTTCAGACTGTCAACTACTTGTCTGTGATGAGTGAGTCTCGGTGAAGATCTTTGTCTTCACTGGCTTGTTACACTTGCTGCAGAGATGATTTTGCAGTGGTTAACTAGTGGCTGGGGCATGTGAACAGCTTGCTCACATGGTATGTTTTCCATGCAACAAGTTACCATTGCTGTGTAGTATTCAGTGACTTTGAAGCAAGATAGTGATTCAAACGTTTCTAGAAGCTGCTGGTTTGTTATGAGATGGAACAGTTGATTCTGATTTCCTTTCTTGGAAAAATTCAGAGCGGGAGCTGTGGTAGTCTGCTATAACAAAACAAAAGTCTTGTGTCACCTTCAGGGTTAAGATTTACTGTGGCAGGAACTTGCAAAAACTAAAGCATACCCCATCCAATCCACAAAACATGTCCAGTTCAGGTATGCCTGCACAAGACATGACTCAATGGCCAAATGCAGCTCCATTTTTTATCAGATGGTAACTTGCCAGGTGTTGCACACAAGGTGGTTATATGTGGCCCCTCTATTACAAAGTGGCTGAGGGAAGCAGTTGATTAAAAACTTACTGTTCTGTATAAGATACATGGGGGCTACAGTGTGCAGATAGTGCTGGTATATACGTCCTACTATAGCAGTCACTACCATGAAATATACCCCAGACGCCTGTAACCAAAGCCTGGTGAGATGCTTCCTTCAGCCATTTTAGTAGTCATGTTTGGAGAGGAAAGCATGTTGCAACTATCTCTGCCTCTGGTCATATAATACCTCAGAGCAGAAATGTACTTGCCAGCAAGCAGCAGGTATGAGTAGAGCATGTTTGTCAGAAGTATCTCATGTGCCTTTTTCATTGAGACTCAAGGCAGAGACTTACAGTAAGTTACCTTCTGCTCACTGTAGGTCTATCTAGCTCAGTACTGTATACTCTGGCAGTGGTTCTACAGAGTTTCAGGCAGAGAAAGGGGTTTCCTAACAGCCACTACCCAAGGTCCTTTAACTGGAGATACCAGGGATTGAACCTGGAATCTTCTGCTAGCAATCCAGCCACTATTTCTCTTTCACTGCTTTTAATTACTTCCGCTTTGAGTTGATGTGGTAGGAAAAATAAAAAGGCATGGATCGTATAGTCCAGGAAATAGTAAAGAAAATAGTGTACTATTCATAGTTGCTGGGGCCATCCTTGGAATGCATCTTGAAGGGAGGTTCAGGAGTGGATTTTGGGACAATTCTGTATATGTAGTGGGTTATACTATAGCCCTGTTCTGTTCAATCATTACAATTCTGGCACTCGAGAGCATGCTACCCACAATCCTCCTGATATGTATGGTTGCCACTTCGTGTGAAGAGATCAACACAGGTATGATCCAGTTTTGGTATATGTGATCAGAAACCCAGATTTTTGGACGTATGCATTTGTGTATGCTGAAGCTGGAAAATAATATTTTGCCCTATTCACACAGGATGGTGATCGCATATGTCAAAAGGATTGCACACAGCACAATTTTCCCTTGCATTCTGCTGGATCACCAAAACTGTACTGACTGAAGAGGCTTAAAATGCCTACTTTTGTTCCTGATCCATTAGTGTAGTGATAGTCACTCAGTGGCTCTGGGAGCCACATGTGGCTCTTTGAGATGCTGCCGGTGGCTCTTCTGAGCACTGTTCTCCTATGTGGCACTTGCTATGTGTTTCAGGAAAGTGGTCAAGGCCCTTGCCTGGTGGGGGCTTGTGGTTGGCAGGTGGTTCCCACTTTGAAACCTCTTACGCCAAAGGAACAGGTAATGTGCAGGCCTCCCTGAGGTGCATGTATCATGGTAGGGATGGAAGTAAATGTGGCTTTTTTGGTTCTTGATAGTTGCACATATTGCTCTCTGAAAGCTTTGCAGTGAGTACCACTGCATTAGTGGATGCAACGTATGTATCAGTTACAACTGCTGAAACTTGTTCAACACCTCATATCCCTTTTGCTCAGTTGGCCAAGCGAGCAGTTGCCATGGATTTATTTCTGAACGAACCTCCCTGTTTTGGGGGGAGATGCTCTTTTTTCTGTTGATTGAACTCTCTGGTCACTCACCTTGGCGCAACTCAGATGACTGCAGCTGAGTGACTTCTGGAGAAGTAAGTAGAGTAAGGTTTTTCCCACTGCATTTGTGGGTGGGGGGAGAGATACACTTCCCCCACTGCTGATAAAACACCAATGAATCTTTGACGAGATGTAGGTCAAAATTTTCTACACTGTGACCTTAATAAGTGGGGTTGATTGGCAGGCAGCCTTGGCTGAAAGAGCGGCCAGTCCCTTTCATCTCCTTTAGTGTCGCTTGAGACAATGGACTCAGCATATTTTCCTTGTTGCTTCCCCTTTGAAAAGGGCCTGGTATCTCTACTAGATACCTGTGACATGGGGGTCTTGATTGGGGTCTCATGAAGGGTTTTGCCAGTGTGTCCAAAGGCCAAGAAGACAAAAGCGATCAGTAGGTGGAGGTCTCAGCTGACTGCTGAAGAAGGGAGGGGAGGGTTCTGGAGGCAGTGAAGGGAGAAGCGACTCCTGTTGGGAGTTCTTCAAGAGAGGAGGGGGCGCAGAGTGGCCCATTTTTGTCCCAAACTCAATCAAGCACATCTGCAGAATTGTCCCAGCTGCTGCCTCCCAGTTTCAAAAGAAAATGATCGTTTGATAAACCGGCCTGATTTACCGCTTTCTCACAAGGGAGGGAGGCCCACCTTTGACCTCTATGATTTCACATCAGACTCAGCTTTTCTTTTCCCTTCCAGTTCTTGGAGAAACTTTGAAATGCATCCCTTGCTTTCGCTCTGTCCCTTTACTATTCAACCCCCCCCCCTTTTCTCTTGTTTTGTTGAGGGGAGGAGGAGAACAGGCGCACGGCTTTGGATTTTAAGCAAGTAATTAGTAAAGTCGTCCTTCAGCATAATAAACCAACGGCACCCTTCCTGTGTATTCCCATCATTTACATGCTTGTGGGCATCGAGGGAAACAGGTGGCATTCTTATTGCAGCATATCTTGTACCAGCACCCTCCGCGCCTCTTTGCCTGCTAACTATAGGAATGCACATGAATATATTAAAATATTTTCACACAATGCATGTATTTTTCTAGTGGGAAGGGGCATCTCCTAGATGAAAGACGGCAGTCCCATTGGAACGCTTGTTTCCACTCAGGCACTTGTTCACATGGACTAGATAGAGATGGGGGAAGGGAAAATAGAGAAGAGTGAAGCTTTGTGTTCTGTTTCTTTCTGGAGGGGAGGAGTGTGCTGAGATTTAATGGGGATTTGGACACTGGAAACTTTTAGTTATTTTACCCAGGTTTTTTTTTTTTTTGGTGGAGTGGGGCAGCAAATTGAAATACTTTCATAATATAGCAGGTAATCATTTGGTGAGCAGAACTGGCTGGCAGTTGGAATAGCAAAATATATCAGGATGTCTTGGGGGCCTCTTAACAGTTTGTTGCCCTAGTAGTTTGGCACCCATGATAGAAGAGGAAATCCACAGAGGTTTTCATTCACATGGTTAGTAAGCATATAAACATACTTGTAATTCTGCATGTCATATCCAAGGACATGCAACTGTTCTTAAGTTCCCATTGTTTCATGTGTCCTGAAATCTGTTGCCAAGGTTGCCTAATGTAGGGCCAGGATGGTTTGGTTTCATTTAAAACTATTCAAATAACTAATTTGAATAATCAAAAGAAGTGCTAATTGTAAATGACTAATTCAAATCAAGTTTCCAACTTTCATCTTTATTGAACAAACATTCATGTAAGCTGCACATTACGATTAAAACATATCCACTGTTTGCAACTAAATAAACCAGAGATTAACCCCAAACCTCTAATTAGGCAGCCTGATTCGTGCTACAGAATTTATACTTATAAGCAATTTTGATTTCATTCCAGCTCTCTCTATATATATAAGGCAGGGCGTTTTCCAAGAAATTATAACTGGGTGTCCATTTCCAAGCTCTAACTTGGCACCTTTCTACTTCATGGAGTTTAATTTTTATATCATTAACATATCAAAATCATATATCTTTTAAATGGAGAAAAGATGAGACTGTATAAAAATACATACATTTGAGGAAGGGGAAAGTAATTATTGGTGGCACTACACCCCGTAGTGTTCCTATGGAACAAAAAAAATAGAGTTGAACAAAAATGCTTGAGCAGACTCTGATAGTTCCATCCGGTGCACCATGCTTCAATAGAAGCCACCTCCAAGATACTTACATGAAAGTAAGTTCCACTTAAGTCTATGGGAATTTTTCAAAAGTAAAAAAAGTTTTATGGTCTGCTTGCAAGCTTGCTCTGCCTTCGGGGAGGAATCTGATCCTGTTGTTTCAGTTTGTCAGATGCCTGCTTAAGAGAGAAATCTGCCCTAAATTTGCAATCGAAAGGCTAACCCTTGTATACAGTTAAGCCAAAGAGGGAGGTAAAAGATTTTGTTCACAAGCTTTAAGGAAGACTGGTGCTTTGTAAGAACCTTGGAAATTTGTGTAGTAGGCCTCTGTGTTCTACAGTTTTTGTTCAGTTTCATAAAATGTTACAATTCTAGTGTTCAGACTTTCAAAGCCATCTAATCTCAGTTCATTATGTGTGGACACTGGATTGTGTTCATGGTTAGGCTTGACTGTCAGTGTGGATACAGAACCACTGCTTTAAAATGCCCTGGCATAAGTATGCTAAGCGAGATCATTTACGTGGAAATTTGCAGAAGCAAGTTCTGGCAGTTAATGGGCTCAGAATAGAGCTTCTCCATTTTATGGAAGTAATGTCAATTTATTTATTATTTAAATTTATATCCTGTCCTCCCCTTGCATAGCAGGGCTCAGGGCGGCTCACAGCATAAATATAATACAAGTAATTTTAAAACTGTTAAAAATTTAAAACAGTGATGTTTTAAGGAGCGGTTTAAATAAAAATATCTGATTTTGATGTCTGTTTTAAAACATAGATGATGTGTGGGTGTCCATTCTATGTAGAACATCCTAAAAGGAAATTTTAAAAATGAACATCATGTATTCTAACACTGGGGAGGTCTACCATTAGCTCCAGAAAACTCCTGAAGGAATTCAGCCACTTACCTCGGCTAAGGATTTCCCTATTCATCCAGTAACAGAGCAAGAATTGGAACTAAGCATGACTTGCCTGTTCTAAGCTTAAATTTTCTTTTCCACTATGAATGGCTTTTGAAGCTTTGCTGGAAATTGTATGGGGAAATTAATGATATGTGTGTGTGTGTGTTAAGTACCATCAGATCGCTTCCGACTTATGGCAACACTGAATTAATGACCTCCCAAACATGCTGTCATTAACAGCCTTGCTCAGGTCTTGCAAACTGAGGGCAGTGGCTTCCTTGATAGAGTCAATCCGTCTCATGTTGGTCTTCCTCTTTTCCTGCTGCCTCCAACTTTTCCTAGCTTTATTGTCTTTTCACAATGTGACCAAAGTATGATAGCCTCAGGTTGTTCATTATAGCCTTTAGGGAAAGTTCAGGCATGAGTTCATCTAGAACCCACTTTTTGCGGGGTGGGGGGATGGTCCATAGTATCTGTAAAACTCTCCTCTAACACCACATTTCAAATGAATCAACTTTCTTCCTGTCAGTTTTCTTCATTGTCTAACTTTTACACACATACATAGTAATGGGGAATACTGTGGCATGAATTAACTTGATCTTGGTCTCGAGTGACGTATCCTTACACTTAATAATCTTCTCTACTCCTTCATGGCTGCCCTTCCCAATCTCAATCTCCTTTTGATTTCTTGGTTGCAGTCTCCCTTTTGGTTGATGATGGAGCCAAGGAATAGAAAATCTTTAATTAAGGGTACAGGATCCCTGATTTCTCCTCCCAGGTCTTGAAGAAGCACACTTGCACAGAAAGCGGAAAGGCCTACATCGAAGAAAGTAACAGTGTATAGATGCGTGTCTCCTTTTCACTGTTATTTTTACAGACTCCAAAAAAATGACATAGGAAGCTAACAGTCAGGTATCCAGTGATCAAATAAGCCAAAGCCGATGACCCACAGCTTGTGTTTTTCAAAACAGGGAACTATTTTGAGGAAACATTTTTAATGTTCTTTTGCACTCTTCTGGGTTGTAGTTGCAGCGCTGTCATGGTAGTCCTGTATACCCCAATAAAAACTGCCCAACTAAAAAAATTGCTGTCCTTATTTCATGCTTATTGGCAAATTCAAGAGCATTAGATCTGTCAGTGTTCCCCCCCCCAAATTATTATTGATTTATTTTTGCTTTATATTTTCCTGTCTTCTCTCTTCCTTGACCCTCCACCATGCAAGAGGAAAATAGCTTTGATTTTTGTTTAGGACAGGGGTTAGAAAGGTTGCAAGGGGCACATAGCCCTCTCATAGGGGTGTCTTGTCAGGGCGCAGCATGAAGGGCACAAACAGATCATAACCTTTAAATGAAAATGCAATGGAGGGGAGAGATGAAAGCATTGAAACAAATTAGATACATCTATAGGGGGTGCTCAACTGGAGAAAATTAGCATTTCTTCCTAATTGGAGTGCAGGGCATTCCATTACAGGGATTCATTACCAAGGGGAGAGGGTGCTGGGCCTCTTTACAGAATTCCTGTTTTATTTTTTAAACCTTACTGGTTTGTATTTATAAAAATTGAATTGGTGCCAGCTTGTATGTATCTACGGATATACATCATTAGTGGTGTGTTTGAATGGAAGAAGGACATTGGAATATTTCTCAGTTTTCACTGTTTATTTCTTTGTGCCTGGAAGAACCCACAGTAGAAGCTCATTTCTGTGACAAGTGAATATAAGGTAAAAGGCACTTTACCATGTAGCAAGTATTAAGCTTGCTAGCCATCTACCACATGTTTAGAAAACTGTAAGACTTTTGCCATGCAACTGGAGCCCAGTATGGTGATTACAGCCACTAGCCATACAAGATAATTATTAAAAGCTGCAGCTGATCAGTAAATGAAGTAGTGGAGTCTTCAGATTTTCCTACATCAGGGCTGTGTTGCATTGAGGGAAACAGCTATAGGTGGTCTGTTCCATCTGGTAGGTTATATCAGCAACACAAAAAAGGGGAACATGAACATCTAGACGACTTTCTGTCGTCACATTGAGTACTGTATCCTGGTTTTGTTGATGTGCCACCGTAAATTTAAAAAGGATTCTGAGAAATATCTACTTTTCTTCCTCTGTCCAAGAGTGACAATTCTTCCCTCTGTTCTTCTACACTCCCTTTTCCTGCCATCTTTTCTCATTCCTGTACCTTTGCTATATTTTTAATAGAAGCAGTCTAGTAGTGTGTGCCATAGAGGAGAGAATTTTGCGGTATTATGCAGAAATTATGATGATCAAACTTTTCCTGAAGTGTGGATAAGCTTATCTCTAATTTGCAAATCTGTTGATTTCTTCCTGTTTCATAAGATGGCAGTGTCTGCTTTTTTCGAGCTTTTCTACCTGTCAGAGGAGAGTTCAATGAGGACTATTCCATGGTTGGCAGGCACAGGCTGCTAATGGGGGTGGGGGGAGAGCCCATTTCCTCAAAGGAGCACAGACTGTGCAAAGGTGACGGTTGAGTTAGAGATTTATTAGCATATGGTTGGGGGCTTAAAAATTACCAGCAGCAGCTTGTTTCCTTCAGAAAAGAAGGCAGAAACCCTGCCTGTTGCTCCTCCCATACTCTAGAAAGAGGGATGAAGAAAGAAAACCAGATAATTGGAAGGGGCAGTTTGTTTGAACATAACTGCAAGGTTGCTTTTTAATTCTTGGGTCTGTTTTAGAGACTCATTTTGAAATTTCAAAGTAAAGGGCAGCTATTTAGCATCACACCTGTTCTTTGCATTATAATGTGTTTCCATGTGGTAGTGTTGGAAAAGCAATCTGCTTTCATTCTCTGTCTGTATTCTGTAAATTGACCTGCTACTATATAGTCCTAGTGCCCGGATAGCATTGTACTACTAGATTCCTTGAACAGTGGCTGGAAGAGTTTGTTACAGAAATGAAGGGAATATAGGTGACTTTCATATGTGTGTTTCCAAGTTCTCTGTTAGTGTGGGACAACCACAGGCATGGTAAACTGCGCTGGGAACACTGATATCTGTGTTCAGAAATGGGGGGCCCATGAGGACACACAGGAGAGGGGAAGTTCCATTCTCCTCACTGGCACCCCTCTCTAAGCTGCCTCAATTTCTCCCGCCTTTGCTCTGGTTCCTGCTTTCCCCCTTCTTTGCTGCCCCCTGCTTTGCGTCTTCCCAATTTTACATTTACCCTATGCTATGCAGAGGAAGGCACTGGCAAACCACCTCTGTTAGTCTCTTGCCATGAAAACCCCAAAAAGGGGTCGTCCTACCTACCTTTTTACCACTCAATTTTCACTCCTCTTGGCTTCTGCTTTTCTCCTATCTCTTCTCCCCACTTGCAGCCCTTGATGCTCTATCCCTCCCCTTTCCTATCCCCAATATGTTCCTCTTCATTTCTCATGGGGCCATGCAATATTGGGTGGCATTTTGGGTTGCTGATCTGAAGGTGAAAGAGTTTATAGTGCATCCTCACTGTCATGGCCAGATCATTACCTGGGTGTTTACTCTAAATGGTGCTCAGATCACTGGTAGGGTGGGATCTAATTAAAATGCTCTGCCACCAAAGAAGGACTTCTCGTCGGCTGTCCACTATCCGCATATATAACACCACTTGGAAGGTATTCCATTCCTGGTGTAGAGACAGGTCCATAGACCCCCTTAATCCAAAGGTGTCAGGTATCCTAGCCTTTCTTGAGGAAGGCCATAAGCTCGGCCTCAAGTGCTCTACCATGAGGAGGCAACGAGCAGCCATCGCTAACCTGGTCCCTCAGGTAGCGGGATACCCACTTTTAAACCATCCTTACATAAAAGCCTTCCTTCGGGGAGTCAGATCCACCTCGCCTCCAGTGACACATAGATTTCCGACATGGAATATACACACAGTCCTTACGGCTCTTACAAGGCCACCATTCGATCCTCTCAGGACTGTGGACCTGAAGTGGCTCAGACAAAAAGTTATCTTCCTGACAGCTATAACTTCGGCTCGAAGGGTTTCTGAACTGGGGGCACTCTCCATCGCTCCCGGCTTATGCGTATTTCATAAAAATAGGGTAATTCTACGACCAGATCCTTCCTTCATCCCGAAGGTGAACACGCGATTCCACAGGGAACAGGAGATTGTCCTCCCAACCTTCCACCCAGATCCGTCCTCTCCAAGAGAGAAATCGTGGCATTCCTTAGACCTAAGAAGGGCCTTAAAAATTTACATCAAGCGTACTCAGCCCCTTAGACTTTCGGATGCATTATTTGTTACCTTAATGGCTCCTAATAAGGGAAAGGCAATGTCCAGGCCTGCCATTAGCTGCAACATCAAACGCTGCATAGTTCAGGCCTATCAGGCTTCCGGCCTGCCAGTTCCCGTGGCCCTCACAGCCCATTCCGTCAGAAGTGCGGCCACCTTGGCGGCCTTCGCCTGGAGGGTTTCGGTGGAAGATTTGCAGGGCTGCCACCTGGTCGTCAATCTCTACCTTCGTCCGCCACTATAAGTTAGACCTTCTGTCCTCCGTGGACGCTACCTTTGGCAAAAAGGTACTGCAGTGCGTGAAGGAATCTTAATGCAAAGGTACCGCAATGCGTGAAGGAATCTTAATCTGACCCACCCAGGTTAATAAGCTCTTGTACGTCCTGAGCTGAAGATGCCCTTGTCTCTCAGGGCAAGAACAAGCCTTGATTACTTATCATGAAGGCTCCTTCTGCTCTGGGAGACGAAGGACATCTTCCCCTCCTGATTAGGAGCACTACTACCTTCCTTCACCACAAATTTACCTGGCACAGTACCAGTTGGCTCTCTATTGTTCTGTTATTAGGTCTACAAGTTGTAGTATTCCTCCTCTTGTCTTGCGACAGGAGGTGTTTCCACCTGTTATGTGGTTGACTTCGTTGCCCTGTTTGTTGTTCTATTTTTTTTCATAGTTCGGTCTTTCTGTATAAAAATGTTATTATGGTCAAAGCTCTAGAAATACTGGAGGAATAGGAGAGGGGAGGGGTTATTTCCTCCAGGAGACAGGAAGGTCCACAAGATTTTTTTTCCTGCCTCCCAGACAAGCAAGCACAAGAACCCGAGCTGAAGATGCCCTTTGTCTCCCAGAGCAGAAGGAACCTTCACAGTAAGTAATCAAGGCTCGTTTCCTTTAGTCACCATGGCTAGTTGCCACTGATAGACCTATCCTCCATGACTCTGTCTAATCCCCTTTTAAAGTTGTCTGTGCCTGTGCCCATCACTACATCCTCTGGCAGCAAATTCTACATTGTAATCACTTGTCGTGTAAAGTAATATTTCCTTTTGTTTGTCTTGAGTCTGCTACCCATCAACTTCATTGGATGTCCTCAACTTCTAGCATTTTGCGAGATGAAGAAAAAGTTCTCTGTCCACTCTTGTTTCCCTGTGTATAATTTTATAAACCACTGTCATGCCCCCCACCCACCCCCAGTCATCTCTTTTCTAAACTGAAAAGTCCCAAATTCAGCCTTTACTTGTAGGAAATTTTTTCTTACCTCTTAATCATCTTGGTTGCCTTTCTTTATATTTTCCCAGCTCTGCAAAGCCCTTTCTGAGATAGGGTGACCAGAACTTCACACAGTATTTATTCCAAGTGAGGCTGCACCATATATCTATGCAGGGGCAGTATAGCACTGACTGTTTTATTTTCAGTTTTCCTAATAATCTCCAGTATATAGTTTTCCTTTGTCGCTGCTGTAGCATACTGGTTTGACATTTTCATTGCACTATCCACTATGACCCCAAGGTCTCTTTCCCTTTTTGGTTTTGGCAAGGTCAGACCCCATTAGCCTATACTTGGTTGGAATGTTTTGTTCCAGTGTGCACCATCTTATACTTACCTATATTCAACTTCATTCGCTACATGGTTGCTAAATGACCCAATTTGTGGAGATCCTCCTGGAGCTCCACACAGTTGGCCTTGGTTTTCATCATCCTAAATAATTTTGTGTCATCTGCAAACTTGGCCAATACACAGCTCACCCCAGTTCCAGATCATTTATGAACAAATTCAATAGCACCAGCCCCAACACTGATCTTTGTGTGACCGACTGCTTACTTCCTTCCATTGTGAGAATTGTCTATTTCTACTCTTTTCCCCTTCATGTTTAACCAATTTTTAATCCATAAGAGGTCCCATCCTCTTATCCAGTGACTGCTAAGCTTACTCAGGAGTCTTTGGTGAGATACCTTGTCAAACGCCTTTTGAAAGTCCAAGTATATAATGTCTGCCAGGTCACCAGTATCTACATGTTTGTTCTCTTTCTCAAAGAACTCCAAAAGGTTGGTTAGGGAGGACTTCCCTTTGCAGTAGCCATGCTGATTTTCTCGCAGCAGGCTTTTTTTTTTTTAAATTTCTTTTTATACAAATTTCAAATATAAATTTCTTATTCTGCATACATTGTTTATATGTCATATTTTTCTCATTCCCTTCTCATTCGCAGCAGGCTTTTTTATCTTTCTGTGCCTAATAATTATATATTTCATTACAGTTTCTACTAATTTGCCAGACTACTAATTCTACTAATTGGACAGAAGTTAGGCTACCTTGTTTGTAACTTCCTGGTTCCCCTGTGGAACCCTTTTGAAAATTGGCATAACATTTGCTACTCTGCTGTCTTCTGGTACAGTGGTTGATTTTAGTGACAAGTTTCACATACAAGTTAGTAGATCACCAATCTCACATTTGAGTTCCCTGAGAATTCTTGGGTCTAAGCCATCAGGTCCTGGAGACTTATTGTTTTGAATTTAAATTTCCCCAGTAGGTCTAGAACTTCATCTCTTTAAATTTCCCCAGTAGGTCTAGAACTTCATCTCTTTAAATTTCCCCAGTAGGTCTAGAATTTCATCTCTTATCACCTCAATTTGACATTTTCTAAACAAATAAATTGGTGCATACGCTTCTTTGTTTTAATTGTTGCATCAAGGTTTTTGTTTCAGGAAAGAAGATCCAAAGTAGGTTAGTACAGATTTACTAGTAGAAAAGAGCAAGAATCCAGTAGCACCTTAAAGACTAACAAAATTTCTGGCAGGGTATGAGCTTTCGTGAGTCACAGCTCACTTTTTCAGAGCTGTGACTCATGAAAGCTCATACCCTGCCAGACATTTTGTTAGTCTTTAAGGTGCTACTGGACGCTTGCTGTTTTCTACTGCTACAGACAGACTAACACGGCTACCCATCGTGATCTATCTCCACAGATGTACTAGTTCTGCATAATATATTTTGCTGCCAAGAGTCAGGCATGCATAATTTTTTTGCTGCTTGGGGCCTAGGCTGTTTCCAGTCTAGCTGCACTCATGGTTGTCTTAGTGTGCCCATCTCAGATGAGCTGCAAACAGTTTCTGCCCCTCTTGCCTGTTGAAGGGTATCAGGTTGCCAAGCCTGGAGAGAGATTCCAGGACAGTAAGGAAATCTTGGCCAATCAATGGGCTGGATTCAGTGATGTGTGTGAGAGGAAAGTAGTGCAACAGCTGCAGCAAGACTAGTGCTTCAGTGTAATTTTTAATGAAATAATGTGCGTATGGAACCAACAGGTGCACAGTTTGGAATCAGTCGTGTTGCTGACCCAACATGCATGCCTATGTGATTGTATCAGAGCACTACTCAAAGTAACAATACCACTAAGTGATTACTAGTTTCAAGGGCTGAACTGAATGGTGTAGCACATCTCATCTGCCATTAGCGACTATCTTATTGAGGGAATGGCCCCAAACTATGAAGAAATCACTATCTGAATACCATGTGAAGTATGGAATGCATTTGCCAATTGAAGTTGGGGATTTGTTTCTGTGCATTATCTTGTTGGTACAGGATGGTGTTTTGCACTAAGGAACGCAAACTCAGAATAAATGGTACAAATTACATTAAATGCATGTATTTACATATTTTGTGTGGTTCTGATTTTGATTTTTCAAAGAACTTTTTATTAGGGCTAGCATGAAAGAAGGAGAGAAGATAGGGAGGAATAGGAATGGGGAGAGAAAAGTGGAAATTATGACTAGATGGCTATTAAAGAGTAGAGAGACAAGACCGTAGACCCATAAGAGAAGGACACACCGCTGTGCAGGGCACTAGACATCCAGAAACATGTTCTGACTTTTGAATTTCCCCCAAGCTTCTTTCCACATATTTCTTAGCTTTTTCTGCCATGGGTGACAAAAAAAATATCAAAACTAGGGTGTCAGGAGATCCAGTTACCGTATCATATGAGCATTTGCATGACAAATCATTACACACACAGGAAGAGTAATGCCACTCATACATTAGATATAGATCTACAGTACATGCATGTCAGAAATAGTGAGAGGCGGCAGGGAGAGTGCGCTTTATACCCTCAAATCTGTGCAGAGGTTCCATGGTGGTGGTGCATTGCTCTCCTCACAAGATGGTAATTGCTTGTTTGACATGAAGGCACTGGCATCATATCCTGCATATAGACATCTCACATGTCAAGATAAAAACTATAAATTAAAAAAAAAAAACCCTACTTGAATCATCTTGATTCACAGCTGAGGAGTACTGACTTTGCAAGCTCCGTTGCTCCAGCCTAATAGTACTTTATCCTAAATGCTGCCTTGGTAAGGATCAGGTAATTAATACATCCCCATGGGGGAGCACAACCATAATTTCTTCCTTTTAATCTTCTTTATTTTGGGAGTGGAGGGGGGTGGATTAAAGCCAGGACAAAAAACTAAGAGGGGGTGCATTTCTGAAGTAGTACCTGTGCTTTGGTTTTTGCAGAGAGCTTTTTGGATGGAGGTGCTGCTTTTCTTCGCTGCCCCCTCCCGAACAGGTTTGGACCCCCAAGAAGCTTTTGTCTGCATATTGCATGCATATCTGGTCCTGCCAGTCCCACATGACACACCCTCCCTTGGCAAAGTCCCACCATTCCGTGATGGTGGCTGAAAGAACCTTGGCTAATTATGCTGGACTGGAAATTACCACTTTGCTGTGTGCTCCTGCTGCTGGGGCTATTTGTTCAGGGACTGTATTTAGTGTGAACAAAGCACCCCTGCAGAGGGAGTCCAGCCCTAAGTGTGAAGCTACAGGTAGGAGCTTAAAATAAAGGGGGTAATTACCAGTGTCTCCAGGTGAAAGCCCACTAAAGTTCAATAAACCAATTTAGTCTTGGGGGTGAAGAGAGGGGAGAATCCCCCTTCCCCAAATAAATGATTCCCACCAGGCAATTAAGGGAACATAATTTCACCCAGGGAAGGGGGTAGTGAACTGTGGCTTAGAAATTGTGGCTTTTTTTTCCTTGCCCTTGTTTGGCATTGGGTGGGGAAGCAAAATGCCTTCATTGAGGAGGGAGGGATGATTCCCACATATACACGGCAACCTCCCTGCTCGTTAAGCGCCTTGAATGTACCTAGTGGGGAGCAGGGGAGGGAGAGAACAAATAAGTCTCCAAAAGGAATCGCTGGAGCTTTACACCTGAGCAAGCTTTGAAAAATTGAACAATGCCATTCAGAGCCTCTTTAAGGTGCTTGTGTGTGGGGGCTTTGGGGACCCATCTGAGCAGTGGAATGGGAATTGTGTCCTTTGTCCACAGTTCTATAGGACTCTTAGTTCAACCCACATTCCCTCTACTGTCCCGTCTCTGGGTAGCTGCTGGAGGAGAAGGCATTTCTGTGAAAGATATATTGAGGCTTACCCAAGGGCCTGAAGGTTGACGTGACATATTGGGAACTGAAGGGATTCTTCCTCTTCTGTGCATTCGGCCGATGAGGGGAGAACATAGCAAGGTCCTTCATGTTTTATCCAGGCAGTTCGACGCTGCATACGTTTCATATGCGAGCTCTTATTTTATGTCAGAACCTAGACATTAGGAAAATAATTACAACACAGCTTTATAAATAAGAGCGCAACTGAACTTTCTCGTTATGGGAGACTGAATGCTTTGGGAGTGCCATATTTCAGTCACTCCAGTATAAGAAGTCGAGTGGCACCTGGCTCCTCCCATCTTGGCTTTTGGGACAGTCAGATCTTTAGCTCTGGTACAAAGTGGCTAAGGGTATACTGGCCAAGTGACTGCCATTTCAAACGTAGCAATGGATGCTAGGAAGAAAAGTTAATATTACATTTTTAAGATTTTGTAAGTCACTTTGAGGACCTTATGTCAAAAAGTGGGAGGTATATAGATCCAATAATATTATTTTGCAAATTATAGTAGACAGTTACAGAAACAGTATTTTGGAAAGCTGTGAAACAGCTTTATTTTCTTTATAAGATATAAGGAAATATTAGGTCCTATACCTAGTTTCTTGAAAATTAAAAAAAAAAAAAATATTTCAGAGTCATAACTTTAGCAGGCATTTGCAGAGCAAAAGTCAAGGTAGTTTTTAAGTACCGTATTTTTCGCTCCATAAGACGCACCTGACCATAAGACGGATCGGGGAACGCCGGCTCGCGCTGTCCTGACGCGCCCAGCGGGCTCTGTGCGGCCCCGCCCGCCTCCCAGCGGTCCGTCCCGACGCACCCAGCTCTGTGCGCCCCGCCCGCCTCCCAACTGGCCGTCGGGGCGAGGAACGCCGGCTTGCGCCGTCCCGATGCGCCCAGCTCTGTGCGCCCCGCCCGCCTCCCAGCGTGCTGTCCCAATGTGCCCAGCTCTGTGCGCCCCGCCTGCCTCCCAGCGCACTGTCTCTTTGTCTCCCTCCGTCCTTTTCTTTCTTTCTCCCCCTCTCTCTATTTCTTTCTCCCTTTCTCTCTCTTTCTCCCTCTCTCCCTTTCCCTCTTTCTCTGTTTTCCTTCCTCCCTTCCTCCCTTCCTCCCTTGCCGATCGACTGTGGGCTGCGCCCCCCTGGCACCTCGTTTACTCGGGCCCACCGCTGGCTGCCCTCCCGCCTGGGAGGGGGGAGCGGGGGTGCCCTGCAGGCCTTCTCTGTGTGGCCTCCCCTGGGGTTGCCAACCTCCAGGTGGTGGCTGGCGAACTGGCAACCCTAGCCTCTCCCCCCTCCCCCCTCCCCCCTCCCGGAGATCTACACCTGGTATGGCCCCTGAATGATGTTATAAATGTGCAAATGGCCCTTGGCAGGAAAAAGGTTCCCCACCCCTGGACTAGGAGCTGGGAAACTCAGGTTCAAATCCCCACTCACACCATGGAAGCTTGCTGGGTGACCTTGGGCCAGTCACACATTTTCAGCCCTGACCCTGGCAAGTATTTGGAGGGGACACCTCCAAGGAATACCAGGGTGATGCGGAGGCAGGCAGTGGCAAATGGCAGTTGACCACAAGCAGGATTTTTAGTACTTGTGTTTGATGTTGGAATTTGAAAGCTAAACTTTGGTACCATAATTTCTCTGCAATGTTAAAAGTTTGAAATGCTTTCAGAAATTAAAGTTGTGACACAAAATTCTCACAAGACTGTGGGCTGCCAAAAAACCCAGCCTTGAAGAAGATCATAAATTGGTTATCCATGAACTGTAGGAATCACCAAGGAATGCTATGCTTGTGGGTAGAAGTTTTGACCCTGGCGAAACAGTTTAATATTTTCATAGGACTAGAAAAATATTTCATATTCGTAATGAAGGCTTGCACTGAATAAAAATTTCAGATTCCTAGGAGGTGCCGAGTCTTTTAGACACTTGGACAGTGGTGCCCCTGAGACTTTGGGGATTAACGCATGGGCAGAATGTTCTTGGTTCGCTCCTCCCTTATCTCACAATATTTTATTCCGAGACAGGATAGTCAAACGCATGACGCTCGTCCATCCCACTATAAGTCCGAAGCAAGTAGCTGCTGGAGGCTCCCCGTGCGTTTGAGCCACCCATATAATGTGGGATAGTAGTGGAGTGACCGCCGTGTCATTGCCCAAGGATTGGCTGAGGGGTTATCCAATCAAAGGCCGATTCTCCCCCTTTTTTTCCTTGGGACACCAGCGTTCCGGTATACCATCGTGACAGTGTGAAGCACCCCCCCTACAGGGCTGGTCAGGGGGGGGGGTGTCTGTCTGGCCTGGAGAGGGTCGGGGCTTGAGGCGCCTCTTCAGCCTCAGACCAGTCCGAGGGAGAGTCTGAGCTTTCCTCTCCCTCGGAGACCTTTTCTGGGAATGACAGCTCATATTCCTGTTTGGAGATACCAGTAAGCTGGTCTGCACAGCAGCATTACGTTTGCTTAGCCAGTGGATGCTTTGTTGCCACTGAGAATGTTCTGGCATTTGCAGCGACAACAAAAGGAAGGTGGAAAATTGTTACTGTGTGGAAGCAGAGTAGGAGAATGAGACAGTAAAATGGAGTGTACCCGTTCAGGCGGTAGGGGCTTTTCTGCAGAACAAAATTCTCTGTAAATAAAGGACCAGCAAATCAGAGAACCTTTTGCCCCTTATCACCTTTTTTTAAATTTTCAGGGAGTATTTTTTTAGGTAGAGGGCATTAAAACAAATAGCATCCTGTAACTGCAGTTGTAAGTAGTGCAGTCCATTCTACCATCACCTTATGCTGTTGCATGTATAGACCAGACACTGATTTTGGCTGGGTCCAAAGTAGTTGTTGCTTGTTACAGCATCCAAATGTAGTATTTTGTTTTGTTTTTGTGAAAGATTCTGACCTTTCAGAGCATATCTCAATCAGAAGAAGAGTTGGTTGTTATACCCTGCTTTTCTCTTCCGTAAGGAGTCTTATATCAGCTTACTATTGCCTTCCCTTTCCCTCCCCACAACAGACACCTTGTGAGGTAGGTGGGGCTGAGAGAGTTCTGAGACAACTGTGACTGGCTCAAGGTTACCCAGAAAGCTTCATGTGGAGGAGTTGGGCAACTAACCCAGTTCTTCAGATTAGAGTCCACCACTCTTAACCACTATACCATCCTGTCTTGATGCCTTTTTTTAAAAGTAATGCCCTTTCATAAATAGAGGCAGTTTAGAATCAGTCCATTAAAACTAAACTGATGATAGCTCCAGTTGTCCCAAGTGTTGGGTGATAGTTCCTGGGAATGCTCTCTTTTTATCACGTTGTCTCTGGGTGTGCTTGCACAGTTGGAAACTCTCCATAGTGAGTGAGTTCTGCTGGGGGCCATCCACTGAGCTGTGCCTACCTGTACTATTTTTGCAGTTTTGCTACTGTTGGGGCCCGTCCCCGTCACTCTCCAACAAGGGAGACGCAGAAAGTTTATGTGACCTTAGCACTAAATTTGGAAGGCTGGAGTTATCTTCTGTAAATGATGTCAACTGATTAGGTTAGTAGGGCTGGTGGCAGGCCCAATAAGATATGACATGTTCTAATGATTCACTTCAGCAGGGGCATAAGAGCGGTGAGGAGGAAGAGGCTGGATAGGCAGGGGGCCCCACAGGTGCCGACAAAGACTTTGACCTTTGCTGCTATAATATCAGTGTTTCACAGGCCAGGCGGTTCGGTAACCCACTTCCAGGCCATCAAAAATTGATTTAATTGCAATTTCCCCCCCAATTCAGAGCACTGGAGCTTAACTAATTGGAGTAATAGAGAGTAATAAGGCTCTGATTTTTTAAAAAAGCTTTCCTCTGCCTCCTTTTGTATCCTGTGTCATTGCCTGTCAGAGGTCAGGGAGCCTGCATATTCTATTAGGCTGAGTTGCCTTCATTTGGACAAATTAGTTTACCCAACAGTAATTAAAATGCCAGTGCGGCTCTGGAAGAACTGAATGCAATTGATGGGCACGTTGGTGAAGGATTTGACAGCTTTGGTGGCCGCCCTTACCAGAGCGTGTTGACGTGGACTCAAAGGTTGCACAAGTTTGGACCTATGTGGCTGATGTAGCTCTGTAGTTGAAAGAGACGCAAGCGAAATATCCTTCTCTTTGGTCTCCTCTTTCTGTACTCAGCTCCTCCCCTTGTTCTTTTATGACACTTTGGTTCATTTTTCCCCCACGCCCAGGGTCTTTGTTCCGACAAGACCACTCTCAGCCCCCTCTGGTGTACCCCCCATTTCCCAGCTGCAGGACTCTGCTAAGTAATAGCTTCTTTGTTTCTTGGTTCGACGATTCTTCATATAGAATAATTTCCAAAATGGGATAATAACATCCAGTTTAAAGAGTATAGGGATGGGAGTGGGGTGGGGTGGGGGTTGAGGAGGACCAAGAATGAAGCTTGGTTGTATTGAACCAAGTAAAGTAGGCCTGGCTGTGTGTGGGGGAGAGGCATTAGTCAACAGAATAGGATAGGGTAAACTGGATGGAATGGAGAAATGGTTAATGGATATGTCTGAAAAATGGGGTTGTGCATTCAACAAGTTCAGAATTTAAAAAACGCCCTGGTCCTGGAGCAAATGATAGCTGGTCTTGGCCTATGTGTTTTGGAAATGAAGCATGATATCTGTTCACATTTTAGAACACTTGTAGCGGGGAAGGTGGTGTTTAAATCCATTCTATTATTTGTGTGTGTTTTTTTAATTACCGTGTGTTTTGCTGTGCATTGGGTCTTGTTTTTTCAGGACTCCATTCTCTTCGGCCTCAACAATAAAAACTTTCTGATTATGAGAACTACATAACTTCTTCTGTAGCAATATAGCAGGGTGTATTGAAAAACTATGGGTCATGATTGGCATAGCTGGAGGGAAGTGACCCTATGGAGCAATTTGGAAGCAGGCTGCTGAGAAATTTCTAATCCCTACCACAGACTGGCTTGGAGGTTGTACCTGCAGAGAGTTAGGGATTAGCACTGGTGGTCTCCACCCACTTCTTCTTTCCTATTGACATACCTTGATGCTAATTTAGACCTGTTCAGTCTTTGGAGGGATGCTGCATACCTTCTTCTGAAAGCAAAGGAGAGAGCCAAGGGGGGAAAAAAGAGAGTAAAAACCCAATTGCCCACTTCAGTGATTTCCAAGCAGCTATTATGTTTCTAACCACGGTAATTGGCTTTACAATTTCCTAATGGCTTATGATAAAGAGAACGAAGAGACAAAACTCAGCACCTAGCTTTGTAGTTCCAAGCGCCATTGACCACAGTGCTGCTTGCTGACTTGGAGGTCAATTAATGTGCCGCTCTATACTTAGGAACGTATTGGTGTACTGACATCTCCATCCTTGATAACCAGCTTGGGCCTCCAGTCTGTGGGTCAAGAGAATGTGCTGTAGGCCTACACACAAAAAAAGCAAACTCTTTGTTCTGGGTTTTAAACTGGCACCTGGCTGATGTACATAAATGTTATATTAAAGAGGCTTCCCTTGAGCCCACCCGAAGTAACTCTTTGAATTCCATTTGTAAAGCTTCCTTTATATCTTGGAGCTGGTCCATGAATGAATTTGCTTCAGTCATTTTTCTAAATGGATAACTGCCACAGAACTGTACAGAAACTTGTCCTGTTGGACCTGGAGCCTCTTCACACTTTATTTTTGCACTTCTGTATGGAAAAGGAGCTTAATTTGTAACGTCTTTTAAAAATGTGAAATGTAGATACATTATGAAGCCAGTACAATAGTTGGCCTTGTGATTCATATACCTGTGCTTGCTCTACCATGCAAACACTACAAAATTGATATTTTTTTTACACAATAGAGTTGGAAAAACTTGGCTCATGAAGCAGTCCTTAGCAACATCAGTTTAAGATAAGGAGGTTGAGGGAGCAATATGATGGTTCCATTTCTCTTTGTTTAGATATTAATACCCCACTTTTCTCCCCAATGGGACCCCAAAGCTACTTACAACATTGTTCTCCCCTCATCCATTTTATTCTCACAACAACAAAAACAACAACAGCAGCAACCTGTGTGGTAGGTTAGATTAGTCACTCTGTCTCAGTGGAGATTCGAACCTGAGTCTCCCAGATCCTAGTCCAGTACTCTAACCACGACAGCATGTTGGCTTTTACCATGCTGGTAAATTATTGTGTGCTTGTGTAAAACTTCCCATCTAAACTAATGAGAATCAACATGAACGATGCTGCAACTCAGAAGAAAGGTCCAGCTATTGTGTGGGGGTTGTGGGTTCCAGACTGTTCATCTTTAAATGGATTTTGCAGATCTGCATTTCTGTCATCTAAAGGAAAAGGCCTGGGTAGGCTGGGAGTTGTTGGTTTACACTGGCATTGTCATGATGATACTAGGCACATAATTTCTCACTGTTTTGCTGCCATGACTGATATACTTCCAGGATTTCAGTGTCATGTTGAAGCTGGTGTTACTTTTCTGTATTCCCAGTCATAAAGGTACCAGTGTGTTGGCGTGTATCTGCATCCCTGTTTAGGTTGGTATGCTTTTGCCTTTGATGGTCAGGATGTGGAGGTTGAGTGTATGGTCCGCTTTGCACCTCTGAAATGTCTTGGCAAATGCCCTTTGTAATGTTCATCAAATATTTACTGTTGGTGCAAGAAAGATGTGCCTAACCTCGTTTTGTTTTCTTCCTTTACTGATAGTTCATTTGTGACGGGAACAGCTTGCTGTGGACATACTTCACCTTTGAGAATCTGGGACTTGGGGAGGTAAGAATCTCCTCTAACTTTGGATATGACTGAACAGGAAAATCTGTCTGTGGTATGAATGCCTTGAGAAACCATGTGAGCTGACAGTAGTGCAGAGATAATGCTTACTAATGACATTGAAATATATGGACAATAAGCCATTTAGTTTATCTCTGAGCATTGAACCCCAGACCTGAATCCTAATGTAAAGGTTCAACTTGTTCTTGAAAGTGTATACACACGTGCACACACAGACACTCACATACATAAAATGTCACAGTTTGCTTGTGCATTTTTTTCTGCTGTCCAGCTATTCTTACCATTAGGACATGTTTCCTGGTTGTTGTCCCCCCCATCCCCGATCTGTCTTCCTGCAGTTTAAACCCATTTCATCACCTGTTGTAGTAACAAAGATAGGCATTTGACCTTACCTCTGAATTTTCATTCTCAACAGAGAGCAGCCATCTAATCCTGGATGGTTTCTCTTCGTGATTATTTCCCCATTAATGTCTGTGAGAATTTTAGATCTGATCCAGTCCTTTACAGTTAACTGAACCACATTGGTCATAGCTGCCATTCGCCTGGTCCCTTTGTGCAGAATTATCTGGGCATAAAACAGATGGGGCAGTCCCTTGTTGCAACTGGCTTGTGATCTGCTGAATATGCTTTATTTTAAGGCTGCTGCCCAGTGATATAATTAGAACAATTCCTTCCCTATCAGCATGCAACCAATACAGCTTACTTCTGTCAGAAGTGGGACCTTTTCTGTGTGTGTATATATGTTTTGTTATATTTATTTATTTATTTTTACGCCCCAGTGGGGATCCAAAGCAGCTTGCCCTCCTCCATTTCCCCCCTCATAACAGCCCTGTGTAGTAGGCTCATCTGGGAGTGACTGGCCCAAGGTCACCCAGCACGCTTCCATGGCTGAATGGGGGATTCAAACCAGGGCCTCCCAGATGGTAGCAGCTGTTTAACCACAGCAGTCAGGCAATGGCTCAGGACCTAGTCTACAGCATCACCAGGCAGTTTAGATAAAGAAATATAGAGCAGGGTCCCGTCAGCAAATTAATGACAACCTACTCCAAAACCAGATTAAATAGCATGGGGGATAATACTGAGCCCTGTGGTGCCCCATAGGATAAGTCCTACAGTGATGAAAACTGTTGTGGGGAGAGGAAGGGATTGTAAGCTGCTTTGTGTGTGTGTGTTAAGTGCCGTCAAGTCGCTTCCGACTCATGACGACCCTATGAATGAAAGTCCTCCAAAATGTCCTATCTTTGACAGCCTTGCTCAGATCTTGCAAATTGAAGGCTGTGGCTTCCTTTATTGAGTCAATCCATCTCTTGTTGGGTCTTCCTCTTTTCCTGCTGCCCTCAACTTTTCCTATCATGACGGTCTTTTCCAGTGACTCTTGTCGTCTCATGACGTGACCAAAATACAACAGCCTCAGTTTAGTCATTTTAGCTTCTAGTAAGCTGCTTTAAGATGCCTTAAAAGGTAGAGAAAAGCGGGGTAGAAAAACCAAATCTTCTCTTCTTATATCCTTTTCCCCTTGTACCCAGCCAAATTGTTGAACTCTGAGTATAGTTTCCTTAGCTAGTGGTTCAAATAGGCAGAGCTATAAAATTTAGATGCCCCAATATATAAGCATGATCTAGTGGCTTGTGTATTAGACTACAGTCTATGAGACCCAGGTCCAAATCCCCACCCTTCAAAGAAGCTCACTGGCCGCTTTGGGCCAGTCACTATCTCTTAGCCTAACTCTACCTCACAGGGTGGTTGTGAGGATGAGATGGGGAGGATGGTGCACACCACCCTGAACACATTGGACAAAGAGTGGGATAAAAAATATGCCAAATCACATACCCCTCACTACATTTGGTGTTCTTATCATACGTTGTAGCATATCAATTGGGCTTTTTCATTCTATCAGATGTATGATTCAGGGGATAATTGGGCAGCAATTTGAATCGTTTCCCAGCCATGAAAAGTCACTTGTGTGGCTCTGGGCAAGATACTGTATCTTTGCCACATTTCCTAATCTGTAATCTGTAACACAGGACTACATCAGTGTTGTGAGAATTAACAGTATTTTCACTCCTTCCTGCCTTTGTGGACTAAATTGTTGGATATAACACTTTGGTGCAGAGGTGTATGGTCAGAGGAAGCTTCCTGTAGCTTGGTGTCCAAGTAGAATTTGTTTAGCAACATGTCTTACTAATTTAACATTTTTTAAAAAATCCTTAATGATTGTATGCACTTTGTGTTTAGATTGAAGAATAAATGACATTCAGCTTGGCCTCTACTCTTTCCCCCCTCCTCCCCTGCCTGCTTTGCTCATGAACTTGTCCAGGGTTACCTCAAATACAAACAGCTCTTAGGAGTAGGTAAGGAGTGGCCATGTCACCTTCTCCGACTTTCTCAAGGAAGCTTCCACAGATAATAAAGCTGGGCAGAAAATAGGATTACGGTAATGAACAGGGAAGATAGAGTTTGATCTTTCAATAAGGCAAAAGCCTGACTGACAGGCAAAGCTAAAGCCGGGAACAATCCAACCAATCAGATGCTACCTACAAGGGCTGCTGAGTGTCACGGATTCCTCCCTTTTTGCTTGTTGTAGTGGAATGTGGTGTGCCACTGGGATGCCCCTCTCAGGCCTCACATGGGGAGGAGCGGAAGTCTACATAGCTTAGGTGTCTCAAATACACATATTAATTGGAAATTGGGGCACCTTCCGTGGGAATTGATTGATGGTGGCCAGCTACAAAGGGAAAGTATCAGAAGTTCGACTCTCTACACTAGTCCCCACAGAGCGGAGTTTTTTTATATGCAAAAACTGTGGGAGTTTTTGATTTTTTTCCTCATTGTTCTTACATTGCATCTTCCAGTCAAAGGCTGGAGATTTCTTCTGAGCTCATCTGTGTTGTCATTGCTGAATAGCTGCAGACATTCACCCATGTAGGCTTTTGTTCACTTACTGTGCTCTGGAGTTGTAATGCATCAACTGGTGATTTTGATACCGAACCCTTCTCATTTCATATAACATGAATGGACTACATGTTAACTGATTCCACAATCCCAAAAGTTCTTGTTCCTAGAAACAAAGGAGCATGCTATCGGGTGGTTTCCTTGCATTGGAACATTTAAGTCAAAGTGTGTGGTAGGCATTAATACTGGCTTATGACATTGTATGTTTTTTTTCCATGCCATGAAGCCTTGTCAGCGTGATTCAGCTGCAGAACTCAAGAAGAGATCCAGGGACAATCGGCAAAGTAACAGGCATCCTAACCAAAATGTTTAATCTTACCTCCTTATTCTCCTCCTTTACCCTATGAAGACAAACAGTAGCCTTAATTTCTGCTATCTTACTTTGTCCTTCCTAGGCAACGTTGCTGCTAGTCTTTCAACTGAATTATCCTTTGGTGCTATTTTCCCTGGATATGGTAGTGTCCCTCTCTTTCTGACCCATTGCTTCAGGAAGTTAGAATATCCTACAGAATTATACCAAATTTGTAGCTTCTGTTTGTGGCTTGTTTGGTGATGAGATGACCTTTGCTTTTCTCTGACCCTGTGTTTCCGACACTTCTAATGTGTGAAAAGCTATGCTGTGCTGTTTGGACACCAAACACCATCATGTCTTATGGGAATTTAGGAGGCTCCCACCCTCAGGGAATTGGGAAGCATGCTGCTTCTGAAAGTTACTATTTAATGCTCTGTGTGCTCCATTACCCTTTGAGGTAAACATGCAATGATTGTACATTGGGCTAAGCATTCTTTTTAGTTCTCTGTCACTGATAACCTGTATAAGACCTTTGCCATTACTGTTTTTCCAGTAAAAGTATGGGGTAAGGATATTTTCCCGGGAAAAAAAGTTCATAGATATGTTTGGATAGCCATTTGTGCAATTTACATAAAATGGTGTAGTTATGATCAGCCGATGGCTGTGAGATACTCAGGTACTGTACCATGTCAGATTTAAAATGTTCTGGTTTGCATAATATAATATTTTAGGCTGCTGAGAAACTGAACATTGAATGATGCAGATTATATAGCCCTTAGCTATATCCACAGCACTATGAATGTTTGGGCCCTTTTTTTAACAGGTGATATTTGAAATGGGATAGTCCTTAGAAGAGTGTGCATAAGTATTAGGCGTACAAAATTTCTTCCACTAGAAAACAGGGTTAAAAGATTAGTACTTGTCAGCTTAAGAAATACGTGTTTAATAGACAAATGTGTACAAGCCTTGTATGACTAAAAGAGTGAAGATTCCCCCCCCAGAGGTTTAAAGTTGTCGTGCAAACAACTCTCTTGTACTATGACATGAAACAGTAAACAGCAAGGTTTTTGTTCCTTTTTTTTTTTTTACACTTCCCAGATTTATTTTCCTGGATTATATCAGACTCCAAAAATATCCAGACAAGTTCATGAATGCTAGGAACAGTAGCAATGTATCCTCTTGCAAGAGTCTAAATTTAAACTTTCAGAGGTGTTGAAGGTTAATTAGAGAAAGCTATGTGAAGTGTGTGTATATGTATGCATACTTTAAAAAACACTACATGTAATTAGAATATGAAATATCTAGGTTACTGTTGAAGACTGAATACTAGGCTAGATGGAGCACCAATGTGATCGAGGGATTTTCTTGTATTCTAAAGCGCACCTGTGTTCCGTAACTCAGTAAGAGACCTGTGAACGCAAATCAAGAGTTCGTTTTATTCTCTCCAAACAGACATTTTCTCTCTCTCTTCTAAATAATCTTTTTCTTAAAAGTACTTGTGACAGCTTTTATTTTTTAAAGAACCCTCTAATTTTTCCTCCTCAGTTCTCAATCTTTTTAACTCTTTGAAATTGACTTCATGCCATCTCTGACACCAAATCGACACCTTTGCCTTTCCCCAGTTCTTATCCCTTTATAGCAACAGATGTTGAAATTTTGTATCCCTTTTATCTGCCCCTCTTTAACCTCTTCCTGTAATTAGGTTCCCCTTGTTAGCAGTACAAAGTGGGCTGGCCCGCTACCTACCCTGCCTTTTGAGTCATTGTGTCTGAGCACATGTGGTTTTGGGTTGTTTGGAAATGTCCCTTCCCCCTTAGGTAATAGCGGTGGGCGGATGGACAAAGGTTGTTGAGGCTTTTTTTTTGTTTTTCATTTATCTTTGCCAAGGAAAGGAGAAAAAAGGAGGAGGTGTGTGGAGCACATGTGAAGGGAAATCTTCATTTCTCATCTAGTTGGGCTTTCCTGTTCCTTGGCTCTTTGGTGTCTATTTTTTTCTCTCCTTCAGGTTCTTAGGGCAGGTCCTTTTCATATCTACAGGGAGCTGATAATAGTACTCACAGTCGGTTAAAAGGTGGTGTTTGCGTGTGCATGCCACGAGTATATGCAGGTGTGGATTGAATAAAGCTACAAGGAGAAATTCAGGATGGCTTTTTGTACATACTTTATGTACTACAGTTGAGCAGCAAAGGTACAAAAAAACCTCAAGATATTTAAATAAATACAGAATATTTTATGTATTTTAAATAGTTATATATATACCACCTTTCTCCCAATACTGTCAGGACGCAAGGTGGGTAACAACAATAGATACTATACCAAAAAAATCTACTTTAATAAATCTAAATATTAAAATTAATATGTTAAATAATTAAAACACATCATAAACAACAGTGGTGACAGATGAGGTCCTGCAAGGTTCCATCACGTCTCCTATGCTCTTTGACATCTACAGGAAGCCACTGGGTGAGGTCAGACAAAGATTCGGCCTAGGTTGCCACCAATATGCAGATGACACACAGCTCTATCTTGTGCTTCCTGCTGATCTCAGAGAGGCTGTAGAAACCATGAAACAGTCAGTGCCTGGAGGCAGTTTTGGAGTAGATGGGGGCTAATAAAATGAAGCTTACTCCCAAAAAAAAACTATGCTACTGGTAGGTGGAAAGTCTAACCCAGAATTTAAGATGTCACCCATTCTGGATGGGGTGGTACTCCCCTTGAAGGAACAGGTCCATAGTCTGGGGGTGTTCTTGGACCCAGGCCTACTGCTGGGTAAGCAGGAGGCAGCTGTGGCCAAGAGTGCCTTTTATCAGCTTTGACTGGTTAGCCAGCTGCAGCCTTTCCTGGACAGAAAAGATCTGGCCACTGTGGTGCATGCCCTGGTTACATATCAATTACTGCAATGCACTTAATATAGGCCTGCCCTTGAAAAGTGTTTGGAAACTTCAACCGGCATAGAATGCTGCAGCCAGTATGTTGACTGGAGTGAGTTGTTAAGGCCATATCACTGCAGTCTTGGCCCATCTACACTGGCTCCCAATCTGTTTACAGGAACAATTCAAGGTCCTGGTGTTGACCTTTAAAGCTCTATATGGTTTGGGACAAGCATACATGAAGGACCACCTAGTCCCTTATGAACTTACCCGATCACTACTGTCATTTTCCAAGACACTGCTTCAGGTGCTCCCTCCTTCTGAGATCAGAAGGGTGGTAACCCAGGAGAAGGCCTTCTCAGTTGTGGTACTCAGACTCTGGAACACTCTCCCCAGGAAGACTCCTCTGTCCCCTTCTGTTGCCATCTTGCTTCATTTGGCATTCTCTCAGTGATCCCTCCTTTCTCAGCATTTTAATTGCTGATTTTATGTTTTTGTATGTATTTAAGCTCTTATTTTAATTGTTTTAATGATGTGTTTTTGTTGGCTTTGAAGATGTGAGAGCCAGCGTGATTTAGTGGTTAAGAGCGGTGGACTCTAATCTGGTGAATCGGGTTTGATTCCCCACTCCTACACCTGAAGCCTGCTGGGTGACCTTGGGCTAGTCACAGCTCTCTGAACTCTCTCAGCCCCACCTACCTCACAAGGTGTGGGGAGAGGAAGGGAAGGAGATTATAAGCTGGTTTGATTCTCCTTAAAAATGGTAGAGAAAGTCAGCGTATAAAAACCAACTTGTCTCATTTTCTTCTTCTTTGTACGTTTTTAATATATTAGCCACCTTGGTGGCCCTTATATGGGCAGAAAAGTGGGGCATCAATTTTGTAAAATAAATAAGCCAGGGTCCATTCAAGCTGCTCCATAAACACTTTCAAATATTTCTGTCTTACACTGTGCTGAGGTGAGGTTTGCATGTGATGGAAGTAGGAGAGGAAGATGCACAAGTGTTTCTTGCATTCACTTTTCATGCTTTTGGTATATGTCTGTGAAGAGGTAACATTTGTATCTTCCATGTGGAAAGATCAGTGGTGCATTTGTACATACATCTGAAGTAAAGAGATGTGCAAATTCACCCTTTACATGCTATATCAAAAGCATGAAAAGAAATGCCCAAGTCCTTGTTGCATTCTCTGTTGCTCATGCTTACAGTATGCAACATTGCTCTTAAACAGACCTTCGAGTATGAATTGCAGGAGAATCTGCTATATGCATAATCAGGCACAGGCTTCGTTATGTCTTTTCATGGCATTGGGATATAGCATTTTTGCAAATTGGGGCAGGAGACCTTGGTTCCTCAGAAGTTTATTTTTATCATGTTGCTTGTTCTTGATTTCTAATTGTTTAGTTTAGTATTCTTTAGTTTAGTTTAGTATTATTCAAGTTTAGTATTATCTCTTAAATATGGCTCACTGTTCTTCAGAGGAGTTAGGACTGCCACTTCCTTCTCTTCTGACACACTATGTGGTAGTGTGTAATGAACAGTATTTGAATTTGCTGAGTTTTCAAACTTAATACATTTTGAAGATAAAAGACAGAACAAAAGCTTTGATTTGTGGTGTCCATTGTATTGAGGATTTTTTAGGATCTCTAAATATAACATTAATTAAACGTTTAACTGATTTTCATTTTGGTAATACTAGTTGAAGCTTATTCTGATTTTGTTTGTTATAATGGAAAGCATAAGTCTCTCAACCCTAGCTGTACAGTGGACAAATTCTTTAAATGTGTAGGTGCCATCAAGTCACAACTGATTCATGGCAACCCTAGCAAGAGGCTTTCAAGGTAAGTGAGTAGCAGAGGTGGTTTGCTATTACTTTTATCTGCTGAGTCTGCCTCGGTGGTCTCTCACCCAAGAAATGACCCCTGCTTAGTGTCTGAGATCTGACGAAATTGGGCTACACCATGCCAGTCAATATCTTAAATCTTTAAATAGTTGACTGTAGTTGCACACACAGGTGTTGAGTACTGTGTATGTTCATGCTTTTTCAGAAGATGCATATACGGACTCCCAAGTTTGCTTTAGAGTAGGGGTAGGCCACAGGGGCTGAATCTCCATGTTAGGTCCAAGGTAAGAGAGAGTGTAATTTGCTGTGGCATTAATGTATCCTGCATGCCAGGACATGTATGAAAAGTTTTTCTAAAAAATGGATGTACCTGCATTGTTGTTGTTGATGTCAGTGTTCATGTTAATGGGTGAAGAATCTTGACAAGAGTTTATGTACATTCTTCTTTGTGACTAAATCTGATTCAAGGACCCCTTGACCTTTGGATTGGTTTTGTGCTGGTTTGTAACCCCATTTGATGCTTTAGATATTAGGTATTAACCGGGCCTGGATGGCCCAGAAGCTAAGCAGGGTCATCCCTGGTTAGTATTTGGATGGGAGACCACCAAGGAAGTCCAGGGTTGCTGTGCAGAGGAAGGCACTGGCAAACCACCTCTGTTAGTCTCTTGCCATGAAAACCCCCAAAAGGGGTCGCCATAAGTCGGCTGCGACTTGACTGCACTTTACACACACACATTAACCGGGCAGGGTACTGGGGTTTAGCCAGTAGATATCTGAATCCAGTCAAGAGGACTCTCAGGCAAGCGCTTTCTCAACGTATGTTATTCGGAAATGTTGAACAAACTTTGCTGAAGTTGGTGAATCATCAGTTAGTACCATATCTGCATTCTAAGGACATTATGTGAATATATGATTTAAGTAGACTGCATCTGCAATAATCGTATAGGCTCCTTGAATATCATCAATATTGATGTCCAGGACGTAATACAATATATGCCAAACCCCACCCCCAGAAATTAATTATATCCTTAAAACAAAGTGTTCACATGTGCATAAGCGTCTCTTTTTGCAAGCTTATTTGGATTGAGTTATTTATATTGCCAAAATATTTAGAAACTTTTGACAAGATCTGGTATCAGAGAGGGGGAAAATGTAGAAGGATTAATTGAGAGTAGGAGTCAGGGGAAAGGAGGCAATGGAGGGAAACTGAGAATTGTAAGATGCACAAGCCATATTCCCTGACCAATAGAAACTCTGCCTAAAGCCTCCTTTAGAGCCGTTTTCTCTATAACCGTGAGGAATAGAAACAGCATCTCTCGGGTACATAAAACTGAGGAGGCGTGATTGTGCTAAGGTCATCCTGTTTGCTTCATGGATCAAGCAGGGAATCAAATCGAGGTCTCCTGGTTTCAGTCCAGCACTCTAATCACTGCACCACACTACTTCTCTGTGCCTCAGTCCTCATCACCCCTTCATCTTTTATTTGATTTTTTGTAAATTGCTTGGAATCTCAGTTTTAGTGAGTTAAATGTGGACTGAGCTACTTGAGCTGTTCTTTGCAGCCTTGGAAGTTTCTGCTGAATCTGACTTGGACTTTTGATTTCTGGCCCTTTTATGCATCTCTTAACAGCATCTTTGCAATACTTGCAACAGAACCTTCCAGTATCTGTTGGTCAAAATTCTCAGCTCCAGTCTGTTTTGTGCTTATGAATCCAAGACAATCTTTCTCCCCCTTTAGGCTGCAAAAGAATTGACAGTCTGTAAAGAATAAGATCCCTTAAATGTGACACACATAAACACCCCAACACCCCCCCACACACCTTTAGTTTGGGCTGGCTCATTTAAACAGATGGCTTTGTTTTGATTTCGAATCTCCATTTTTCTTTTTCTTTCCTTTTTTTTTGTCTGCCAGCCGAAGGAGACCTCCAAAGTGCTGCCTGTTCAAAAAGAAGCTATACAGTGGCTTATTCCCACACAACTCCCCGCCGGTTCTTCATGCTGCCCCCTCCCAATCTGAGAGAATTTCCCCCACCTTCAAGACATTCTTCACATTCTTTGCAGAGAAAAGGGGTTAAACGTCTGAATTTGGGGGTCACCATGTTATACAAATTGCAATCTAATCGTTTTTACAAGAACACACGTGTGCTCAGAAAAAGAACCCTGGGCAAGAAAGACAAGGAGACAGACAGCTTGCTTTGTCCGTTTCTCCCCTGAATGTTTCGTGCTATTGTCATATTGCCGTGTCTCTCTCCCCTCCTTGCCTCTGGGAGGGAGAGAGTTAGTTTGATAGTTAAATTGGCCCGTAAAGCAGAAGGGCTTGGTGCCATTTCTGTTTGTTTTCCCAAATAAAAGCCCCAGAGGGGTCTCTTTTGCATCGTTGTGGCTTTATTTGAGGAAACTGGCTTTTTCCCATAGCTAGCATGTCAGTTTATCCTCTGAACTTAACCTTATGACAACCCGGACAACAAAAAACGTCCAGGGTCCCAGAGCCAGGAAAGGTAAAGAAATTGTATCTCTTTATTGGACCCTTTAAAGTGTGTGTGGGCCAATTCAGAGTCACCAGAAGAAAAGAGGGGAAAGCTTTCTCTGTCCCCACCGCCGCCACTATCATTGCCACCCCTGCTGAAGCTGAAGGCACACATGCCTCCAGCTGCCTCAGGGAGTGTTATGGGCAAGGTGCTCTCCAGAGTTAACTTTTAAAAAAAAAAGCTTCTCACAGGCAGCTAGTTATTCTTACACCCCAGAGTGCTTTTCACACTGGTTCATTTATAAAGACAACTTTTTGTCACTGATGGTGTTAGTTGGCTTGTGCACATGATTTGTGTCTCACTGGTGCACTGTAAAACTTTCCCCCCTCAATATATTGGAATGTGTCGAGGTAGAGAGATTCCCCTAAGAGTAAGTGAAATGTGGCTAAAGGTGGTGATGCATACAGACTCTTGTTAGAATCCTAAGAAACCCAGTTTAATTTTTATTTAATAATTTGGGGCATCACTGTTTCTAAATTTGGTGGCTTCCTTCCTTCCTTCCTTCCTTCCTTCCTTCCTTCCTTCCTTCCTTCCTTCCTTCCTTCCTTCCTTCCTTCCTTCCTTCCTTCCTTCCTTCCTTCCTTCCTTCCTTCCTTCCTTCCTTGTAAAAAAAGCCATTAATTAAATTATGCTTTATTAGTACAGTTGTTCCCTGCCTATTTTAAACCACTGTTGACATGTAAAGTGGTTTTTAGAGCTTTTACAAGCTATCTTAAGACCAAAATAATACATCTTTAAACAAAAGTTGAAGTTACAACATACCCAAACTGTTCTTCTTTTTCTTTGTTATGCTGCTTGAAAACTTGAGGAACAAGGATAACAATATCCTCACTCCAGGGTCTGTGTTGCTGTTGTGCTTCATTTGCCTTTGTTATCACAACTAGGTACCAAAACACCTGTGCCTAATGACACAATGGGGAAGGCCTACAGGTCTAGCTCATGTAAACTAGAATGAGTTGTCCAACTGACTCCCCATTTGTCTCCAAGCATCAATGTTATTTAAAGGTTATCTTTTCAAATAAACCATCAGTTTAATCATGCAAAATGTATCTTTTTTATTTGGATAAGAATTTTTCTTCCAGTGTCTGACAGACAATACAAGCAGTTGTCGAAGGCTTTCACGGTCAGAGTTCATTGGTTCTTGTAGGTTATCCGGGCTGTGTAACCGTACTCTTCAGAGTAGTAACACTCCTATTTTCAGGAGAGACACTGTCCTTCAGTGTTACTACTCTGAAGATGCCTGCCACAGTTGCTGGCGAAACGTCAGGAAAGAAAATTCCAAGACCACGGTTACACAGCCCGGATAACCTACAAGAACCAATACAAGCAGTTGTTATTCCATATAGGACCAGTTCTTGAAGAGAAGATGGGATATAGATAGCAAAGTTTAACAATCACAGTTCTGGTGTGCAAGTGATTATATCCTCTATCTGTTGAAATCCTTGCTACTCTTACTTTCCAATATTTTACAGCTCGCAAAAACTCCCACCACGTGTGAAAAAAGTAGCATTATCTTTGCCACAAACTGAACAATTATTTGTTGTATTATAAATTTTGGAGAATCTATTTGGTGACAGGTACCATCCCTTTTTAATGACATTCTTTCTCAAAGACAGATTCACTAAAAAAAAAAGTTGACCCTCTTGTAAACAAGTGATTTCATGAGACTGGATTTACTTGATGGCCTAAATTAGTCTGCCATTTTTTTAATAGACTCGTTTTCTAAGAAGGAAAAAGGCTACCAGCACATGATAGATGCTGGAAACCAGCTTTGTTTTTCGTTGTAAAGCCAACTCTTCAAATCTTGTCAGCCCTCTCAAGAAAATTCCTCTCCTTAGAAATATGGAAATATTTGTCCTCCTATTTTCAGCACTACTTCAAAGGGATCAACTCTGTTATTCACTATTAGTGTGTGGTGTCTGGCACATCAAGAGTATTCCCAATGCTTAAAGGCACTAGGGTCATGGTCAGATATAATTTTTATTAATTTCTAATAACTGAAGAAATGAAATTTTCGGTTTTGACTAGATATCTATTTTTGCCTTAATTTCAGAAATTAATGGAGTAAAGTTATATTTGAAGAGATCTTTATTTTCTGTAGAGATGTTAACTTTTAAGTATTTAATCATCCCCCCCACTTAATTTGGCTGCATAGTGTGTCTGCCTTCAAGTCTTATTAAAAAGAGCTTCTGTCATATCTACATTAAGTTTATAACCAGATACTGACCCATATTCATAAAGTATTTGTTTTAATCCTTGTTCAGATACTAGTGGGTCAGTTAGAAATATGACAACATTGTCTGCATATAAATTGATGTTATAATGATACCTCTTCTGACTGCTTCACCATCAAAGCAAAAGGTTCTGTTGCTAATGCAAATAGCAAAGTAGATAGGGGGCAGCCTTGTCTAATCCCCCTTGGGCAAATCTCAGTTGTTTTGGGATAGAGTATTGTGAATTGCTGTTTTAGAGACTGAGTAGGAGTTATTTTACTCCATCCAATGAATGAAGTAGTTATTAAAACCAAATTTTCTTAAACATATTAATAAATAATTATTTTCCACTGGTCAAATGCTTCATTTTATTATTAGGTATATTATTTACTGTGTAAACTAGGGGTGGGAATCATATTCCTCATTGCTTACAAATATTTTTAAAATACAGAATTTCATTAGTGGAAACATTTCATATGATAACTAAACAGTAGATCCCTGCTATGTAACTTTGAAGAAGCTGTACTTGAGGCAAAGGCCTTTGATATGTTAGATCTAATTTGTTACACCTGTGTCTTTGTTTTGTATCTTTACCTATCTCCCCTTGTGGTTCAGTGGTAGAACACCTGTTTGCCATACATAAAAGTCCCAGGTTCAATCCCCAGCATCTCCAGTTAAAGGGACCAGGTAGTAGGTGATGTGGAAGAGCGTTGCCTGAGACCCTGGGGAGCCACTGCCAGTCTGGGTAGACAGTACTGACCTTGCTGGACCAGCGGTTTGATTCAGTAAAAGGCAGCTTTATGTGGGTTCATTTGTTCTGTCTGAGAGTTCTCTTTCCTTCCAGTACTTGGAGGTAGTGACTATATTGATGATTGCTTTAGCTATAGTGACTGTGACAACTGCTTGACACAAAACTTTTTTTAGAGAGAGTTTCCATGAAGCAAAAGAGATGCTTGCTTTTGTGTTTGATGGCTGTGCTAGTATATTTGGGAAGTGAATGTGGAATGGTAAGCTGTTTGCATGCCTTTATTCACCACACACACACATTTCCACTCATTTCCATGTATCTGGGAGAGTGGTGACACACAGAAATGGATCATTAACTGTATGTTCCCATAGCAGTTATCATACAATTGCCTCTGAGTGAAACTGCCTGTAAAAGGGGCCCAGAAAGTGTAAAGATTTGAAGTCACTGGGTTCCATTCCTTCAAGTGGTTAAAGAATGTGCAGGTCTTATGAATTTGTGACAGAAGTGCCCTCTTTTTACCATGAGCCTACATGGTTTAGTTGCCCTGGCACAGTATTTGGGAGAGCAGTCCTAGACAGTCTGTTCTCGCCCATTAATTGACTAGTTATATAGGCAGTGAAAGGTAAAACCTTCTGCAAATTGGGAAGGCCTGACAGTGTCCATTTGTACCATGTTTTCAAGTGAGGAATCACACCAGCTCTCAGGAGACACTGCTTTTATGAGATTTCATTTCTGATGTGGGGCCATCCATAAGTGTGTCACACTTCTAAAGCCACCCTTTGTTTACCCCATGTTAACTAGTTCTAAATCTTTCCTTTGTTACAGCCTGGGTACAATACTAGTACCCTTGCCCATTTGATATACTTTATGGGTGGTTCCAGTGAGGAACACTTCCAGCTGGAAAATGTGATTGTATTGAGTAGAAACTTGTAGAGACTTGTCGAGAAGCTTCTAGAAACAAGCTTACTCTTGACCAGGTAGCATTTGCTCAGCTACCTCCTCAGACTTCCTGATGTCCCAGTTTTCAAGTGCCTCCATTGGTCAAGTAGCTGCCAGGTCTGCGATTAGCATTTGTCAGCAGTGTTTGCAGCTTGGGAAATTACTGAGTAGACAGGGGCAGGAAGCTAATATACAATCCAGCCAGATAAGGGAATTAAATTTTTTGGGAAAGCACCATTGCTTGAGCAATTGCTGCTTTGCAAGCATTTTTAGACAACTTTCTCAGACTGACAGCAGCAGCATAACTGCTGTATTTTGGTCAGTGCGAACAAGCAGGAAAACATCCTCACCTTATCTGAATGTCTGAACTACTTTGTCCCGCAGTTTAAGAATCACCCTCTCAAGTATTCCTCCTTTTTAAGGAAGGATGCACTCACAATAGGAAACTGAGGTTTAATAGTTCAGTTATTTGGCTGAGGAATGTTGCAAAACCAGGGGTTAAGTCTACATCACACTTCTCACAAGAACCACAACTCCAATGATGAGTTTGTGCTGATATAGACAGTCATCTTCTGTGTGTATTAATGAATATATAATCCTGACATAACTGAGGTGATAGTCATCTTCTGTGTGCATTAATAAACATATAATCCTGACATAACTGAGGTACTTCTGGTGGGCGGGGTGTTACCCCAAGTAGGCAGTCTCCACTTTAGTTGGGGGAATTAGCTGGAGACAGAGAGTGAAAGGGGTTAATTGGGATCCATCACCTATGTATACCAGGATAGTCCTTGGTAAAAACTCTCAAATGAGCAGGCAGTTGTATAATTAAAATATGGTTTTATTACATAATAAAAATAGTAAAACAAGAAATATATTTTAAGCAATGACTATATGCACACAAAGAATACAAGAGCTGACTAAAAGAAAAGAGAGGAAGTTGGATAGGGTTTCAGGGATGGGTGATAGATACTAGTCATGAAGGCACATCCAGGGAAAGCAGCGCTGAAGAGAAAAACTACCAGAGTTTCCAGGAGCAAAGAGCCTACATGCAAGTGGGGGTGTGCGCACGGATCCAGAACACAATGCCCAAAGGACCAATATATATACCTCAAAATGGGTCTTAAGGTGTTATGAGGTGAGCTGACAGGAAAGCCAGAGACAAAGAATTGATTGCTTTTCTGGGGTTCAAACAAAAAGATAGGAGAGGTTTGATGAGTTGTCGGGACCCAAGAGAATGCCTGGGCTATTCTCTTGAATACTGATTGATTACTGGGATGGGTTCAGGTAGGGTCTGCTTGGAGTGCTGATTGAATCACCTTAGGGTGACACAATGGGAATTAGCTATCCCCATTGTCCAGCCAGGCACACCTTAGGGCCAGGTTGGGGGGGGGGGGAGAAGTTCAGCAGTCATCCTTCCTGCTCAGGCTTGACACACAACATAGATCCCAAAACTCTCTGAGGCATCCATTTTGTGGAGAGCAGTGACAGACAAGTTTTTATTGCGGCATTGCCATTCTAATAAATAAATAAACTTAGTAAAACTATTTACATTTCACAATTATAAATTAATTTAAAAAACAAGTACAAAATACAGTACAAATCCATCAATTTGAGTTTTACTTTTCTCCCTAATTTAAAATTGAACTCATCTTTGCGGAAACCTTTGAAGGGCGGACTTTAAGAGCTATTGCACAAAACCCAGCAGTGGCTAATATAACCTGTTCTCCCCCCCCCCCTCCAAAAGTGTCTGCAATACTGCTGATTCTGTGAGCTCCCTGGGGCCCTTTAACGAGGGGAGGATGTGCTTGGAACGCGCTTCTTCGTACCAAGGACATCTTAATAACACATGAGCCACTGTTTCCATTTCTCCAGTTTCACATGGGCAAAGTCTTTCACTAGTCGGAATCCTTTTAAAACGCCCCTCTACCATTGCTGAAGGGAGAGCTTGAAAGTGGGTCAGTATAAAAGCTCTCCTTAAACTTGGACGGTCTAACTGATATAGGTATGATGCTGGAGCCACTTTATACTTATTGTTAGCTGAGATCCTATATTCTGGGCATTTCCCCAGATCATGGAGAGCAGTGTCTTGCTCTGATGCCTGTCTTTGGCCCCTGTGCCTTTGTGGCACCCCTTAGCCAGAGGAGGGGTCCAATTGCTTACCGGGGGGAGAGGTCTGACCTGGGTAATGGGTTATCCTCAGTTCTAGGGTTAGGGGTTGCAACCCCTAAAGGAGTAGGTTCATAGCCTGGGGGTGCTCCTGGACTCAGGCCTTCTGTTGGACAAACAGGTGGCAGGGATACCTTTCAATAGCTTCTGCTCGTGAATTAGCTGCTACTCGCCCTGGGCAGAAAAGATCTTGCCACTGTAGTGTATATCCTAGTAACAACTAGGTTAGATTACTGCAATGTGGTCTATGTGGGACTTGCTGCAAGCTATAGTTGGTACAGAATACTGTGGCAAGAGTGTTGACTGGAGTGGGTCGTAAGGACCAAATCACTCCAGTCTTGTTCCAACTACAGTGGCTTCCAGTTTGCTTCTAGGCTCAATTCAAAGTGCTGGTATTGACCTTTAAAGCTCTGCTTGGCCTGGATCAACATACTTTAAGGTCACTCTGGTCATCCTTGGAGGTCCTGCTTCAGTTTTCCCCACCATCTGAAGCTAGGTGGGTGG